>NW_024724368.1:6522804-6666207 GCF_018991925.1 Homarus americanus | reverse complement strand
TTTTCAAATATAGGCCTACTGTCAAAAGTCACTGTATAATGACTTTTAATCGTTTACAAATATAAAAAAGTCATCCTTTGACAGATACCTGATTCACCGGTCTAGCGTTCTTTAATCACGAGGAAAACAAACTTGTAAAAAATACTTGAGAAATTTTTGGATATATCTGTTGATTTTTGCTCTCCCAATATCCAATACAAATTTCATCATTGCGTGCTAATTATTTTTGAGTGACTTGTGAATCAGCGTCTTGGCCTTAGCCACAATGACAACATAAGAACATAAGAAAATAAAAGTCTGCAATAGGCCGGTTGGCCTGTGCATGGCAGCTCCGTGGGAACTACCACTCTCTATCATCCATGAATCTCTAGCCTCCTTTTAAAACTTTTTCCAGAGTTCCGCTTACTACAAAGTTGCTAAGCTTTTCCACTCGTCCACCACCCTATTTGTGAACCAGTTTCTTCCTATCTCCCTCCTAAACCTAAACTTATCCAACTTGAATCCGTTGCTCCGAGTCCTATCTGCTCGGATATTATAAGAACTTTCTATATCCCTTTATTGATTCCTTTCCACCCTTAAATACTTCTATCATATCTCCCCGCACTCTTCGTCTTTCTAGGGAATGCAAGTTTAGTGACATTCCCACGAGGTTAACTTCTATACAAAATCTCAATAAGAAATTTGGTACAATACTCGGACGAAGCTCAGAAGGACAGAACCAATCTCTATAACCCCACCAGCAGATCAACCTAACCCAAATCAATCCAACCCAGATCAACCCAACAGATCAACCCAACCCAGATCAACCCAACCTACTGTACTAGACATAGCTGACAGGCTGCCCCAGAGCTAGTAAGGCTAAAGAAGATTTATATTATTCGTAAATAAAAAGTGTAGGGAGAGATAAGCTAACGTTGTCAATTTTACTCATCGCGCCCCTTAAAACTGTGTTGATATTTGACGTAGGATAATTTGGACTGATCAAGATTATATAACAGGGAACAAAAAACCTTGGTAGGGGAGAGGGAGGTGGGGAGGGAGGGGCAGGAAGGGGGGCAGGGGAGGGGAGGGAGGGGAGGAGGGAGGGGCAGGGAGGGAGGGCAGGGGAGGGAGGGGAGGAGGGGGGGGTAGGGGAGGAAGGAGGCAGGGAGGAGGGGCAGGAGGAGGGGGGAGGGGGCAGGGAGGAAGACAGTGGTGAGGGGTGGTAGGAAGACGCCTCACAAAGGACAAGGTGGACGACTCGGGTACTTGGTCCATAAAATCAACATTAATATCCACGGTCGAGTCTTGTGTTAATGGAATCACCTGAAGATCAAACTCCAGTGTATTTACCTGATGATGAAACAGTAATGCTAATCAACTTATTCCTCCCCAGGTAAAAGTCAGGGTCTGATATCACACCTACATAGCGTTCTGATATTCCACACCTACACAGCGCATCATGATTGTACCGATATTACGGAAACTAAGAATGCAATCTTCCTTATTACCTGTTAATTACTGTAATTGACCTGTGGGAGTTAATGAGATATTAAATAATGATCAAACTATTATTATTATTATTATTATTATTATTATTATTATTATTATTATTATTTTGAATAATCATTATTAATTTTATTTTAATATAACATCTCTTGGAAGATTACTCAGTATGGACGCTAAAATTGTTAAAAATTTACGTGCAAATTACCATCCACTCAAGAAGTTATGACCTTCCTCTGACAATACTACCTTCCGTGTTCCGTTTATGGCGGAGCAAAATACAGGAAGTCCTGATGATCTGTAAAACGACATTACAAACTCATACTGGCGACTGACTGTATGAACGATAGAACGAAATAATAAGCAAAGTAAAGTCACGTACAGATGTTGACTCACAGGTATACGAACGCTCATTATTATTGTTATTACATCTGTTAAAAACGCGTACGTATGATCGGTTATTCTCGGTTAAAGCAAAAGAGAGAATCCGTTTTCTTCATGCCTTATAAAACAAGAAAAATCAATTTAAAAATAACACGATAAAATTTTCATCATGACAATAAGGATTTTTTTAGTAATTCAGATAACTTGTAAAATCATCCAACAGCATTCTTGTTTTTGTTTTTGTCAACTAACGAGTGAACTGTGACGTCATGACAATGTTTGCAGTGATGAAAATAATAGGAGTAAATTTACCCACATGTCTCCTCCTCCTTTCCCGCCCACCACATATAAAAAATAACAATCCATCAAATTTGCACTGAACCTAAAATGGGTAAATTTTGTATACAACGAGAGAGAAAGAGAAGAAAGAGGAAAGCAAGAGAGAGAGAATATAAGAGAATAACACAGATGGTAAGAGAACTAAGGAGACACTCGTCACATTAAAAACATGAGAGAAGAACACACTTAACTTGATAAACATTATTATATGTGATGACTTATCTTACGTCACCAACCGTGCAATATGAAAGGACACACTGTAAGATAAACTCAAGAAAAACAACTCTCAAACGCTACTCTGTGCTTAAAAATAAAGAAATTGCGTTACAGAATCATAAACTTGGCCTTGAGATTAGTATGCAACAGGGGTGGTTGGTTTGCACACTCTATACCCGACGCGGTGGTGTTTCCGATGGGGGTCAACGAATATTGCGGTGCAGTAGGACATGACCTCCCTCCGGCGCAGCTGTGACCTGGCGCACTGTTCATTTCCATCTCTATCTATCTATTCTGCCTTTCTTCCTTTTTATCTTCTCTTTATTTGTTATTATCTCTCCTCTTCAATCTCTCTCTATCTCCTCTCTCCTCCTCTATATTTCTTCATCTCCTTCCCGTCTTGTGTAAACACCAAAGCTATCCTCCCTCACATCTATTCACTAGCTGCAATGTCTTAACATTCCTGGTTCGTGGAGTTGGAGAACAGGTGGGTGGGTGGGTGAGTGGGTGGGTTTGGGAGGGTGGGTGGTGAGTGAGTGGTCAGTCTTAATGGGCCCTCTGTCTTAATGGTTAGATTAGCCTATTAGACTCTAGGTCAAGTAGTTATCAACACCCTACCTAAATGGACCCCTAAATACAATGATTAGGATGATTACGTTAGATTAGCTTGGGGTCTATTAGGACAGGGCCCATTTAACCTTTAGCCATTGGGTCAAAGCAGAATGTTGGGTCCAGGTGAAGCGGTGTAATTGTGGCTCTGGCAAGGCAGGCAGAAGGTCAACACTCTGGCTTGTGTTTATTTCATACAATGCCTCATCCCACCTCTACCTTCCCTGGTGCCCATATCAACCCCCTCCAGTGCATTTCAACCTCCAGTGCCCAATCAACCCCACTACCCACATCAACCTCCAGTACTCTCATCAACCTCAGTACCCACATCAACCTCCAGTACCCATATCAACCCCAGTACCCACATCAACCCCACTACCCAATCAACCCTCCAGTGCCCAATTAACCTCAGTGCCCATATCAACCCCAGTACCCAATCAACCCCACTACCCACATCAACCCCCACTACCCACATCAACCTCCAGTACTCTCATCAACCTCCAGTACCCACATCAACCTCCAGTACCCATATCAACCCCAGTACCCACATCAACCCCCACTACCCACATCAACCCTCCAGTGCCCACATTAACCTCCAGTACCCATATCAACCCCAGTACCCACATCAACCCCCACTACCCACATCAACCCTCCAGTGCCCACATTAACCTCCAGTACCCATATCAACCCCAGTACCCACATCAACCCCCACTACTCACATCAACCCCTCCAGTACTCACATCAACCTCCAGTACCACATCAACCCCCCCACTACCACATCAACCCTCCAGTGCCCACATTAACCTCCAGTACTCCATATCAACCCTGAAGATCAACCCTCCAGTGCTCACATCAACCTCCAGTACCACATCAACCTCCAGTACTCCATGCTATATATCAACCCAGTACCACATCACCCCCACTACTCACATCACCCAGTACCCACATCGTCTCCAGTACCACATCAACCCCCTACTACCCACATCAACCCTCCAGTGCCCACACATCAAACACCTTAATTGATTACTGACAACTAACACAACAATGAAAGGTGCTTTTTAACAGTTTTTTTTTTTTTTATCAATCAGTGTTGTGTGAAACATAAAGACGGTAAAACAGTCTAGTACAACTTTATTCACGAGAGCAATGCAAATGTTTGGAGACTGATACTACTGGACTTGACAGGAGACGTAGTGTGGGGAGCGGGGAGGGGGGGGGGTGGGAGGGGAGGGGATGGAGGGGGAGGGGGATGGAGGGGGAGGGGATGGAGGGGAGGGGGATGAGGGGGGAGGGGGATGGAGGGGGAGGGGATGGAGGGGGAGGGGATGGAGGGGGAGGGGATGAGGGGGGAGGGGATGGAGGGGGGAGGGGGGATGGGAGGGGGAGGGGAGTGGAGGGGGGAGGGGGATGGAGGGGGAGGGGGATGGAGGGGGAGGGGATGGAGGGGGAGGGGGATGAGGGGAGGGGATGGAGGGGGGAGGGGGATGGAGGGGGGAAGGGGATGGAGGGGTGTCACACTAATGGTAAAAAATAATCACTGACGCATACATATACACAAAACACATGCACGCACGCACGCACACACACACACACACACACACACACACACACACACACACACACGCACACACTACATTGAGACAGTGTAAACCTTTGCGTCTGAAGGAGGAGGAAGGAAATTTACACTATATGTACGTATTTATTCCTGATAACACAAGTACTTAGGATAGTAGGTTACGATGACCAACAGGTTATAAGAGAATGTCTGCTTCTTATAGACAAAATGTCGAATATAAGTAGGTATACATCCTCAAAGTCCAAGGCATCATGTTTACAGTCACGAGCAAGTTATATTTTAAATGACACAGTGGGAGTGAAGTATATCAAGCTCAAGTTTCACTGATATCTGATCTCCGACACGCTTCTGTTGACACTACACGTCTGACGCATATCACACACGACAATTCCAAGAGCTCTGTGATAAGATGTACGACTAACAAAAGATGAGAGTGACATGATAAAAAAGATCTTCAAGTGTGGGAACATCAGCTGAACTTCATCGGGGTGTTGACCGTGAAGGGCAAGAGAATAAGGAATGTGAAGATACAAAATAACGCACAGGAGACGAATCACGACAAGTTTCGCCTACCAGGGCTGAGGATTTGGAGGACTATTAAATGATTGAGGCGATGGGGAGGAAGACATCAGTGGGCTGTAAGATGAAGAATGCCGCCGTCCCTATCTTGGGGTAGAGTCAGTAACGATGAACGTCTATAATTCATTGCGATTAACATTTGAGACGCAGGGATCTTGGTGCCCCGGAGTGGTGAGACGGTGAACAGGTAGTGGGGTAGATCTTCCTGAAATAGTATTAAGAGACTCATGATTCTAGGCAAGGGTTTAAAATAAAGTCTTATATGCTGAAATTATGTTAAATCATTCGGAACTTTTAGTTCTTAAGGACAAAACACAAGTAAAATATTGATTTACTGTGACTTTTGACAATATTTATCGCCGTTTATGCAGAAGACTGATAAGAGTTACATTGAGTGAGCCACGAATATTGACAGAGTTATTTGTTTATTGTGGCATTAATATAATTTATATTAGACAGACGTGATGGACGAGCTGTGAAAGTGATGAACAGTGTTTGGACGCAAGAAGTAAACATTGATCTTATCAGCAAACATTATTCTTCACTTTCACACTCATTCTCCTTCACGACTAACTGCTAAACATACAATGGTGACGGTACAAGGTGTGCCACAAGGTTTGGTGTTGTGACTTTCATAATGCCTTGGTCATGAGGATAAGTTATGGGCCAAATTAAGCTAGAAAAGGACTTATTTGTAGCCAGCATGACTTCTGCCTGAGGTACAAGGAATGTCCACCAGCTGCAGCCGAGGTGGATCTTACGCCTCTCTACCTGTAGGGGAAGTCGACGATATCCATGTCCAAGGTGAGTGACAAACTGTTTATAATTTCCAATAGTAAAGTCAATAATAAAATGAAAATTTATCATGGGAGAGCCCTAGGGGGTTCAGCGCTTCCAACAGCCTCTCGTTATTGGGATAAATATTACTAAAATTTAATACCACACAATCTCTTAGGTACCGATGAGCTGCTGACTCAAGTGTGAACGGTTCTGGTATTATGAAACAACACAACCACGCGCTGAACAATTCTACCTTTACCATAGACCTTTACAGTCGTCCTCTACGTGATAGGCGGGTGAGGGAGACGTGATACTTGGACTAGTGTGTTGAAGGGGAGATGAGGCTTCCCCATCAACCAAGCTCATCAGTTGACCTCTGACCCAGCTTGGAGAAGGTCGTGCTGATAGTGCTCCCGCTAGAGACCAAGGAAAATGGCCGCTTCCTTGGTGCTGCCTTAATAGCAAGGAGGTCGTCCTTCCCTACACCCTCCTCTTCCCCACGGTACAACGATCCAAAGGCCATTTTCCTTGGTCTCTAGCGAGCACTATCAGCAGACCTTCCTGCTGGCCAGAGGTCAACTGATGAGCTTGGTTGATAGCCTCTAACTCCCCTCTCAACACACACTAGTCCAAGCATCACGTCCCCACCCGCCTATCACGTAGAGACGACTGTAAAGGTCTGTGTAAAGGTAGAACTGTTCAGCGTCGTGGTTGTGTTGTTTCATAATACCAGAACTGTTCACACTTTGAGCCGCAGCTCATCGGTACCTGTTAAGAGATTGTGTGTGGTATTAAATTCTTAGTAACATTTATCCCAATAACGAGAGGCTGTTGAAGCGCTGAACCCCTAGGCTCTCCCATGATAAATTCTCATTTTATTATTGATCTTTACTATTGGAAATTATAAAACAGTTGTCACCACCTGACATGATATCGTCGACTTCCCCCTACAGGTAGAGAGGCGTAAGATCCAATTGGCTGCAGCCAGGATATTCCTTTGTACTGCAGGCGGGGGAAGTCATGCTACAAATACAAGTCCTTTTCTAGCTTAATTGGCCCAACTTATCCTCATGACCGTATTATAGAAAGTCACAACACTAACCTTAGAAGACACCTTGTACCGTCACCACTGTATGTTTAGCAGTTAGTCGAAGGAGAATGAGTGAAAGTGAAGAATAATGTTTGCTGATACATCAATGTTTACTTTGCGACCAAACACGTTCACTTCACAGCTCGTCCATCACGTCTTCGTCTAATATAAATTATATTAATGCCACAATAAACAAATAACTCTGTCAATATTTCGTGGCCTTACCTAATGTAACTTTTATCAGTCTTTTTACAAACGGCGATAAATATTGTCAAAAGTCACAGTAAATCAATATTTTACTTGTGTTTTATCTTAAGAACTAAAAGTTCCGGAATGATTTAAATATAATTTCAGCATATAAGACTTTATTTAAACCTCGTTTGTGAATCATGAATCTATTATCATTTATTTCAGGAAGATTCTACCCCACTACCTGTTCACCGTCTCACCACTCAGCACCAAGATCCCCATCTCAAAATGCTAATCGCAATACCATAGACGTTCATCGTTACTGACTCTACCCCAAGATAGGACGGCGGTATTCTTCATCCAGTATAAGCCCACTGATGTTCTTCCCATCGCCTCTATCACTTAATAGTCCTCCAAATCCTCAGCCCTGGTAGGCGAAACTTGTCGTGATCTGTCTCCAGCGTTATTTTGTATCTCACATTCCTTATTCTCTTTGCCCTTCACGGTCAACACCCTGATGAAGTTCAGCTGATGTTCCTCACACTTCTGTGATCTTTTTATCATGTCACTCTTTATCTTTTTGTCTGTCGCAGTATCTTATCACAGAACTCCCCTGGAATTGTCGGTGATATGCGCCGACGTGTAGTGTCAACAGAAGCGTGTCGGGACATCAGATATCAGTGAAACTTGAGGCTGATATATACTTCATTCCCCACCGTGTCATTTAAAAATATAACTTGCTCGTGACTGTAAACATGATGCCTTGACTTTGAGGTGATGCATACCACTATATTCGACATTTTGGTCTATAAGAAGCAGACATTCTCTTATAACCTGCTGGTCATCGTAACCTACTATCCTGTAAGTACTTGTGTTACCAGGAATAAACATGTACATATAGTGTAAATTTCTTCTCCTCCTTTCAGATGCAAAGGTTTACTGTCTCAATGTAGTGTGTGTGTGTGTGTGTGTGTGTGTGTGTGTGTGTGTGTGTGTGTGTGTGTGTGTGTGTGCGTGCATGTGTTTGTGTATATGTATGTCAGTGATTATTTTACTATTATAGTGGACACCCTCCACCCTCTCCATCCTCCCTCCATCCCTCTCCATCCTCCATCTCCCTCCATCTCCCCTCCCCCTCCTCCATCCCTCCTCCATCCCTCCCTCCATCCCTCCATCCCTCCTCCATCCTCCCTCCATCTCCCTCCATCCTCCCTCCATCCCCCTCCTCCATCCTCCATCCCCCTCCTCCATCCTCCTCCTCCCTCCATTCTCCCTCTTCTAATTCTCCCTGCCTACATTAATTACGTCTCTGCTGGTTGGGGTAGGTATCCAGCCTTCCAAACATTTGCGTTGTTTCTTGTGAATAAGTTGTACTGAACTAACACACTGTTCTTTTATGTTTCACACAACACTGATTGATAAACTGTTGTGCTAACTCTTCATTGTTGTGTTAGTTGTCAGTAATCAATTAAGGTGTTTGATGTGGGCACTGGAGGGTTGATGTGGGTAGGGGTTGATGTGGGTACTGGAGGTTGATGGGTACTGGAGGGTTGATGTGGGTAGTGGGGGTTGATGTGGCATTGGGGTTGATATGGCACTGAGGTTGATGTACTGAGTGCTGATGTGGCAATTGGAGGGGGGTTGATGTACTGGGGTTGGTACTGGAGGTTAATGGGCACTGGAGGCTGATGTGGGTAGTAAAGGATGTAACCGAGGTCGATGTAAGTACTGAGGGTTGATGGGTAGTGGGGGTTGATGTGGCATCAGTTGATATGGAGGTTAATGTGGCACTGGAGGGCTGATGGGTAGTGGGGTTGATGTGGGTACTGAGGTTGATATAAATGGAGGTTACCGTGGGCACTGGAGGGTTGATGTGGGTAGGGTTGATGTGGGCACTGAGGCTGATGTGGGGCACTGAGGGTTGGTGTGGTAGGGTTGATGGGCACTGAGGTTAATGTGGGCACTGAGGCTGATGTGGGTAGGGGAAGGATGTGGTACTGGGGTTGATATGGGTACTGAGGTTAATGGGCACTGGAGGGCTGATAAGAGGGGTTGATGTGTACTGGGGTTGATATGGGCACTGGAGGCCGATGGGTACTGGAGTTTATTAGTACTGGAGGTTGATGTGGTAGGGGGTTGATAAAGGGTACTGGAGGTTGATACACTGGAGGGGGTTGATATGGGCACCGGGAAGCGGCAGAGGTGGGGGATGAGGCATTGTATAGGTATAAACACGCTTTCAGAGTGTTAATCTTCTGGCCCTGCCTGAGAGCCACCACACCACACCCACCACCTGGACCCAACATTCCCTGCTTTTGGACCCAATGGCTAAAGGTTAACAAGTTCTGTCCTAATAGACCCCAAGCTAATCTAACGTAATCATCTCAATCATTGTATTTAGGGGGTCCATTTAGGTAGGGTGTTGATAATTACTTGACCTGAACTTCACAGGCCTCACACCCAACCACATACACAGAGCCCATTAAGATTGACCATACTCACTCACCACCCACCCACTCACCAAACCCACCCACTCACCACTCCACCTACCAGCTAACCCACGAACCAGGAATGTTAAGACGTGCCAGCTAGTGAATAGGATGTGTGAGGGAGATAGCTTGGTGTTTACACAAAGACGGGCGAGAGATGAAGAAATAAGGAGGAGGAGAGAGGAGAGGACGAGAGGATGATTGGGCTGAAGGAAGAGATAATAAATAAACAAAGAGAAGATAAAAAGGAAGAAAGGCAGAATAGATAGATAGAGAGAGAGAGGGCAGGATGAAACAACAGTGCGCCAGGTCGCCAGCTGGTGCCGGAGGGAGGTCATGTCCTACTGCACCGGCAATATTCAAGGACCCCATCAGGCCACCACACCGTCGGGTATAGGA
This sequence comes from Homarus americanus, assembly GCF_018991925.1. Classification (NCBI taxonomy): domain Eukaryota; kingdom Metazoa; phylum Arthropoda; class Malacostraca; order Decapoda; family Nephropidae; genus Homarus; species Homarus americanus. Next base: position 6,656,072 of record NW_024724368.1, on the reverse strand, counting down.
GGCAAACCAACCACCCCTGCTGCATACCTCTCAAGCGCTGCTTATGATTCTTAACGCAATTCTTTATTTTAAGCACAGAGTAGCGTTTGAGAGTTGTTTTTTTCTGAGTTTATCTTACAGTGTGTCCTTCATATTGCACGGTGTGGTGACGTAAGATGTGTCATCACATAATTAGTAATGTTTATCAAGTTAAGTGTGTTCTTTCTCTGCTGTTTTATCGTGACGAGGCCCCTCTTAGTCTCTTACCATCTGTGTTATTTCTTTACATTCTCTCTCTTGCTTTCTTCCTGTTGTATACAGAAATTTACCCATTTTAGGTTCAGTGCAAATTTGATGACGGTTATTTTTTATATGTAGCGGAAAGGAGTGATAAGATGTGTAAATTCTAATTCTATTATTTTCATCACTGCAAACATTGAATTCATTACGACGCCAGTTCACTCGTTAGCGACAGTCGTTACAGAAATGCTGTTGGATGATATTTATGTTATCTGAATTACTAAAAAAAAACTTTTATTGTCAAGATGAAAATTTTCCTTATCGTGTTATTTTTAAATTGATTTTTTTTGTTTTGTGAAAGGTATGAAAGAAACGGGATTCTCTTTTGCTTTAACCAGGAGAATAACCGATCACGTACGCGTTTTTAATAGATGTAAATAACAATAATGGAAAGCGTTCGTATACCCAGACAATGATTCGTACGTGACTTTACTTTTGCTTATTATTTCGTTCCTGGCCTGTTCATGCGACAGTCAATGCCAGTATGAGTTTGTAATGTCAGTTTTACAGATTCAATGGTATTTGTTTTGTTTCCGCCATAAACGGAACACGGAAGGTAGTATTGTCAGAGGAAGGTCATAATTTCTTGGGAGGATGGTAATTTGCACGTATTGTTCTTTAACAATTTTAACAGCGTCCACTTGGTAATCTCTGAGAGATGTTGTATTAAAATAAAAATTAGCACACGATTATCTGCTAATAATAATAATAATAATAATAATAATAATAATAATAATAATAATAATAGGCTTGATCATTATTTAATATCTCATTAACCCCTGCCACAGGTCAATTTATTATAATTAACAGGTAATAAGGAAGATTGTACTTAGTTTGTAATATCGGCACACAATCATGATGCTGTGTAGGTGGAGTATCCAGATTTACTATGTAGGTGGAGCATCCAGACCCTGACTCTTACCTGGGAGGAAAGTTGTGTTAGGTTAGCATTACTGTTTTACTCTATCAGGTATACACGGAGTTTGATCTTCAGGTGATCATTAACACAAGACTCGACCGGAATATACAGATTTTATGGACCAAGCACCTGAGTCGTCCACCTTTGTCCCCTAGAGGCGTCTTCCCCTACCACCCCTCACCACCTACTGGTCTCTCCCTCCCTGCCCTCCCCCTGCCCTCCCTCCCTGCCCCTCCCTCCCGCCCTCCTTCCCCCACTCCTCCCTGCCCTCCTCTGCCCTCCTCCTCCCTGCCCCTCCTCCCTGCCCCTCCCTCCCTCCCCCTGCCCTTCCCTGCCCTCTCCCTACCTCCTCCCCCCACAAGTTCTGGTTCCCTTGTTATATAATCTGATCAGTCCAAATTATCCTACGTCAAACATCAACACAGTTTTTACAAGCCTCGATGAGTAAAAATTAGACAACGTTGGCTTATCTCTCCTACACCTCTTTTTATTTACGAATAATATAAATCTTTCTTAGCCTTACTTAGCCTGGGGGCAGCCTGTCAGCAGGTCCAAGTACGGTAGGTTGGGTTGATCTGCTGTTGATTCAAGGCTGATCTGGGTTGATTGATTTGGGTTAGGCTGATCTGCTGGTGGGCTATAGAGATTGTTCTGTCCATTTGAGCTTGTCCGAGCATTGTACCAAATTTCATTGAGATTTTGTATAGAAGAACTCGTGGAACAAGCCACTAAACTTGCATCCTAGAAAGACGAAGAGGCAAGATATGATAGAAGTATTTAAGTAAGAAAAGGAATCAATAAAGGATATAGATAGTTCTTATAATATCCGGAGCAGGATAGGACCTGAGCAACGGATTCAAGTTGGATAAGTTTAGGCTTTAGGGGAGGAGATAGGCAGAAACTGTTCACAAATAGGGTGGTGGACGAAAGAACAAGCTTACAACTTAGTAAGTGCGTGGAACTTCAAAAGTTTTAAAAGGAGGCTAGGATAGATTCATGGATGATAGAGAGTAGTACTCGACAGGAGCTGCCATGCCAGGCCAACGGCCTATTGCAGACTTTATTTTCTTATGTTCTTATGTTGTCATTGTGGTTAAGGCCAAGATTTATTGATCTACGTCACCGCTAAAAAATAATTAGCACGCAATGATGAAATTTGTATTGATATTGGGAGAGCAAAAAATCAACAGATATTTTCAGTAGAAATGCGGCAGACTAAACCTCGACATATCAGCTTCAAATTTGGCATGGAGTCTTGGGTGTATAAGGAACAATGCCTGAAGAGTGCAGCTTTGAGCAATTTCACCCTATTAATATACAGTGACTTTTGACAGTAGGCCTATATTTGGAAGACAAGTTGATGGAATGCCTTAAGCCTTCCATGAACTTTGACAGGTGGGTCTGTACACCTCACTTCAGGGGCAAAGATAAGTGTACAGTAAAGCTCAGTGCCTGGATACACACATAGGTTCGTCCGTTGGCTATTCCTGGTAACATGAAATGTGTTGACTTACTCCTAAACACACATATAATGAAAATAATACAAAAATACGTTTATATTCTACATAACTCAATACACTTAACGCCTGACAAATTTAAGCCCCAGAAAATATTAAGAAAAATATCCTCTTATTTTTTTCCCCTGTTACTAATTTTTTTAGTAGTTAAGGTAGATTATCAATGTCATTTTTATATTATTTATGGATATTAATGTTGTGTTTTTACCACTTATCCAGTTAGCTTTTTTACATCTTCTGACACGATGAGCAGTCACCATACGAACGCATCTGAACCAGGACATAAATCTGTGAATATACTCCAGTCAAGTGTGGACTCAGGAATGCATTCTTTACATCCGTTCGTATATCCGTCTGCCTGTGTATCTGTCTTTTCGGGAATGTAATCTCTTTGAATTATACCAGATACGTGACCAGAGATGGATTGTGGATATATAACAGCAAGAGTTCAGTAGTCTCCATTAACTGGCATCATTGGTCTGAGTTACAGCTCTGGCGTTTGTTGTAGTGCCGCGGCGGAGGTTTTGCCCACACTCTATATAAGGTCGCCTGGTCTCTCTACCATCGCTCGTCATGCTCAGTCGGCGCCTGTGATTATTGTTGATTGATGTCTGTAAAAGTTTTGCCCACTCTCTCTCTCTCTCTCTCTCTCTCTCTCTCTCTCTCTCTCTCTCTCTCTCCTCTCTCTCTCTCTCTCTCTCTCTCTCTCTCTCTCTCTCTCTCTTTATCTCAGAGAATGTTCATGTTTATTTTTTCCCCAGGACGTAAAGATAATACAGACAAACAGCGTCGTTCAAAAAAAAGTATGCGTGTATGCCCCCCCACCACCACCATCCCCCACACACCACCACCACCACCACCACCTGTCCCCCACACTCCAGGTTTATAAATTTAACACCTCCATTTACCCCCCAGACGTAAAACAAGCACTAAACCCCAAATAAAACCCACAAACCAAACATTATTCGCAGCTGGATTGGTGAAATTTCCCTCCATCACTGAGGCTATTCACCGCTTGCTTGGTGTTCGTCTGTCTTATCGTTAATATCTCATTGTTTACTCGCCTTCAGAGGATAGGGAGAGACTTGAGAGAGATTGTTTGTGTGTGCTGGTGACTGGTGGAAAGAGCCTATGACGTCATCTGTTACCTTTTTAGGGGAATGTCTGTTGCTGCCCCGACGATTTTAGTATTTATTATTATTATTATTATTATTATTTATTGGTAATATTGTCGTTAGTAGTGGTAAAATGGTTCTTTTATTTTTACTACAGTATTATTATTATTACTATTTATAAACTTTTCATCCGACTTTGACCTCTACTTGATAATGTTTCTCTTAAGAATAATAAAACAAAACTAAAATAATAAATATTGAAATTTTAGCCGAAAATTTCCCATCTTTTGAAAAATGTATTAAGAGTGTAAAGATTTGACCCTTGAAATGAAACAGTAAAACAAGTCACCTCTATAGTTATATTTGTACCACCATAACACAATCTATCTCAAGAGCCTAGAGGATGAATTAAAACGTGAAGTCTCTGGAGTAGTTCGCGAGGGTATAGAGGAACTCGTGGTTGTTTGACCTCACTGATTCTTGATGGAGTCAGTGTTTTGATTCTAAGTTGAGAAGCATGTTAGTTTTCCCCTCAAGAACGAGCGTGTGTTAGGTAATTGGTATGAGTCTGTGTCGATAAAATCAGGAGATATCTAGTGCGTTTGAGGAGGATGTGTTGTGTGTTTTCTTCCTCTTTAGCAATGCAATAACACCCTCTTCCTCACCTACGCCCCAACACCCTCCCGCCCTCCCTACCTTCCTCCTAGCAACACAACACCCCCTTCCTCCCTCCCTGCCTCCCACAACACCCTCCCCCCCCAACACCCTCCCACCTTCCTTCCCTCCAACACCATCACTCACCGTCACACTCCTCAACACCAACGCTTCCCACACTTTAATATACCATGATGACCTCTGCCGTTCATTTCTCTTCTTATCTCCACGACAATCATGTTCCCCGGGTCATTATAATGCTCCCCCCAAATTTAGACACGCACCTAATTTTATTTGGTGTCAAGCTCATCATTGACCCAGAGAGCCAAGACGGGGCTGAGAATTGTGTGCTGGTTGGTTGGTTGATGTGTAAGGTGAGAGGTTGGCTGATTACAGTATATGCCTCTCTACCTGTCCTTCTCTCACTAATCCCTTCACCTCACCACCTGCATATCCCCCCACCCACTTATTCACTCTCAGTATTAGTCTATTCCTTATTGCTTTCGTGTAAAACCTCTCACCCCACTCACTTACACCCTCCCCCACTCACTTGCACCTTCCCCCACTCACTTACACCTTCCCCCACTCACTTTCACCCTCCCCACTCACTTAGACCCTCCCCCACTCACCACACCTTCCCCACTCACTTACACCCTCACTTACACCTCACTCCTTACACCCTCCCCCACTCACCCCACACCCTCCCCCCTCCCTTCCTCTCCCCTCACTATCACTGCTACACTCTCCTTCCTCCCTCTCATCTTCAGCTGGACTTCATACTGTTGGTGTTGGGGAACATTAAGCAGATGTTCATGGTTGTGTTACGCATAGTGAGTTAATATGTTTCCTGCAGTACAAATGGACTTTTTGTTTTACTCTGACCTGTGTGTCGGTTTGTGTATGTGCGCAATTCTACATGTTTGTACATTCCTCGCAAATGAACACATGTATACATACTTTCACAAACAAGCATGGCCTTTTTTACCTTTACACACACACACACACACATACACACACACACGCGCGCGCGCGCGCACACACATAACCCAACATACGAGTATACATGCAGTAGCGTCCCCATTCTAAGTATATTTTCTTATCGATAATGTTAAGAATGTAAATATTTCCCCACGTTGTTTGTTATGTACAGTCACTCAAAAAACTATCTGTACTTGGGGTGATTGATGAATTTCAGAATGAACACTGTGATTCCTGTTGTCTAGGTAGGGTTATCAAAAGCGTTCGTCCATTGTCCCGTATTTTTTCAACACAGTTTGTATAGATAGATTTTTGAGTGACTACCGTACGCCCGGGTTTAATCACGACTTTTCTTCTCAATGTTAGTAATGTGTTTGTGAGTGAATATTTTTTCTTATGATATATTAAAGTGTGTAAGGTACAGGACGTTAATGACAGGAGAAAATAATTGTTTTTAACTAAGTTTGTGTTTCCTTTGTCCCTGTCGGTAGATTTGGTTGGTTAGGTTAACTGTCCCCCAAGTCGTCTTTATATTCTGATGCCGTAACTTTATCTTTTGCCGTTAATGTGTTTTGATGCTTTAACAGCCAGAGACTTAATCACAGTTCACAGTCTGATTTTCTACACCTGGTAATAACTAACTTCTGGTAATCTCTTCAAGCTGTTTGACTTTCGTTGTGTGTTGACGATAAACTTAGATTAATGATACGTGAGGTAACATTATTTGCTGCAGCTGTGACGAACATGTGTGTGTGGGTTAGTCTGACCTCCAGTGACACAACAATTAATCTTTGTTAGTAGTAATAGATGTCCTCTGATACCTGGTGATTGATGGACGCTTGACACGGTGTCTAATATTTAATTTGTATGTAACATTAGTTGTTTGTTGTCTCAGGAATGATAAATATTCGATAGTTAACTTTTTCATATGGAGACGTTTTGTTACCTACCTCGTGACCGAAGAGCATGACTGTGTAACTTGGAGGGCGTCGTGGTGAAGCCGTCTCTAGTGTTGACACTTGTATAAATGAGTCGGTAAGAATAACACTACGATGGGATTTAATTGTGTTATTACAGCGTCAGAGAATAACTGTTTTGTTGAAAGAAAATGTTGATTTATATACAAATTCCCCAGTAATCTGAGCATTATATATGACATTACGTTTCCCACTCACCAGCAATATGATCCAGAGACGCTGCGGTGTGACCTCAATTGGAGTTCTTGTACGGAACCCAACCCTCCTCGCCTCATCTCACCTGTAAGGATCAGGACGAAGGCCATTGTCTACACCTGTCCATGATCATAATAATGGGTAAGCTATTTTACTCTTCACAAATACTTTTATTTGTATCACCTGAAGATTAAACACCCAACTTATTTCACCTGATCAATAAACACCCTAACTCTACCTAGGGGTTAGAGTTAGGTTAAGATTGGTTAGTATGAAGTTAGGTTAGGTTACATAACATTAGGGTTTGGTTAGGTTACGTTAGCGTTACGATGTTTTAATCAACTATGACTTCGTTTGTCGACGCTGCATGCAGACCTTTGTTGTCGAGTTTTCCAGTGTGTTATAAAAGCTTGAATTTGATTTGACAATGCGTATCACGTGCTAAGTAAATTGGCCATCGACGAAAGAGCCTTCATTTGCATACTAGTGAAACATTAGTCGTTGTTGTGACGTTGTATTGAAAGTAAACGCTGGACTGAAAGAATGTGTTGTGGGCTATTGGTTTTTAAATGAATAAAAGCTAATTAGACGATGGTGTTAAAGAAAAGGATATTGGCAGTATGACCGGGGTGGTGTTTAAAGAAAAAGCCACCCTGAAATGTCTACACTAAGTACAAAAAAGCCACTTTGCGTGTTGGTAGGGGTGTGTGTGTGTGCGGGTGGGTAGATGTGTGTGTGTGTGTGTGTGTGTGTGTGTGTGTGTGTGTGTGTGTGTGTGTGTGTATAGTGAGTGTTGTGTGTGTGTGTAGAGGTGTGCTGGTAGTTTTGACGTTAACAGAGCTGATCATCCAAGAGTTTTCCTCCTCCTTATGACGGAATATTACTGTCGTTGTCCCAAGCGTCTAAACACACACACACACACTCTCTCTCTCTCTCTCTCTCTCTCTCTCTCTCTCTCTCTCCTACTAATGAGGTCAGTGTGACTTTCCCCAATACAGTGTACATAAAAAAGTTGCGTATTTATATTGTGTGTCAAGAGACTGATGATAAATAACCAGACCCAATCACCAATAAAACTCACCAAACACATACGTGGTAAGAGTAGTCAAGAAGGAACTGTGTTAAATTGGCCTACTCTGAAAATGGTCTCCTCATGCAAGCGTCGTATATCATTGAGAATTTATCCCTTTTTGTGGAGATAAACGTTGTCATTGTAATAAATATCTAAAATTAAGGAATAAATATTAACATTGTCAGAAATTCATAATATTATCTGTCAGTCATACTTCACCAGATGATCACAAGTGTGGGTCAGTTTTGTGTGGACGCCTTGTATTGTACTGATTTTTAGGCTCGTCTCGCTATATGCAGTAAGTCTATGTGTACACGTTTCTTCTACACACACACACACACACACACCCAGGCCGCCAAAAACAGTTCATACCACCTTTGAATACCTACCGTGACCCCTCAGTTATATTATGTAAATTCGAAGAAATTCTTACAAGCTCTTGAAATATTTAAAAGGAAAAGTTGATGTTTAAAGCTTGTTTATGGCCAGAAAAGTCACTGGTTACGACGGGCCGCTGCTGCCAACCCACGGCTGTAGAGCAATCTGTGGCGGTTGTTATATAGCAAAGGCGAGTGATACTTGTAGTGTTTGCCATTATGTCATGAATTACAACTCCACCTTAAGCCCGAATCCTTACCTCATTTTACATAACACACCAGAATATTCACAAGAAGACATTTTATGGCATACTAAGTGTTTAAAGGCAAAAAAAACAAATCTTTGACATGTATCTACAGGTATAACTATCCTTCACAGTAACTCTTCTTTTAACGCCTCCACAAAAGCTTGCTGGATAACGTATCATTTACGTAGGTCTTGTTATATGGCTCATAGGTAGGCAAAAATTTTGATAAGTAAAATTATATACCAGATTCAACTTCAAGCTCGCCAATCTACGTGTTTTTTGTTATGATACTGCCACGTTCAACCTGTTCTAGCAGTGCTCAATTTAGCGGCCGACGCTACTTGCACCATTCTCTTGTCTCCAGCGAGTTAGAGATGAAATGAAGCAATAAGGGAGTTAAAGAGATGTAATGAAGCAAAAAGGGAGTTAGAGCCGTAATGTAGCAATAAGTAAGATAAGAATTAACGTTAAAAATATAATTATGATAAATAGACAATAATACGTAATACGCAATATCGTAGGTATTTCAGTGAGTCTTCAGTTTTCTTTAAGTTGTAATAACATTATTTTCACCATGCAAATTCTTTACAATCTTAAAATCTGTAGTAGGTATTATTATTATTATTATTATTTTATTTTATTTATTTTTAACAAAACTCCACATATCCACGGAAGTCGCCCACCTAATTTCAACTGCCGCCACCTACTGCACAGTACTCGCTCGTCCGTCCCCGTCACCCGCTGGTCACATCTGCCGGGTCTCTGTGTACATTCACCAGCATCGTCCTTCACTCTGTGTTTACTGCCTTGGTATAAAGATTGATGGATTGTTAATAAATACGTGACGAGACTTGTAATGTTTATGATTGATTTTTATTGGTGACTAAACACCATTGTGGAAGAGAAGCCATTTGTTACTGTAATGAAGGCGTCAGTCAAGGTTCGTTTGGAGAATTGAAGTCCCTTATGTTATATACAGTATAATTGTTCATCCATCACTCAGCTTATTACAGAGGTGCCATAGAGCCCTAGGTACTGACTGTTGAACGGTTGAGCTCAAGACCAGATGTCCCCATGACCAGGTATTAACTTTTACCGCCAATATATATACAAAAATATTCAGGTGTTACTGTAATCTGCCAGTTATGAACCACTATTATGACCTCAGAGAATACTTTAGTCTGTTACCTCCAGCAGGTGATAAGGCCGTAAACATGAGACACCTGAAGTATGTGGTGGCGCATAGTAACGTAGAACTCAGAGGCAGCAGTGGTGTTGGTCTGTTGGATCAGCCACCTCTGTCATAGCTCAGTGTTTACATAAGAGAGGACATTCACGAGGGCACCAGGCATATATCTGACTTAGGTTAGATTATGTTAGGTTATAAGATTTTTTGTTGTAATGAATTCCACATGGGATTTAATTTACATTCTGATATGAGTTGGAGAGAAAAAATAGTATAAACAAAAACTAGGAAATGCTAGTTTCTCCATATGCCATATTTGTGAAACCTTAAATGTTGTTTTTTACTAAAATTGTGAAAATTAATTAAATGACGTGCGATGTTTTAATAGATTATGTAACTTGTAAACATGGCGGGTGTTTTTGTATTAAATATAGTTGTTTCGTTAATTACATTTCATCACTAAAGGTATGGTGTATTTAAATACATTTATGTGTACAGTATGTGAATAAACAGAACATTTATTCTAACCTCTGGTGTGTTCATGTACACTAAGGTGACTAAAGTGTACAACATACAAGACGGTGTCCACAAAGCTATAATTGGTCTAGTTTGGTAATCGGTAGACTTAAGCGAAACACAAGGGTTGGGATTATAAAAAAGGTCTTCACTGTTTATAATTATCACACACGACGGGACATAGGATATAAAATAAGTTAAAACGATATAACTGAAGACCGAGGAAGCTGTGTATAATCCTTGGCACCAGCGTCCAAGATGTCTCATTTTCAGAGTCTTATTTATATCTGTTTATTTATACCGTTAACAAGTCGTGGTTGGCGCCAGCTTTCTCTTGGCTTCTGATTTACAGACTGCCACTAACCTCGTAAAAACCACACAGTAAAACTTGTACCAAAGATGCGGTCAGCGGTGGGGTGAGCGGCTGCTACGTGAGTACCCGACCCGACCACTTCACTGCTGGCTCGAGTTTTTTTCTTAATAATTATTTATGTATTGTAATTGTTTGGGTCCCTCTCCTCCTCCTCCTCTTCCTCTTCCTCTTCCTCTTCCTCTTCCTCCTCCTCCTCCTCCTCCTCTTTCTTCTCCTCCTCCTACCCCCTCAGTCCATCACCTCTGGCTCTTGCTACTGTTCCCCGTGTTCGCCTCCCACAAATAGTCCGGTTCCAATATCTTACCATTAACCTCTTCATATGGCAGAGGATAACGAAACACTATCGGAGCATTAACGATTTTAAAAGTTACATAATATAACTCTGTATGTGATTCTTATATTATTTTTAAGAAGTCTTTTGACCTTTCATTTGGCGGGTTACTGAAAGAGATACTTGTGACATTTTCTTTTCACGGTAATCTTAGGTAATTGTGCATATGTGTATAAGATTAAAATATATAATTTCTAGCCTATCTTTATATATATATAAAAGATTACATTATTTGTAATTACCAATTTAGTCTGCGTGAGTGGTTCATGTGTCAGGCAGGAGCTTTTAAATAAACCCTTTCAGTCCAGTAATTATAAAGACAGTACAGGTGTAGTTGCCTTCAAGCCCACGAGCTACAGAGCCTACCTTAGCCTAACTTGTATGATCATAACCTAAAGTACTAGGGAATACATTCTCCTTGAACCCTTAGTACCTATTGATTATGAGCAAAAGACGATGACGACGACGATGATGATGATGATAATAACGATGACGAAGAATGGTAGTCGTGTCCCCTGATAACCCAGTACCTTGACCTCCCCCTCTCACCTGATCCTCTCCTTCACTGCTGATGTTTGAAAGTCCTCTCACCTGACCACTAACGGCGGGGCGCTGGTGTGTCATGACTTATCAGGGATGTTGGGGAGAAGTGAAATGTTTTGTCTGTACCTGTGATGGTGGCGTATATCAGATCATAAACCATGTACTGTATCAACAATGGGAGTGAAGATGGTGAATTAACTACTGTGAAGATGGTGAATCAGCCACTATACCAAAACCTAACTTAGCATCATTCTCTCAAGGTTACTGATAAAGTTGACAGACGTAGCAACAAAACCAATGAGGATTTGACACATACGACGTTACTGAAGATTATATTAGAGAAGAATAATTACTTGGTGTTCTGAACCGTGAAGAGAATGACTAATGTAACACGTTTCACATTAATTATCTTCGTTTTCTTATTTCTTTTTCCGCTCAGGTCACAGCTTAATGGGTTAGGACATCTTTACTCAGTGGGGTATTTGGTGTATGGGGGTTAACATGTCTTTCAAGAGGTAATGGGGTTATTTCCTGGTCCAAAACTCGGTGTCAAGCCAACCTCAACCCCTGAACTGACCCTTAAACACTCCCAAAGTTCAGGTGTGTTAGGGGGGGGGGGGGAGGACGTGTATCACCCCAACACACCTGAATGTCATTACTGGCATCAGATAAAGGTGATGTAGTACAGTACCTGGAATGAAAAATGGGTCAGGTTATCCAACAGCCACTTATTATGACCTGCAAGTGAAAGACGTCAGTGAATATTAAATGCCGTGTGTGTGTTTGTGTACAAGGTATAAATGCTGTTATTTAATTAACGAGTATCGTCAGAAGACAACGAAACTCACCTCTACAACTCTTAGATAAAAAGTTTCAGTTTAATACGATACGATTTCATGCAGAAAAAGTAAATACAACTAAGAGAACATCGAGGCCCGAGAGTCACGGTTGTGTATCTTAGCTTTCGTCACAGTCTCACCACCACGTGTAGATTTAACTCAGGTTCCCAGATAACACAGAGCACTTTAATGCCAACGTAATCAAATGCAAACACACACACACACACACACACACACACACACACACACATGATGAGTTGGTGGTGATTACGAGGGATTCAGTATAGCACGTTAATTATGACACAGTCTAGGAAACGGTCATCACCGCTGAACACCAGTCATAACACGAGGAGTGAATCGTGAGGGAAGAAACTTAAATAAAAGATATTTCATAGTGTGGTGTTTACTGCAGGGAAACATTACTACGTGTGTTGCCAGCAGAGAGTGTGGGAGTATCAGTTTTGCCATCAAGAGAGTCGCCCAGCTGCCTCATGGGTAATTGATACAGATTGTAATTTTATTTGTATTCAATAACAAAATCCCATTGTTGTACCCAAGAGAGTCGCCCAGCTGCCTCATGGGTAATTGATACAGATTGTAATTTTATTTGTATTCAATAACAAAATCCCATTGTTGTACCCAGGTTGTGAATGTGCTTCTCGTTGTGTGGCGTGTATACGAGATTTGAGATGATTCAGGGAGAGGGCGAGGGTGGCTTCAATATCTTCTTCTTGTGTCGCTTCTTTGGCAAGTCGATCAACAGTGTCACAGGCAGTTATTCCTATATGTGACGGGATCCAAATAAACTTGTCATCAGTTTGTTCTAGATTGGCGACGGCGGCTAGGGAGGTTTGGGCGGCAGGGGAGGAGGGGGAGGGTAATTTGAGCCTCGCTAGCGCAGAAGTGCTGTCACTGATTATCAGGAGGTTCCGGCGTTCAGTGCGAGCATAGGTCGCCCCCTCATGAATGCCCGCGAGGATGGCTATGGTTTCAGTGTCAGTGGAGGAGGCCCAGTCGTGGACCCTGATTTTCCTGCAGGCCCGGCGCTCAGGAATCCATACAGCTGCCCCAGCGCAGCCCAGCGTGGTGACAGACCCATCACAGTAGACGAGGATAGGAGGGAGGGAGGTCGTAAGAGAAGAGGCGACATCATCAATCTGCTCAAGGCAGTTAAGTTTGAGCATATACCGCAGTTGGGTGGATTTACGACCAGGGAAGGTGTGGACGACAATACTAACACTGCAAAAGGCAGCGGCGGACTGACCCTCACACACTGCCGTTTCCCCGAACACTTAAGGTGATTGCTTAACGCTTATTCTCGCTCAGCTGTTTATTTTCAGAGAGGAGAGGAGTAAAGAATAAGCTGCATTTATCCTTCATAGATTAGTGATGTTATTTCTACTTAATTTTATTTACGTGTGATTGTATATACTAATTCATACACACACACACACATACACACACACACATAACTAAACGTAATTCTTATAGGGATCAAAAGACAAAAGATACAAATATAAATTAAACAGTCCTCTAAGGTTGTCACAGAACAGAGTGATGCATTAGACTTAAAATCCTCAAAGTAAGATTGATGATCGACCGCTGCAGGAGTGAGTCTTCTAGTACCAAGGCAGATTAATTATGGAAGCCTAGCCCCCCAAAGTACTCGACAGACCAGCCGTATTGTGGGTGATGGTGACCGGTGGAGACCCATAATCCTCTTTTCTTGTGTTTTAAGATTATATTAGCCACCAAAATCATTATCTACAGTAGGTTAAAGATTCTGCAAGTTATTCTTCGCATGATTTACGTGGAGTATTTGATAAAGACGAGAGAGGTATATAGTTTAATGAATGGTTTACTGCACCCTACTGTGTATCACTTGAGTAAACACACTAACAGTACCTAGGGATCAAGTTAGGTTAACGTTAGGGTGATTAATGTTGAAATGAAATAAGTTGAGTTGGGTTAGGTTACATTAGGTTAGCGTTAGCGTTTTGACTTAAAAATTCAATGAATTGTTCGTGTTTGCATTTAAAAAAAACATACAAGTACTGTATAAAAATGAACAAAGTAAATATAGAAATGTAATAAATTATCTGAATACAAATATAAATTTTTAACAAGGGTGAGTGAACTGATAATGAGTGTTATAATGCGCATATTCGTAAAGGAAGGCCCCGAATTGATGTGTTTTAAGTACAGTACAGTATTCCTGGGTAGAGGGACCCGTTGTGTCAGGTAGTCTTGTGTGGTAGACTGTGTTCAGACGCTTCGTGTGGAACTGTGGTGGTGAACGATTGTCAGTGTTATTTTTTTTAGGTATTCCAGGAGAAAATGAATATTATAACGTAAAGAAGAAACAGGTACTGTAAAACTGAGCTGTCCCCGCGTAGTATTATTAATTTTTCATTCACTCTTATATAAAAAGGTGTAATTATGAAAACCTGGTGAAATATATTTCTGGTGACTCAAAATTCGAACCGAATTTGTCGTAAGTTAGGACAAGGAGAAGTCTGGCCCGGCAGGCAGTGAGGACAAAAAGTGTGGCCCAGCAGGCAGTGAGGGCAAGAGTAGACCTGGCCCAGCAGGGGGTAAGGGCAAGAGGAGGCTTGGCCCAGCAGGGGATGAGGACAAGAGGAGGCCTGGCCCAGCAGGGGGTAAGGGCAAGAGGAGGCTTGGCCCAGCAGGGGGTGAGGACAAGAGGACCTGGCCCAGCAGGAGTAAGGGCAAGAGAGCCTGGCCCAGCAGGGGACAGGACAAGAGGAGGCCTGGCCCAGCAGGGGTAAGGGCAAGAGGAGGCTTGGCCCAGCAGGGGATGAGGACAAGAGGAGGCCGGCCCAGCAGGGATGACCAGAGGCCGGCCCAGCAGGGGTAAGGGCAAGAGGAGGCCTGGCCCAGCAGGGGGTGAGGACAAGAGTAGACCCGGCCCAGCAGGGGTAAGGGCAAGAGGAGGGCGCCCCCAGCAGGGGTAAGGGCAAGAGGAGGCTTGGCCCAGCAGGATGAGGACAAGAGGAGGCCTGGCCCAGCAGGGGTAAGGGCAAGAGGAGGCTTGGCCCAGCAGGGGATGAGGACAAGAGGAGGCCTGGCCCAGGCAGGGGTAAGGCAAGAGGAGGACGCCCGGCCCAGCAGCAGGGGTAAGGGCAAGGAGGACGCCTGGCCCAGCAGGGGGGGGTGGGCAAGAGAGGACGCCTGGCCCAGCAGGGGTAAGGGCAGAGGAGGGCCCAGCAGGGGGTAAGGGCAAGAGGAGGACGCCTGGCCCAGCAGGGGGTAAGGGCAAGAGGAGGCTAAGGGCAAGAGGAGGACGCCTGGCCCAGCAGGGGGTAAGGGCAAGAGGAGGAGGCCTGGCCCAGCAGGGGGTAAGGGCAAGAGGAGGCTTGGCCCAGCAGGTGGATGAGGACAAGTAGCGACCTGGCCTAGAAGGTGGTGGTGATAAAGCACAAGATGAGAGAACCAACAGGTGGTGAGCGGCATTACAATACGGTCTTGGTGACTGGTGATGAATAAAGCTGAAGTCAAACTAATGCTGCTCACCTGACTGTACCCAACCACCCTCGCCCAGTGGCAGAGTCCTGACGTGTGTGGACTGGTGAGTTGTAGTGTGAGGGTCAATATTGTAAGTGACTTGATAGTGTGGGACGCGACACAGTCATATGATACATTAGGAAATGGTCTACTGAGAATTAAGACGTGATTTTCTGATACACGTTAGTTTTTAGTCTTTTGGTCTGCGATATAATTGTAAGCTGATCGTAAGCAGCTTTGGACTTTGTGACTTGATTGCGTTTGACCTGATCCTTCGTGACTTGATTGCGTGTGGCCTGATCCTTCGTGACATGATTGCGTGTGGCCTGATCCTTTATGGAAATAATGAGGCCTCATTATTTGTGATATGATTACGTGACTGAATATATTCCCTTACGATATGATTGTATGTGATATGATTGTGTTGCCTAAACCTTTCTACCATGATTGGATGTCAGATGATGAGTGACATGCATCTACGAGAGACGTGATGTGTGGCGTGATGCTTCGTGGTTTAGTGACATGGCGGTGAGGTGAACACTGGGGGTCACTGTGCTGGCGAACATGGCAGTCATCACCTTTCCCCGATGTAAACAGGACAACATAATGGTGGTGAATGGGATGGTAGTGGTGGTGAATGGGATGGTAGTAGTGGTAAGTGGTGGTGAATGGGATGGTAGTAGTGGTAAGTAGTGGTGAATGGGATGGTAGTAGTGGTAAGTAGTGGTGAATGGGATGGTAGTAGTGGTGAATGGGATAGTAGTAGTGGTGAATGGGATAGTAATGGTGGTAAGTAGTTGTGAATGGGAAGGTCGTAGTGCTTTCTTGGTCTCCTTGAGGTGTAATCACCACGACCCTTCGCCCTCTACACACAAGGCAACTTTCTGCTTCTATGAATACTAAAATAAATTATAAATCATAGTGAAGGTAGCGACTACAATTTCATCATAACGTAACTACAAGGATGGACAAGAAACCTCGTTTGTGTAGTGTGGTCTCGTGTCCAGCCCACACTCTGCCTCACTGACCCTCCATTAAGACCTTCCCTCTCCAAGCAGCTTCTCATGTGGTTACAGTCACTCTTTTTTATTCACTTTTAAAGACTTTGCTGAGAACCTGTGGGCCACTTGACGGTCTTCTCAGTGTCGGTTGTTATTGTCTTGTAAATTAGAGAAGATAAATGAACACACTATGCCCATGAACTAGTGAAGGAGCTGCTATTGTACATGATTCACTTCCCGCCAGCACCATTACACCAAGGTGATAACAGTAAGTGCAATCATTGTTAATTAAAGAGAGATTCTCACGAAATAATATGTGTATTGTGTGAGAGTTTTCCCTGAGTAATGTAAAGTACCTTCATGTAGAATATAATGCGTAGATACATTTTTTTTAATGAACTTTAAAAAAGTCATTGAACAATATTAGAGGGAATGGTTAAGGACAAAGATAGCTTACTGTAGTTACATACATACGAGTATATGTTGTATTATTTGTTTATCAGCCTCTACATATCTCCATGAATATGTAAATGTTTTAGAGGGACAACATTACTTTAATACTTTTGTAGAAACAGAATGATAAATAATGCAGACTTACTGAAAGATTGGTTCTCACCTTCTCGGGAGTCGGGAGGCCTTTACCAGAGGCATCGGTTTCACCAGATAAAGTGGACAATGCCGTGGGTCTACATAGAACAGGGAACTTTGAAAGGTCATTCATTTCCTGTGACAATTGCTGTGTATAATGATCTTTGTTACACCTACTAATTTTCTTAACTGGCGATACAAGAGACATTCCAAAAACGTACTACAGTAGTGGAATGATATGGGTTCTAACCTCATTGGGATGCCTTGTTAGTTGTGGTAATTATAGTACTACTGTATACCACAATTACGGTACTGTACAGATGAGCTACTTCGCCTCTGAATTGTTTTGGAAAGTATTTTTCGTTGTGCCCCTAACCTTAATTACAGTTAAGAAGTATCAAATTCTAACACAGGTGCTTACATAGTTTATGGTACTAATGAGTTAATTATATGTTGTTGTTAATGGGTTTTTCCTGTTCAAAGGTGAGATTTGTGAGGTATTAAGTGTGCGAGTTCACATGCTGGCTTTGGCATTGCTGTTGTGTGCAAGTCTTGTGTCTGTCAAGTATGATTTTGAGGAGTTTATCCCGTTTAACTAGTGGTAGTTGTTGGTTAAATAAGTGTAATGCACAGGTGAACTTCGGACTTGTGTCTATTTAGGGAAAGGAAGGTTTGGAGATTTTGAGGGTTATTCTGTTATGCAGTTTTGAGTGAGCCATTGAACTAGTGTGTGTGTAATGTTAAAGTATGTAGGCAGACTTGTGAGATTTTGAATGTTCGGAGGCTGTTATTAGGTCATCTGTATAGGAGAGTAGAACTGTATTGAGTTAGTGGATGGGGAAGGGGGGCCTTGGAGAAATAGGTTGAAGATCATGGAAGGGTACATACATCCCTGAGGAACTGTATTTGGGAGGTTTTTGAAATTTTATATAAAAATTTGTTTTTGATCTAGGCTTGACAACCTGAAAGGCAGTTACTTTGCTGACCATTTCTTGTAAATATTGTTCATTGTTGTGTTTATTATTTGATGTATGAGTTGGTAGTAAACTAGCAAGGTACATTCCTTGAAAAATAGAAAAATAATGAGCATTGGGTAATAATGTGGAATTTAAATTGAAAAGCACAGAGCATAAAGATTTATTTTAATATACTGTATAAATACTTTCACCAACATTTATAAATAAAACATTATACTGCACCAACTTAGGAGACGTATATCACCTGACCCAATCATCCATTTACTGTGATAAACCGCGACTGTTTCCACTACAATACACAATAAACAGAGCCTTTTCACATATTCTGTATCAAAAGGAAAGCCTCAAGAGGAATATCGTAGTCAGAAAGCAAATAAACCCTTCATTATGATATAACGCCCTTGGGAATTTGGGAGCCCAAGGAAGTCGAAACATTTGTCGCTGGGACGAGACAATTTTAGTAAATGCTGTTACAGCTGTCATCTTTAAAATTGTCTGGCAGGTCCACTTTGCTACTCTAGAACATACTCACTTATGCCATCAACCGTTAATAACCCTGACATCTTGGATTCAGATGTTAGCCTACACATTTCTTGCCACTCCACTAAACTGAGCAGTCATCTTCCTGCTTGTTTCTGTGTTTGGAACCAAGGGCATTTCCCTCACCTTATCAGCACTTTGGTCTGTTTGCTGAGAGCCAAGCAATCCAGTGTGAGAGCATAACTACAAAGGCTTTACATTGGTCATTTCATACTTTTACAACACAACATACATACAGTATATCGTTTCTCACTCTTGATCTTTTTTTTCATTTTTGTATTTATCATTATGTATTATTATTTTATTTTGTTGTGTTTTATTACTGTATAATTTTTATTTACCCGTATTTTTGTTTATTATTATTATTATTTTAATTTTTATTTGTGGTGTTGAAAATATGCAAATAACAGAAGAGTTTGTGAAATTACAGTACAGTACTGTAGCTCCAATGAAATATAAAATAACAGGTGAAGATATCTTCAACAGTCTGGTGGGAAGTTCTGGATAAACTAGGTGTAGATTGGGCACAAGCTGTGAGTCTGGCTACAGATGGAGCCCTACAAATGGTGGGTAGAAAAACTGCAGAAACTGTTCATTGTAAATCCAAATCATGAGTTTTATGCAGTAATTTGCATCGCATTTTACACAAAGCAGGTTTATGTGGTAAAGTATTAAAAATGAATGATGTTATGGATGTGGTTATAAAACAATTACTTTTGCATGAGCATGGGGCCTTAACCACAGGCAGTTCAACTGTCTTCTGGAGGAAAGTGATCTCACATGGCCTGCCATATCTCACTGATGATCTCTAGTTAAGTCAGGGAGCTGTACTGAAACACTTTATGAATTGTATTGTGAAATACGGATTTGTATGGATCAGAAAAGCAAAGCTGTGCTTGAATTACAAGATAATGAATGGGTTCAAGGTTTTGCTTTCATGGTGGATATTACAGAACAATTAAATAATCTCGACCCACCAATGCTGTAGTGCAACAGATTGGTGACAGAATTTCGTGACTGCATTCATGCCTTAGAGATGAAACTTCAGCTTTTGGAAAGCCATTCAATATACATTTTAGGTCACTGAATAGTCGAACCATAGATGACAAGGCTGTGGATGTCGATGTTCTCCAGTATAATGTATTTGCTTTCACATAAGCTCTCAAATGTGTTATTAAAGCAATTTCTAAGAATAACATTCAAAATGTAAAGTTTTCTCCATGTATGAACCCTAGACATGATTTCTTTAAGTCTTTAGAGACATCCATTAATACTGCATTTTACTATAATGGTTTCTCTTTCCTGTGAGTTGCAGTGTGTCTTACCAGATCAGCTTTTTGTGAAAAGCTTTTAAAACACTCTGAACATTGAAATGGTTTCTCTCCTATATGAACTCTCATGTGTTTTACCAGAGTAGATGTATCAGAAAACTTTTTAGTACACTTTTCACAATGGTATGGCTTCTCTCCTGTATGAACTCTCATGTGTATTACAAGGTTAGATTTACGTGAAAAATCTTTAAAACATTCTGTGCACTGAAATGGTTTCTCACCTGTATGAACTCTCATGTGTTTTACCAGAGTAGATGTATCAGAAAACTTTTTAGGACACTTTTCACAATGGTATGGCTTCTCTCCTGTATGAACTCTCATGTGTATTACAAGGTTAGATTTACGTGAAAAATCTTTAAAACATTCTGCGCACTGAAATGGTTTCTCTCCTGTATGAACTCGCATATGTTTTACTAAATCAGACTTTTTCAAACAACTTTGAAGACATAGTGAACATTGATATGGCCTGTATCCTGTATGAACTCTCATGTGCATTATAAGGTTGTTGTTTTTTGAGAACTCTCTCAGACACTCTGTACACTGAAATATTTTCTCTTTTGTATGAACTCTCATGTGTGTAATGAGGTGAGATTTTTGTGAAAATTCTTCAGGACAGTCTGCACACTGATATGGTGTTTTTTTCGTATGAAATTTCAAACCGTTTACCTGTGAAGGTTCACATGAACAGTCATTAAGAGACTCTAGGCATTGAGCTGGATTCTCTTTTGTTTGAACATTCATCTTAGGTTATTAGAATAGGTATTTAGAATAATCATAACATTATAATATTACATATTTCACTCTAATACAAGTTATCAAAGTCAGTATTATCTCAAGTGGCGCTATGTATAAATACTACAAGTGTAATTCTTCTTGTATTACTTTACTAAGTGTAAATTCTGCACAAGCTAAAACTCTGATGAGCGATAAACGTATAAACACGCTGGAGGAATATTCCTCAGATGCCCGAGTACCTCTCATGTACTGTATGATGATGATATACATACAGGATTTCTGACATTGAAGATGAAATTCAGGACACTTGGTAATGGCATTGTACATGAATAATTTTAATGTGATAATGAGAATTGATACACTGTGTAAATATACATTATGTGCATTCTTTCCATTGCAATGTAGGTTTTGTTGAACTTTTGTTTCTATTGTATTCTGTTGTCAAGATATTTTGATTAGTTTCTTTTGTAAAGCATTGTAGACAATGTAAGTACAGGGTACTGTAATTCAGTCAGATTTTGACACAGAAATTATAGTAAATTTCCTTTCTTTGTTCTTAGTTACACTTCTTTCATGTACACAGGACTGTGATATTCTTCATTGAACTGATAAACATACAGTACTTGAACATCTAAACTTAATGTCTTAAATATAATGGACATACAGTAGTACATCTTATCTACAAGCAAACTTTGTTTACTATTTCTTTTCATTTACACATTCACATAACAAAACTTTTGTACAACGTATACTGTAGTTTACTTCATCCCTCCAAGCGGTGGACAGTTACGGCAGTGTCTTTTTGTGCAGCCACTTGCTATTTGTCTTTCAGCTTTTATCTGTGGAAAGGGAATCAATTAATCAATTCAACAGTCAGTGTACTCTGCAAACTCAGAATTCCAGCTTTTTTTTAAACAAAAGTATGTTGGACTTTGGAATACTATATTATGTACTCTGGTTTAGAACAAAGTTAATCCTGCCATGCTTCCTTCTGTTATAATGTGAAAGTTTTTGTTGAAGTTCTTGGGGTAATTTACCATTTAATTTAATGATGCACAGCTATTAATCAGGCCTCTGGGAACCACTTTCAACATTGCATTATCAAAATGAAAGTACAGAGCTTGTGGAGCACCAGTTTATGGGTGGGGTGGGATGGGTTGAAGATATGTATGTCCTTCACTCTTAAGTCATGATTTAGCTTGACCTGGTTTGAGACACATTACCAAACGTGACTTATGTGTGGGATTATGCACGTTTAGTTATTTAGAATGATTGCATTTCTCAAGACACAATCATCAGTGTGAACTTAAAACTGAATATGGGCTGTGATTCTGTCAATTACAATAAGGTCTACTCAAGTTACATTTTAGTGCTAGCATTCAAAGTTAGATGTCAGATTTTACAGGAGAAGAAAATTACAGCAAACCCTTGATCAAGAATTATATTGTATCATCAAGCACCAGCTTTTAACTTAGCCAAAATTTTTGATGGAGAGAGAAGGGTTTAGGTAGAGTTGTATACATGGACAATGCCAGCCAATAAATGTTCTTTACCTTGGAGCAGAAGATTGTGTTTGTCAACTGCTTCAATAGGCATGGTGAAAATAACATTAAGATTATTGTTTGGGGCTTTGGAGGGATAGTAAAAAGTAGAATAATAATTTACGAGCTTTAAATGCCTTCAGGATTTCTTTGTAAGAAAAAGTTTTTGGGTAGCAAGAATTTTGGGGGTTCCTGGAATGCATCATTCATTTTCTTTCTTTTTTCTCCACAAGTTAACTTCAACAAAGAATAATTCACTAGTGAATGAGTTCCAACAGAACCTAACCAAACATAATCAATCAAGGATACATTATATATACTGTATAAAGAATATTATAAACTGAGAAACCTGAATTGAAGAATTAATGTAAGAAGCATTTTATGTTGGTGACCTGTGAAAATCACTTTGCCACGACTGTAGTATATTTCTTTGCAAACACATTGTCATGTTTACCTCCTCAAGAGCTTAACAAAGTTAAATAAAAATTAGTCAGACTAAACCTGCAGTCAAATTTGATAATGTAGTTGTCATAGCTAAGTATACTAAACACTCCTGTTTAGATCCATTAACTCATTCAATGCATACATGCTACCTACATTGAAAGGGTTAAGGTCCACAGCTAAAAAAAATGGCTTCTGTTTATTCCTACATACAACACTAAACATATTGTATTAATTTATGATACTGTACTTCGTTCAGAATTAGGGGTACAGGCATGTCAGAGTCTCTTCTTGTTCCTTTTGATAGTGTGAGCATGTCTTCATTGACACCAGTCTCCAGAGTTTACTTGTTTGAGGATTTACTCTTTTCAAGTTGGTATCTTTACTCTCCTGGCCTTTACAAGTGAACTGGGAGATTCAAGGGACCTCTTCTAACTTCCTGAAGCAACATTTTTTAGTTAATACAGTACTGTACGTTAAAATTTCTTCACCTGAAAAAGTAGCACAGGAATAGTTGCTAAGAGCAATGGCCACATAAACTCATGTCAATTTTTTTCTTTAGTAGGAAGAAAAAATCTGCAAAATTGCCAACTCAAAATTGATTAAATTTTTTACCATGCATTGTCTATACACCAATAAAAGCTGTCTCATCATACACTTTAACAGAAATTTATCTACACTGTCCAAGCAAATGTCTTAAAAAAACATGTTTTATTAAGGGTTTATGGTACATTATACATCCTAACCTTAGTGGGCTGATATGGAGAGTTGAGCAAATACCTTAACGTTATATGGTTGTGGGTAATGTACACAGATATGAGTAATAAGAGTAATACCAGCACTGATACCTTATAGCCTCTGTGGATGGATGAGGTGATGTGGGTAGTAAACCAGCTTTACACAGCAATCTGAAAATAGAGTATACTGTACTTTATGAAGATTTACAATCAAAAAAGGCAATCAACAATTCAATCAATAGCAGTGACAAGGTAATATTCAGTGATATTACAGTACATAAGACTGGTTAGCTCTACCTGAATTTTTTCCCTGAACCTAAAAACAACCTTTACTCAACAGCTTTTTACGGTCATTTTTCACGCTTTTGTGGAGTTAGCTGCAAATAACCTGTGAAGGCTGCAGTAGACAGACACGTGTGGTTCAGTGGGATGCTTTGCCAGCCAGTCCAACACCCACATGTATCACCAAATATAAAATATCTACAATAATAATTTACTGTACATAAAATACAATTAAACAACACTCACCACATCATTAAAAACAAGCCTGGTCGTCATCACATGTCGTTTTCAAGGATAAGGCGACTCTTGAAGGTGGAGTGGAGACATCACTCTGACTCCCACACAGCTTAGTCAAGCTCACCTCCAAAGACACAGTTTTTCCTGGGTGCCTTCTTTTCTTTTTCTTTTTACCTCTTCGCCATTGATCGGCTAATTAGCCGCTTGGGCGATCGGTCACGTCTCTTATTATTTTTCCTTTTCATTTATCCTCTTCACCAAAAGATCGGCTCGCTAGCCGCCCGGGCGATCGGTCACGTCTCTGCCACGCACTGTTGACAAATACTGGGCATGCACCGGCTCCTGAATGTACCTGAACCCGCTCCAGTGTTGGTCAAGTCTTGTCTTGAAAGAGCTCGCACTCGGTGCCGCCACAACACTCTCTGGTAGATTGTTCCAAGAATTCACAACCCTCACAACGAAAAAGTTTGCCCTCACAGTTTTCTGGACTTGCGGCTTCTTCCATCTTGAGCTGTGACCACTTGTGGGGCAAGCGTCCGCCAGCTCCAAGTAAGGACACTCGACTGAGTAGTGTCCCCTGAGATGCTTATACACCTCAACTAGGTCACCCATTGCCCGTCTGAAATATAAGCTAAGCAAGTTCAGTCTCTCCAATCTCTCCGGGTAGCTGAGGTGCCGAAGTGCAGGTACCAGTCTGGTGGCTCTCCTTTGAACATTTTCAACCAACTGACAGTCCCTAGCATATCTTGGGGACCAGACGGGGTGACAGTACTCCAGATGGGGAAGCACTTCACTCTTGAAGATCGTTACGAGGGACGGACCGTCTAGATATCTGAACGACCTTCTTATAAGACCCAATAATTTATTTGCCTGGTTTACCTTCTTCTCGCAATGGCCCGAGAACTTCAGCTCATTGTCAACATACACACCTAGGTCCTTCTCACGTTCAGTCACAAATAGTGCAGTTTCTTCATCCCGTTGGGACATATCATACGCCTCCTTACCGTTGGTACACCCCAGGTATGCCCTCTTACACTTCGTGACATTGAATCTCAGCAGCCATTCCTTCGACCATCCCTGGAGCCCACAGAGGTCCTTCTGCAGGTCTTCACAGTCCGCTTGGTTCTTAATTTCCCGAAATAACTTAACGTCATCGGCAAACATTTGTATGGAGGAGTGTACAACGTCAGGCATATCATTTATGAAACAAACAAACAACAGCGGGCCCAATACACTGCCCTGTGGTACCCCACTTGTGACAGGTACGGATGACGATTTCGTGCCATTAATCACCACACACTGCTTGCGGTCATGTAGAAAGTCTTCTATCCATGCTAGGACATTTCCCCAAATTCCGTCCCCTTCCAGTTTGATTTTCAGCCTTTCATGGGGTATACTATCGAAAGCCTTGGCAAAATCTTGGTAAATATTGTCGATATTACCACCCCGTTCCAGAATATGGGTCTAAATATCCAATACCTTGAGCAATTGTGTTAAGCAGGAGCGCCCCGGCATAAAACCGTGTTGGCAATCCTTTTCAAGATTGTTTCGTATTATATGTTCCATTGCGGCATCTCTGATAATACTCTCAAGTACTTTACATATTATGCTGGTCAGGCTCACCGGTCTATAGTTGTTCGTGGAGTGCCGATCGCCCTTCTTGAAGATAGGACTCACATAAGCCACTTTCCATTCACTGGGGACCATTTGTGCATCCAGGCATTTACAAAACAGGATCTTCAGGGGCTCTGCAAGCTCGTTGCACAACTCTCTTAGCACTCTAGGATGCACCATGTCAGGGCCGGGACTCTTATGGACCTTTAGCCTGGACAGTTTATTTCTAATACCCTCTTCTGTGAACACAATGTGGGTCAGTGCTGTGTCGAACCGTCTGTCCTCAAACGCAGGAAGGTTAGTTGCATCCTCTTTTGTGAACACCGAGGAAAAGAAGCTGTTCAATGCCTCAGCTTTATCCTGGTCAGAATCTGCGTAACTACCATCCACAAGCCTCAGGTCTGATACTCCTACTCGCGTTTTCAATTTCGACTTTGCATAGCGGTAAAACGCCTTTGGGTTTGACTTGACCTCGCTTGCAACCAGCCTCTGTAACTCCTTTTCAGCCCTTCTACACTCTATCTTTGCTTGGTTTCTGGCTCTTGCATACATCCTCCTGTCTTGCTCATCGTTTGACCCAACCCAAGTCTTGAATTTCTGGGTTTTCTTCTTAATTTTGTCGACCGCCTCATGGTTCATGTGTAGGGATCCCCTCGTATTCCTAGAAGCACTGGGTTTGGTCTTGGGTATATATTTATCGATCAAATGGGTCACTTTACTAGTTATGATATTCAGCGTAGTGTCTGCGTTCTTGTGCCTTAATGAGTCAGGCCAGTTGATACCACTCATCTCTTCCCTCATCCCATTGTAATTTCCCTTGTAATATTTGCACCTTGGCCTGGCCTTATCCTGAACTAGGTAACAGTTAAATCTGAATGACAACACTATATGGTGACTGCTGCTAACTGGGGCAAGGTGTGCCAGTTTGGCCACCATACCCTCCTCGTTTGTTATGATGAGGTCAAGTGGCTTGGGTGTTTGCTCCCCTCTGTAATGTGTCGAGTCTCTAATATGTTGGAACAGAAATTATCTCAAAGTTTTCACAAAAAACGTAGCAGGGTTATTCAAGTCATTTGGGGTGGACTCGTTTCTCCAGTCGATGTCGCCATAGTTAAAGTCCCCCATGATAAGGAGGTGGCTAGGGTTGAGCATTGCCGCGTTGCTTATTAAGGTTCTTAAGTTCCCTTGATTTAGTGGGCCACAGTTTGGGGATCTGAAGCTACACCCGACGATAAGTAAGACCCCTCCCTTTAATTTAATTTTACACCACTTGGACTCTTCAAAAACATCCTCTCCCTGTACCCTCGCCTGGCTGACTCTAAGGTCTTGCCTAGCATAGATAACCACACCCCTCTTGCAAGTTTCTTGAGAAAGGTTCGTAAATGAGTCATATCCAGCAATACTGAACTCACATTCCTCTGGGTCGATTCTCCTGTTCTTGTACAACAGTTCTACAACTCCTACGATATCTGGTTGGTGTACTATTAGTAGTGTTTCAAACTCCTGTCTCTTATCGAGAAACGTGTCAGTATTAGTGTACATGACATTCAAGCCAGAATTTGTTCTCGGTAACCCCCACCCCCCCATTCTCAGAAGCTGAAACATTTGCTAAGTACACTGTATTTTGCGGGATGTGGTTAGAAATGTCATTGTTTACACGGCGCTCGCCTCCTCCTGTCCAGAGGGTTGCTGCCACCAGACCCCCTCTGGGCAGTATGTAGCTCGTTAGATAGTGGGCAGAGTGAACTAGGCATTGGGTTGGGTTTTTCATTGACCAAATCGATAAGGGGAAGAAGGGTGAAACAATAGCATGTCTTAAGTTATGGTGACGCTTCGGTTTTGGCATCGGGTAGGTAAACAACAAAACTACACCCAAACTTCCTGTCCAATGCCAATAATTAATTCCAGTGGTCTTCCCTCTTGTTATCCCACAAATTAAGATTCTCTTCATACAAGGATATCAACTGAAAAGTCTTCTCCTGAGTCCAGAGCGCCATGCTTCACCTCTCGAGAGCACTGTCGGACTGCGGACCTGGTTCGTATAGCTGAGAGTTGACGTGACAGTTGCGGGCTACCATGTGTCCACACACAAACTAGCAGAGAGTAGCTGTCTGACAGTAAATTCAAACTATCTGACAGTTAATCTCGGGGCCCTGTCCACTTGATAGTAGCGCTGTCGAGAGCACTCTCGACACCACTTTACTCTCAAGTGGACACAGGTCCTAAGTGAGACCAGCAGTTGAAAAGGACATACAAATGAGGAAACCAGTGTCTGTAGAAGAAATACTTGCTATAACACTGTGCAACCTGACACATGTTAGTATTGTTTTCCAACTTTACAATTATTGGAAGAAAATAGAGAAAACTTTGGATGAGCTATCTGCGTTATTATACATTTGCGACGGTAATGTAATGGAAGAAAATTATCTTATACTTAGACGTCTTATTCGAATATGATAATAGATTAGGGGTAGGAATGTTGTGTGTGGAAATCCAATAATAGCCAATAATGTACATGTAGGCGGCCTACAGTAGGCCTAGGCCTATGCATCGAGATACCTGTATGCATATTAAATACATATAGTATACAGTGAAGTGAGTCTGTGATACATTATTATTGATGGACAATTATTTGTAGAAGAAAATGCTGTTATGATATTAACTAAAACACATTATGTATTTATTAAGCTTACCTTCAATGAAATGGTCGGAACAAACTTTGGAATGTTTGGAAGGCAACCATCCTTTCCTGTTTACCCTAGAAATCAACAAATCCTTCCTCATTGTAGACAATTCCTGTGTTTTATCTCCCTGATTATAAGTGACAGCAGGAATAGCGTGGAATGATCGGGGTTTGTCTTTCTTCTTAGATGTACTGTGGCATCCGACAACGATACATGAATTCACCAACATCTAGGACTTAACGTTTACAAATTAGGCTGTTTTTTTTATGAGAGCATCTGTACCTACAACATGGCGGACCGAGCAAAGGCTTAAGGGAGTTGTGACGGCAATGCAAACTAAGAATATAGGGATGACCCAATCATCCATGGCGTGTATCTATTTTAATGGAAGTGTTTAAAATATAAAGTATACAGAATACGGATGGACATATTTAGGAGTCAGATACTTGTACTGTACTTTTCAAAGTGTGATGTGAATGTGTTAAACACTGTCACTCAATGTAATTATGTTATTTCAACTCTTGGCACACGGAGTTTCAACATTTTACATTTAACTCTGCAGTCATTATAAGAATACAACATACTTAATTCGAGTTCAATAAAAAGGTGTTACGAATCAATTCAACGAAAATTTAGATGTTAAAATTAAGTAGATCTTACCTTTGTGTAACACGTAGAAGTACAGTGTTATTTATGACAAAATGACACTGATTTTTTTAAATACCATCTACAACTTTGTTTACACTAGCTGACCGACGAAAACGTAAGAAATTAATGCGGGGTTACTATTATCAAATAGTTAACGTCATTGTAACTGACAGATAAATGTTTAATCAGTTAAAATCGTTTTGCAAGTTTACATTTGTCGAACATGTAAATAAAAATGTTCTAGTGGCTCTAGCTGTCATGATCGTAATGACGGCTTACCTGAAAACCCTAAGGATTCATATTACGCTTAAACGTCCATAAAACCTTCTGAGTCCCCCAGTGAAAACGTCCCCCGTTTTCTCTGTTTCCTTGTTGACGTCATCGAGAGGCCGTCTTTGTCTGAAGGGAACTTTGAATCTATTCCGCGGGTTTCGTAGCAAGACGCTGTATGTTGGGACCTGTTTCCATCCAACCCTTTGTAATCAATTTAATTCTTGCTTTTGATAGCTCAATCAGAGCATTGTTTGTGAAGATAATAGTAGGGAATGAAACTGAGTTCGTAGTCTCAGTTTCAACGTCAGAGTGTACAGTACAGTAATTCATCGAAATAGAAGTAGGTGGAATCCCTGACCTAGTTTGAGTGAGGGTGCCGCAGGCATTTCAACCATTAGAAAGTGCTCGGCCCTTCACCCAAACAGGTAGGTCATTCCACTCCGTGTTGTAATTTGCCCTTCTTTAAGTGATTTGACCCAATTAATAGTTGATTGTGCAAGTGTTACAGTAACGTAGTTGATACGCTTTGAGTGAAGTAATGTTTACGTCTTTAACGTCCCCTGAAACGTGATGTCGTTGTCACAGTTAGTAAGTGCTCGGCCCTTCACCCATACAGGTCCCTAATGCAGCCTAGGCCGTGTCTGTAGCGTGGATGTTGTATCCACTAGTCTGGAGAGATGTCCGAGGTCCAGTAGGATCAGTTATCTTCGTGAGACCCGACCGTCAGAAACTTCAGTACAACCTATGGGCCCTATAGCTGGCCCGTCTGACTCTAACGCTCGGCCCGCGAGGTGACCCCGGAACACCAAGCCACACACCACTACCAGCCCCCATCATTGGTGGATGAGTGTCTAGCTCAGTAGGGCTATTTGTGTGGTGGTGTTATTCCACTGGGATCTTCAGAGTTCGTTGGAAAGTACCCCATGGTGGCGGGACCCCATAGAGGGTGCTTGAGTATCACTCCTGACGAATGAGTGTTGTAGTGGCAGTTGCCCCTGGTTTTAATGGTGCTAAGTTCCTGTAAGAGTTTGTGTGTTATTATGTATGTCCACCCAGTAGTGGTGTGAGAATTTTGAGCCTGAGGGCATAGTATCAGGAGTTCGTCTGTTGGTACATATATTCTTTCTCCTATCTCCATTTTAATGTTTAAATAAATAATGTATTTGTATAAAAAAAAAATTATGAGGCACAGGCCCTTATATAGCCAATTTGTCGGCACCAGTTTGGTAACTTCCTTTTATCTTTTTACTTATATCCTCTTCACCATTGATTGGCTCGTTCGCCGCTTGAGCGATCGGTCACGTCTCTGTTACGCACTGTTGGCAAATACTGGGCATGCACCGGCTCCTGAATGTACCTGAACCTGTTCTAGTGTTGGTCAAGTCTGGTCTTGAAAGATCTTACACCCGGTGCCATCACAAAACTTTCTGGCAGATTGTTCCAAGAGTTCACAACTCTCGCCCCTTGCGGGGCGAGTGTTGAGCTGTGACCCCTTGTGGGGCAAGCGTCCGCCAGCTCCAAGTAAGGACGCTCGACTGAGTAGTGCCTCTTGAGATGCTTATACACCTCAATTAGGTCGCCCCTTGCCTGTCTGTAGTATAAGCTAGGCAAGTTCAGGCGCTCCTATCTCTAGGGGTAGTTGAGGTGCCGAAGTGCAGGCACCAGTCTGGTGACCCTCCTTTGAATATTGATGTATATATAATATTGAAGGACAAGTGTAATTAATACCAAGTATGGTCATGTGTAGCATATATATATATATATATATATATATATATATATATATATATATATATATATATATATATATATATATATATATATATATATATATATATATATATATATATATTGACGGATATATTTGCCTTTATTCAAGACATCAAGACGTCTTGAATAAAGACGAAAGGTACCGTTGTTTCCATTTTCCTGTGATTTTATCATATATATATATATATATATATATATATATATATATATATATATATATATATATATATATATATATATATATATATATATATATATATATAATTTTTTTCTTTTTTTTGGGGGCATGTTATGCAGATACAATTTTCAACATATCCTGACTTGGCTTAATTTTTTCTACTTCCACCCTGTGCTCTCACTTTCAGACAGGGCTAGGAGACTTGTAACAATCTAATTTTAGACCATTGAGGGTCGTCGACTTCATCAAATTTAGTTTAAGAGAATTGTCTCTCAGCATCAGCATTAGATGTGGGGAGTGATAAAACCTGCAGAGCAAATTGTCAAAAGTTTAGGATTTTTTTATTGCCAGCATTATCCTCAAAGTTCATGAGTTTCGTGTAAAACTCTACAATAGCGCAATTTGTATATTTAATATCGTTAGGTAACGTGTACCAGTCCAAAGACCACCATTCATCATCTAGCATATGAATATCTCCATATATGCGGGGTACTTCCTTAAGGCGAGGATCCCATTAAGGAGATAAAAAATATGAGTGACAGAAAGTCCGAAGAAGGATATAGTGCACAGCAAAAATGCAGGACTGCACCACTAAATCTCCTGTAAGGAAAACGTTCGCTTTAAAGTATTTTATACTGAATATTCACGTTTACTGTGGAGGTACAGTACCGTACAGTAGTCCCGTTGCGGGATATGACAATATCTCAATCACACAAAACCTGAGATAGTTATCCCTCCAAAACAAGAAGTACATGTTCTAAGAAAAGAAGAAAGTATGTATATATTTGATGATTAACTTTCCTATTTATTATGAATTAATGAATACTAATAACTCCTTACAAATATATTTAGCAATCCAATATTAAGTTACCAAAATTCTGAAGATTGTTTGAAGATACTTGATTATCAAGTCCAGCGGAATAAGGCATTAGGAAATAACTGTACTGTACGAGGACAAAGGCAGGCTGGACCTACCTTGTGTTTGGTCCCACTATTTCGGTTACTTTACACGTTACAGACTGACAAATTTCCATCTTACATTATATTTGATATGGGTATAAATAAAAATATTGTAATTTAATTTTACAAATATTTATTCATTGTCTGACTAGAAATTAGCAAAATATATAAAATTTCCGTATCTCGGAAGACTGACGTCACGGCGTCCGTAAACGTTATTAGCAGACGACGTAGCAGACGAATATCATAGAAAATGCACTGTTAAAATGGATAACTATTATAATATATATATAATTTTAAAATGTGTGATAAAATAACCACAAATAAAGAACTAACAGTAAAGGACTTACCGAATGTCGATGTATAACGGCGTGTAGATGCTTTTGACAAATGCTACAGTGAAAGTCATATGGAAGGCACTGAACTTACGGCGGATCAGGCGGGGAACCCCCCTGTTCATCAGAAAACTCCACTACTTTTCCTGATTGCAGTATTGTACGCAGACATTTTTGTATAGTATAAATTAATTACTATTGACCTTAGAATATCCCTTAATATCAAGAGCACATGGCTTCAAATGGCCTCAAAATGCCCAAGATATTAGTCAGATTTAAAAACAAATTCGGGGGGGGGGGGCCTTACAGCTACCCCTCAGATGGATGGGCTCGCCTTGCTGGCCAGGTTCCCCCACCCAAAACTTCTTGGACCCTTCCCCTTTTGATATTCCTGCATTCACCCCTGGAACTCAAACACGGAACAGGATGAAATGACTGTCTTTGTGTTCCTAGTAGACGTCATCCTTTCGTGCCAACTCATCATAAAGCAGTGTTACTAAACAATCAATTAAAAAATGAAGGAAATCAAATAATATTCCTTCATAATTATTCCATCATTTTTATTTTGCATTTCTAACTACATCCTGCAAAATACAGTGTACTTAGCAAATGCTGCAGCTTCTGAGAATGGAGAGGGGCCGGAGTTACTACTTAATGCAGAGACGTTACCGAGAACAAACTCTGGCTTGAATGTCATGGTGAATTAATGTGTCTGCACAATTGCTCCCACTACCCTCTCCATGATTATAACCCATGTACACCCGTCCCTGTTCCTCCTTGACTCATCCCTCTTCTGCTTCAAGTCCTGCAGGAGCTTTTTGTGCTGTTCCCTCTGCATTATCGTGCGATCTGGGTGAATGAATACACTCGGAAATGCCTCGCTCCTTGCTAAGTTTTTTTGCCTCCCGAATAACCTGCCATTTCTCCTCCTCATTCACTAGTGTGATGCTAAGGGAGCGCTTTCCATCAATTTCAAAGGTGTAGAAAGCACCTATTTTTTACTTGAGTTGAAGTACAAGTAGCCTGTCAAAGGTATTCTTAAGTTATAAGTAAAAGGTACGTTGGTCAAACAATGTGCAAGTAGTAAAATTAAGTAGCAGCATCTCGTATTGTACTCTAAAACTAGCTACTGCATCAAAAATATTTTGCCCAGGACTAAAATACTGCATAGCATTTATATTTGAATCTACTTTTAAATGCTAAGGGTTGTTACCCATTATTGGGGGAAATTTCAATACATGCTTACGAGAGAGAATATTCGACACTCCTTATTCTATAGATTCCCTTTAAACTCGACAAAAGTGCGCCCTTAAGTAAGCTGGTAAGTGGATGATATATATATATATATATATATATATATATATATATATATATATATATATATATATATATATATATATATATATATATATATATATATATATATATATATATATATATATATATATATATATATATTATATGTATTTTTTTTCCCAACTACTCACCAGCTTACTTAGCCGGTCCAGTGTCAGGTCCTGCTCGCTTTGAGCTGATCAGTCCAGCAACACTGAAGTCGCTTGCTGCTATTATTCAGATTTCAGATTTGCCCCCGAGGGGGCTAGTTTATTGGGCACCCCCTTACATCCTGTGCAAGGTGAAGCGCAGAAGCGTTTACAGCGCCCAACAGGGAAGTATGAAAAGTTCATACTTGCCTTTATGACTCTTACATTAAGGGCGTAAAAGCCTGAAGGGTCATAGGTTTTGTCAAGTTACATAAAGTGAGAGAATGATGAGTGTGTGGGGGGAAAGTTCCCGGTACATTTCATCTGTTTATGGCAAAGAGTGGCAGGTCCCTAATAATGTCAAGTGCCAGGCCTGTGACTAGGAGGAGGGATATCTGGTCTGGGAGGGAAGAGGTGTTGGTAACGGCTGGGGACCTGTAGGAGGAGGTCATAGGACAAGTGAGGATGTAGTGAGAGAGGGTGTGAGAGTCGGGTGCTGCTATTATTGCGGAAAATAAAAGGCTGATGTTGAATTATTTTACAATCTCCAAAAGAAAATCTGCATCAGATTTAACTTTTTTACTGTAAATACGACATGAAAATTGGTGACGATATACTGAGTGGATAATAACATGACATATATCAGTATTTGCCAGTGTTATATGTTATGTGATAGAGTCAAGAGACCAATAGTTAGCTGTATGTACTGTACTTGGAGATAGGTCTTTCGTAACGGGTTTGTACGAATATAAATTTTTCTTTAGTAAAAGTCACTGGGATCTTTGTCTTGAGTAATATATTAAGTTGGGTATTTACAATACTATAGGTTTTTTTATGAAATTGTTTTGCTCCTCTCTCGACGGAATTACACTTTTCGCAAAATAAAAATGGCAACCTGAGGTTTCGTTGACCAAAATGACACTGGATATTGAGCGGGAAAAACTAATTTTAAATCAACTTAATTTCAAAATTTACCCATTTGTTTCTGAGCATACAACATTTTCTTAAAGACACCCCATTAAATTTAGAAGTTTAAATACAACGATACATTTGTTTGCTCAAATACTATCAATCTAAATAAATACATTTACGAAGTGATAGAAGACATGACGACAAGAACCCGGCAGATATTCTCGTAATAACACCTAATTATACATGAAAAACGTTACGTAACCAGGGAATAAGACTAATGTAAATGGATAATGTAGCCAGTAGATCAGCTTACCGTCCTCCTATCTGAGAGTTAACGACCACAGTTGTTATCCTAAATAAATGAGAATTCTATAAAAGTTTTCACAGTAAAAAATGTTTAACCAGACTAAACATGAAGAAATAGCATCAACAGTGGGATCCGAGTCTGCCACCATCCCATACCTTGTTTAGAACAGTGTCACCTGCCAAGATCTCGAGAAATATACATATAGTTACATCACCCAGATACGCAACACTAAACAACGATAACATTTCTGTGGGAGTTACGGAGTCTAGTGTGTGTCCTTGGGCCCATTGAATCGTCATCCCGCCCCGAACTGTGTGGTACTGTAGAGAATAAAGAAATAACTGGAAGGAAAGAGAAAAGAAACTATGCATCATTAACAGAAACTCTTCACTACATTGGTGGAATCTGTTAAATGAGAGAGAAAGAGAGAGGTAACACTACTTAAAAACAACGAAGATTTCTCTCCAAAATGAACGTATCCCTTCTTGTCCCTCCCGCTGTGCATCACTAGTGCCTGTAATTGCCAATATTAATTTAATTTCAAGCTACCATTATCATCTGAATCCGAGTGTGCGTAAGCGTGTAATGATCATAATTTTGAACTGTATATTTTTAAGAGGAAATTAGGTAAGTATACCATTGGATCTCATAAAACAGCACAAAAGTCGTATAGACAAAATGGGTAAACAAATTTGATGGTAACCGGGCATAATATTACTGGCGGAATACCGTAATCACGACATGGTTACGGTATGAAGAGGTAACAACACCTTGAACAGATTCAACAGCAAGTAGGACATCATCAGAACGTAATAAATTGATGAAGTACAACAATAAGTTAATGTTTGTGGCATAATTCAGTGACGAGATTAATGAATTGAGATACTGTACTGTACTGTGGTTGAGTAATGATGTGGTTGAGTAATGGTGTGGTTGAGTAATGATGTGGTTGAGTAATGATGTGGTTGAGGTGTGGTTGAGTAATGATGTGCCATGTGGTATGGTTGCCCTCTTGTGGCATTCAGTCCAGCATCTTCGAGGAAGTATTAGTTGAGGATATCGGGAATCGCGTCCATGAGAGGAACCATGTAGTGGGCAGCAGGAGGTACTCTTGGTTAAGGTCGGCTAACACTGCCCGAGCAAACCTAAGTCAATAAGTAGTGACATGGACATCAACATGGCCACTGTGTCCAGAAGGATCAATTCAGGGAAGTAATTTAGGGGGTCCGGCTTAATGAAATTTTGAGGTTATCATTTCATTCTGTCGTGCTGCATAACTGGATAAATCAGATGACTCAAAAGAAACCATTTTAAAACCTCGTGTTCATGTTAAAATATGAAACTTCATTAATGTAAATATCACAAATCCCAAATTTCAGGTATAAGAGATATCGTTAAGGGTCATGAGGAAGAAGCCTCTTTAAATACCAAATATACTGCACACGTGAACTAAGAGCCACTTTCAACTGCTGCTGGCTGGTTTAATTGGTTGAGTAGTGTTGAAAGGCCGTCATGGGTGACGTCAATGCTTAAGTACAAGGCGCGGTTATCTCTACAGTATTTATAGGTCGCACGTTGCCATGCTGATACTCCCAGAATTGAACCTTGAAACTTGAGATCTTATCTAAACTACTCTAGGCTGTTTAAACTACTATACTATACTAGACAGACAGACACATTTTTTTTTTACCGAAGTTGCTAGTCCAGAGAGTCTCATGAGTGTCATGACCAAGTTTCACCGACATGCGCACCGTGAAATGTCAACAAAGGCTGTGAGTGAGCGCTCCCTACAATTCCCCATTCTGATGAACTTAGTGAGACGACTACCTTCAGTCTGTTTAGAGAACTACAGTGGAGCCCAGTTGTAAGCAGTGTCACTTGTGAAATTTATAGTTGCTGGACTTAGACAATATTTTGTATAAAATATCTGGACTTTCTGCCTGGACCCTCTGGTCGGTTATTTTCGCATCTGCGCATGCGCAGTGCGAGGAGCGTGACGTTGTATGACGTAGTAGTAACGTCGTTGCCGCTCCATCTCACCTGTGACCGAACACAAGCATTGCACAATGCCTGGGGAGAGTGGTGGGCAGAAACCTATGAAGGCTTTGGCTAAAGAAGAAAAGATTGCCCTACTGAACAACTTAGAAGACGACCTGATACGTATCATCATTGGGTATGACTTTGCTTGGGAGATTGGTATCCCCGCATCCCCTGAGCAACGCTCTTGTGCATTATGTAGAAGACCCGACAGCCGCACCCATATCCACTACCTCCTAAGATGTCACCACACACAACGCTTCCATGACGCCTGCTGGACCACCACTCCACGACCCCCTGACGGAGACACGATGATCCTCCCCATACTGGCCAGATATTATGTAAATATCATTGATTATGTGTTTAAGGAATATCCTTCCTTCCTTAGGCTTTAGTAAGCCCCTTTATAATATTTATACTGTATATACTTGTCACACTTGCCAGATGCTTTTGGTGTTATTGTACAGGGGTACCTAGTGACAGCACTAGGATCCCGCTTCCTCGATCAAGGAATAAACACTTGAAATTGAAATTGAATTGACGAGGCTTTCAAGTAGCAAATCAGAAGCAGACGATCCGCGGTCAACAACAATAGAAGGTGAGCGTGACTTTAATTCTAATATACTCAGTATACGTCGACATTACCGGGGAAACACTCCACAAGCTGCTGTTATTGTCAAGTGGAAGGGAAGGGTATGTCCAACCACTGTGGAAGCCCATTCAATCCTTCCACCACTTTATGCAGAAGCCTATCATCCTGGGCCTGCATTTTGTGTTATCTGCTCTCATTGGGGTCACACCTTCACTACCTGCTGCTGACGTGATCGTCCTAGGTGTCGCTTCTGCTCGCGTAACCACAACTCAGCCGGGTGTGCCCAGAAAATCAAAGACCACCTTAATAGGGGTGGTGTGGGCTATGTAATTGAGCCCAGGTGCTGTAACTGTGGCGGCCGGCACAATGCTGACTCACGGCAGTGCCCCAGTCACCCTTCTGTCCCAGGGGAGAGGCCTCCCCAAGGGCCGCGTCTACCACAACGCCCCCCAGTCTACTACTGGGACACCTGCCCTGCCTGGCTTCACCAGGCTGCACCACAACAGCACCTACCATTCCCTAACTCAACCACTACTGAGCCTCCTCCCCGTCTCTACCCTGACGCTGTCAAGCCTTGTGCCGCCACCAGTGCCCCCCCACAACCCTCTCCAGTGACATGACACAGATCATGTCCCTCTTCCAAGAATTTACCAGTCATGTTGAGAAACTCTTGGTTACACTCTGTACCGCCATCTCCGACCTACACCGCCAACTCCTGCCCTTTGCTGCCACCCAGTCACTCCCCTCTTTTGGTTTGACACAAGCTGGTAGTCCCCCTGTGAGCCCCCCCTGCTCACAGGTTGTGTGTACTGGGGCCCCCGAGCCAAGCCCTGCCTCATCTTTACGTCACGTGGTGCCTCAACCTGTCTACCCACCTCAAGCCTCGCCTGCTCCTGTGTCTGTGCTGTCTCCACCAGGGCTACCTATTGGACCTGAGGACTCCACCCCCGGCTACCCATACTCCACCGACATGCCGGCACCTAAGGCCCATCCGTCCACGTCAGGGGTAATCAGTCTAATACACCACAATGGATAGCAACGCTACAGGACTGCAGGTACTCACCTGGAACATAAACGGCTTGCAAAGCAAGTTTGGTGCCCTCAAAACCTACATCTACACTGAAGACGTCGACGTGCTGTGCCTCCAAGAAACGCGGTGTGCTGCTGGTACCTATGTGCTCAGTGGCTACACATGTGTTGAGAGCCCATCCACCCCTGTTCTCCGCATCGATGGACTACCACGAAGCCATGCACGTGGACTGCGGATCTACGTCAAGAAGGATGTCCCCTACCAACCTCTCGACGTCCCCCTTGATGACGACACCACCGACGCACATGCCATCACAATCACACTAAAAGGTATGTCCCTCAATATTGTCAATGTCTATGTGCCTCCCTCCACCCCTACTGTACCTGTCCTACCACACCATATCACCTCCACCCCCACCCTCCTTGTGGGGGACCTCAATGCCCGACACCCCAGTCTCGGCTCCCAGGGGCCCCACTCAAACTCCCGGGGTAACTCCTGGCTCTCCTACCTACAAACCACTGATGACCCTGTACGTCTTCTCTGCCCTCCATCACCCACCCACATCGGGGGAGGGAAACTTGACTACATCGCTCTCTACTCTGACCCTCACCGCCCACACTCCACCCGCATCCTCCACTCCCCCCACAGTGACCATTTCCCTATCCACACTACCCTCCAGTATGTGAGAATACCCGCTCCACCCAAGGGCCCTAGGCTCAGCCTACCCCCTGCCAACATACCTGCCTTCATCACTACCATTGCTGAATGGTTTCAGGGTTACACTGTCACCACCGCAGACCAACTCTACCTTGATCTGTCCAAACAATGCACTGACCTCCTCCGCCCTGTCCCAAAACACCGCCGCCCTAACCGCCAGCCCAGGAGTCAGTGGAACGTTAACCGTGACCCTCATGTTAAGTCTATCCGAGTATGGCACCGAATAGCAGTCGACCAGTGGAAGAAATCTCCCAGCTCCCCTGACTCTCTACGCTTCCTGATGCGCACAAATAAAGAGCTCCAATCTGCCATCACTCTCGCACGAGAGAAGCAGTGGTTTGATTTTGCTTCTTCTATTGACCAGTCTACATCTATAGGTGATATATGGCGCACCATTAACCGTGCCCGGGGCACCAACGCTAGACCCGCGCTCCACCCCAGACCAGCTGCCCGAGCTGAGGCGCTCTCCCAGACGTGGCAGGAGGCCGCCTCCATTGATGCGCTACCACCCGCTGTACGAGACCTCACCCTCGCACTGCAACCACAACGCCGACAGCGCATCTTCGAGTACCAAGACCTATTTGCAGACACTGACGTGCCTTTCACACAGTGTGAACTACTAAATGCTGTTAAGCGTGGTCGGTCCACCGCCCCAGGCGATGACGGCGTCACATATGATGTGTTAAATGCCCTTATTGCCACCCCTGGTAACCCCCTCCTCTGTCTATTTAACCTCTCTTTTGATACTGGTCAGCTGCCTCACTTATGGAAGACTGCCACCACCATCCCAGTCCCTAAACCAGGCAGACAAGATGAATATCGTCCAATATCCCTCATCTCCTGCTTCTCAAAGATGATGGAGCGCATGATACGCCACCGCCTCCACTGGAAAATTGAAGCCCACCTGCACCCTGACCTCTATGGTTTCCGCCCCGGAAAGAGTACTGCTCACTGCATCGCTCACTACATGGCAAACACCTCCGCCAAAACCTCCCTCTTCGTCGACTTCAAGGGTGCTTTTGATAAAGCCAACAGTGAAGTGATCCTTGAGGGCCTCACTCACATGGATGTGAAGGGCAAACTCCTCACGTGGATTGCTGACTACCTCTCCCATCGACAGGCCCGTGTCCGTTTTCAGGGCCACTACTCTAAGATCAGGGACCTTGATCTTGGCACGCCTCAGGGAGGTGTACTCAGCCCTACACTCTTCAATGTTCTCATGAACTCCATCTGCCGCCTCAACGACATCTTTGCTGAGAGCGCCCTAGACGGTCACATCATAAGCTACGCTGATGATATTCTCCTCCAAATTACTACAGTGCAACATGAACAACCTATACTCTCCACGTTCGCCCGGACCTGTCAAACACTCGGGCTAGTCATCTCACACACTAAAACCAAGTTCATCTCACGCTTCCGGCGTCAGACACCACTGACTCTGCAAGGACAAGACATCGATCAAGTACGCACCTACAGGTACCTTGGTCTACCTGTGCGAGCCACTACCAGAGCCACCACCTCCGCTGTCGCCGCCCACGTCATCTCCCAGTGCCGCCAACGAACGAGGCCCCTCCAGTCCCTCACTCACGGCCTCAAAGGAGCCTCTGTCAGGGTCCTACGTCTCATGTACATTGCCATCGTCAGAGCTGTCATAGATTATGCCTCTCCTGTCCTTGTAGTTGCCTCCCAGCGCGAGAAACAAAGCATAGAGAAAATCCAAAACAGAGCGATGAGACTCATCCTCGGCTGCCCTATGACCACCAGAATAGAAGTCATGCAGCGTGAACTGATCCTGCTTCCCGTCTGCGATCGAATTACTGCTCTCAATGCCATCCTTGGTGTTAAACTTCTTCGCAGTGAGCAACCGACTCCCCTGTCGCGCTCACTGAACTCACATCTTAACACCCTCCTGCGCCGGCCTGTCCCCATTACTTTCCCCCTCCCTCTCAACACTGGCCCGTCCACACTGCTGCTGACATCCTGCGTTATCACCTCTACACCCCCTCGACCTCTCTCCCTCCCGAGTACACTCATCCGCCTCTACCGCCGTGGACCTCCCCGTGTGTTGATGTTGTCGTCCACACCTTCCCTGGTCGTAAATCCACCCAACTGCGGTATATGCTCAAACTTAACTGCCTTGAGCAGATTAATGATGTCGCCTCCTCTCTTAAGACCTCCCACCCTCCTATCCTCGTCTACTGTGATGGGTCTGTTACCACGCTGGGCAGCGCTGGGGCAGCTGTGTGGATTCCTGAGCGCCAGGCCTGCAGGAAAATCAGGGTCCACGACTGGGCCTCCTCCACTGATGCTGAAAGCATAGCCATCCTCGCGGGCATTCATGAGGGGGCGACCTATGCTCGCACTGAACGCCGGAACCTCCTCATAATCAGTGACAGCACTTCTGCGCTAGCGAGGCTCAAATTACCCTCCCCCTCCTCCCCTGCCGCCCAACACACCCTAGCCGCCGTTG
The DNA here is from genome assembly GCF_018991925.1 of Homarus americanus. NCBI lineage: Eukaryota > Metazoa > Arthropoda > Malacostraca > Decapoda > Nephropidae > Homarus > Homarus americanus. The sequence continues at coordinate 6,614,007 of NW_024724368.1, read as the reverse complement.
CCGGGCTAGAACAAACTGATGACATCCGTGTCAAGTTTATTTGGATCCCGTCACATATAGGAATAACTGCCTGTGACACTGTTGATCGGCTTGCCAAAGAAGCTACACAAGAAGAAGATATTGAAGCCACTCTCGCCCTCTCCCTGAATCATCTCAAATCTCGCATACACGCCACACAACGAGAAGCATTCGACGAAAATTGGACACACCTGAAACAACGGGGTAGCGTCACACTATGCCACTATGACGCTGTAACCGGTGACTCCAACCGCCACTACAAAGAGTATCAATCCCTGACTCGATCTCAACAGATTATATACATGAGACTGCGCCTAGGGTACAGGTACCTATGGGAGTACATTGGCAACCCTGAGCCTGGCCGCACTGTTTGTAAACTTTGTGGCCAACCCGACTCTCACACCCTCTCTCACTACATCCTCACTTGCCCTATGACCTCCTCCTACAGGTCCCCAGCTGTTACCAACACCTCTTCCCTCCCTGACCAGATATCCCTCCTCCTAGTGACAGGCCTGGCACTTGACATTATTAGGGACCTGCCACGCTTTGCCATAAACAGATGAAATGTACCGGGAACTTTCCCCCCACGCACTCATCATTCTCTCACTTTATGTAACTTGACAAAACCTATGACCCTTCAGGCTGTTACGCCCTTAATGCACGAGTCATAAAGGCAAGCATGAACTTAGCATGCTTCCCTATTGGGCACTGTGAACGCTTCTGCGCTTCACCTTGCACAGGATGTAAGGGGGTCCCCAATGAACTAGCTCCCTCGGGGGCAAATCTGACCAAGTTTCAGCCAGATTAGATCAAGAATAATGGAGAAGGTGGGAGTGGAGGATACATGGATTCTGAATTCGTCTCTGTAATGTGTATATATTTTTAGACTTGAGGCGTTTTCATGATGCACGTAGCAGTATAAACAAGTACACAAAATCTCTATTATCTCCTGGTTTTAAAATGAAGTAAACAAAAAATCTTGATAATGACATCTTAAATTGGTTGGGAACATAGCAGCTGGCGCAGTCATTGTGTTATATTATCGGTAGAACGCTGTTAGTCTCACACTCCTCTGCTTCTGTTGGTTGCGGTAAGTATTCTGCTGTTGTAAACTATTTCAATACCCCAAGAGGCCACACACTCGTCGCGGATTGTATGAGTCTTCCCCCCCACCTCCTCACAACACAAGTTCTACGTAATTACTTCAACCTTAGTCTTGTTTAGTGCTGCAGGACCTAATTTTACTAAGGATGGTAGTTATTTAAGCTAGAAAGTAGTTCAAATGTTCTTTATTTTCGCTTATTTCTTATATATTTTGCCTTCCCTACTGTCCTGGCAAAACTTATGATCCAATTTATCCCAAATTTAGTCTTGTATCGTTAATGAATCACTTATGTTTACAGTGTCAGGAGAGTGAGGAAGGTTCACCATGTGTCAACGTTGGTTACTACTTGGTCTTGTGGCGGCGTGTTGCTTCACCCTGGCTGTGGCCGCCCCTAACATCGTCTTTATCTTCGCTGATGACCTAGGTAGTATTAATAGCAGTAATATACAGTATGTGTTTATATTTTCTGCTCGTTATATTCACGTATATCCTAACTTGACGTACTACATTCCTGATGAAGACGCTGCAGTAACATTTTAAGACATCGCTATTATCTGAATCGAGACCAGAAATAAGAAATATATTAATAGTATATATGTTTTAAAAATTAATACTTAATGCAATTGGAATCATCAACAAGATATCAGTAACAATGTGTAAAATGTGTACAGGGTGGCATGATGTGTCGTGGCACAACGAGTATGTGATAACACCCAACATGCAGGAACTGGTGGACACTGGTGTTATGTTGGAGCAGAGTTACGTCCAGCCCCTCTGTACTCCCTCACGCTCTGCCTTGATGACTGGACTCTACCCCTTCCGTATTGGCAGACAGGTGAGCAGGAAGCCAATGCATACATAGGTCTGGCAAGTTACTCACCTCAGCATCTTTCAGGTCACTGGGGTAGCTGGCAGTATAGCATATCGATGTTCAAATACATGTACAGCACATGTAGGACTATTGTACAGACATCGGACCACTGTTAATCTCACTGTATTTCATTATAAATTGTCTGCCTGGGTTTACATCCTTTAACTACATGAATGTTATCTATATACTGATAAAATTTTCGTTTCAGGGGAGGCCATTGATGAACGGTGACCCGACAGGCCTCACCCTGGAACGAACACTCTTCCCAGAGAAGTTGCAAGACCTAGGCTACGTAACCCATGCGCTTGGCAAGTAAGTTTTTGTTAATTCTTCTTCTTGTTTCGATTGGGAGCTCAATGTTGACAACTTATGGTATCTAAGAATAAGTGCCCCAGATCATCGCTACACCTTCAAGTGACACAGCCGCTACAGAAACTGATGAAACATTCTTTGGTTGAGAAATATTGCATGTTTGTCTTAGCATATAGGTTAAAGACTTAAATCATAGGTACTTGTCGGTAGGAATTCAGTGTAGAAAGTTTATTTTTTTTCCATGTATTCAAACATATAATGATACTAAAGAAGAGCCAATTATTTACGCAAGCTCCTGGTGTACTGTACTTGAGTCGGTCCTTAAAATTATAAACTTTACCATCCATAAGTGATGAGAGAAAATAGACCCGGAAAGTCATGATACTTCTGTCACACCATCATCATTCCTGGTTGCAGCGGGAAAAATTAATTGACCTTACCACCCACCCTCAAGATGGCGATAAACTGGAAAAAAATGTCCTGAAATAATTTCGTTTTTTATGATAACTGTCCATGTAAACAAACCATGTGTACAGGGTGGCATGATGTGTCGTGGCACAACGAGAATGTGCCACTACTACAAAGTGTGGTTTAGTTATCTTTTGTGTCCAACAGGTGGCATTTGGGCTTCTGTGACTGGGCCTACACCCCTACCGAGCGTGGCTTTAACACCTTCCTAGGGTTCCTGGGTGGTGCAGAGACCTACTTCACTCACATGCATCAAGGTGTGTTCAGTATCTTTATCTACATCCTCATTCTACTTTCAAAATACATCCAACTACAGGTTGACAAGCCTTTATCCGAAATTCCGGAAACCGAAAAGCTCTAAAAACCGAAAGTTTTTTGTGGGACAATTTTTTTTTCTTTTTTTTTTTTAACAGGGATTATTAGCCCAGCCAGGCACAGATCACTGACCCACATCGGGGCCTCGGGGGCAAAAATGTAATAGTAATAATAATTATAATAATAATTATTCATAGTAAATGAAATTTTTAATAATTTTACACCAAAATAAAATAATAATGATTACAATAATAATAATAATAATAATAATAATAATAATAATAATAATAATAATAATAATAATAATAATAATAAAATATAATAATAATAATAATAATAATAATAAAATATAATAATAAAATTAATAATAATAATAATAATAACAATAATACTGTAATAATAAAATAATAATACAGTAAAGAAATACAAGAATGAAAAAAAGATCAAAAGTGAGAAACACGACCTAGACCTATGAATTATTATTATTATTATTATTATTATTATAATTTTTATTATATTTTAGACCCCCAGGCCCCAATGTGGGTCAGTGATCTATGCCTGGGTGGGCTAATACACAAAAAAAAAAAAAAAAACCTAACCATTCTGAAAACCGAAATGCCTCTGGCCCCAAGGATTTCGGATAAAGGATTGTCAACCTGTATCACCATATCTACGTCGACTTTCTTTAATTGAATAATATCAGATATGTTCTTTACAGCATTCGATTCTTCTTCTGATCCCCCAACCGAGGGTATTTGTTTTTTATGGCGACTCTTTCTCATTACAAGTGAAGTCTGTCAGTTGTGTTTCAAAATTCTAACTTTCTAAAAGCTTTATTCAACTTTTGGACCACGTACTAGGCGTTAACTATCAGATGGTAATTATTTTTATCTCTCTAATCTTCACAATATTGTTCTCATAGTCCCTTTGTTGGTTGAGAGTAACAGCACATCAGCCACAGACCCACACTCCTTAACACACGGTTCAGCTCTACAGCAGACAACACACTGAGAGGGAACCACTTACTTATCACATATTATCCGTGATTTGACCATACATGTAATTACGTGGTTGTGTTTTCCTTTGTTGCTTGTGTGTAAATTGACTTATAATGTTTACGTACTAACTTAACTATTGAGACACAGATATACATATAAACAACTACGACAACCATACCTTACTCACCCATCCTAATACAAGTAGTTAATCATAATCACTATCAAAGACTTCGAAACAAAATCCTTGGTCTTAGTTTTGTGAGCAGATTCTTTATCAATAAACATCGACTGAAAGTCTTAACACCTCCAGTACACCAATAAGAGCGCCACATTCTCCACCAAGAGATAAGTCAAGACACATCCAAACTAGTATATCCCAGTGGTGTTGACGGTGCCTGGAAACCAACCAGCATTAGTACTCACCCCCCCACCCCACCCCCACCCCGTCTTTTGTGTCATCCATCTTGATATGAAATAAACCTGAGAATACAATATGAAAAATTCTGTATTCAACAGTAAGTATTTTGTTATTTAGAAAGACTTTGACAATGAAAATCAGAGAGATCTGTGTTTTTATTTTTTCAACTTGACATATTCGTTGTACGCGCTTCTTTTAGTATGTTCTAGTGAGGTGTTAAGGGGAGGTGTCTCAGCTAACTGGTCATTGTGTGTCTTCGTGTACAGAGGGATACGACTTCAGGGACCAGAAGGAAGTGGCGTTTGAGGCCAATGGCACCTATTCTGCCGTGAGTACTATTCTTATATCTCTCCAGTGTTCTGCTATGGGTATGTCACTAGTCCCTTAAATCTCTCACCCATATCCTTCACGTATATTATCAATAGCCACTACCCATGGCCTTCGCAGGTACCCTCACTATTATACACCACCCATACCCTTATTTTTTTTTTTTTTTTTCCCGGGGATTAGCCCACCCGGGCACGGGTCACTGACCCACATCAGGGCCTGGGGGGCGAAAATGTAATTATGATTTTAATAATAATAATAATAATAATAATAATAATAATAATAATAATAATAATAATAATAAAGAAATACAAAAATGAAAAAAAAGATCAAAGGTGAGAAACAATATATGTATGTTGTGTTGTCAATAGTAAGAGAAACAATTGAGACCCTGCAATTGTGTGTAAATGAGGCAGAAAGTCAGATCAGAACCCGGGACTTGGTCACAATTTGTGTGATGCCATATGGCAGCAGGGTCTACCATTAGACAATACATTAAGCTTCCAATATCTTCCCAGGCGGTAGTACCTCCCTGTTTGGTAGCTGCCTAAGACCTACTTGTGCTAGTCCCAGTGCCAAACACCTACTGTATTTCCATCACCAATACCATATCCTTTGTACACTATCCATGTCCTTCACCAACTAGTTCCTCCTGTGTCCATCACCCATGTCCCTAACTCCTTCACCAGTAAATGTACTCACCCATATCCTACAACCTGTACCATTGTCCATCATCAGTGTCAATATCCACCTTCTTTACCTCTCGTAAATTCTGCTCACCAGTTCCTTCCTCCAGTACCTGATTGGTGACCGAGCTGTGGAGATCATTGAGAATCACGAGGACCCCAACAAGCCGTTCTTCATCTACCTGGCCATGCAGAACGTACACAGCCCCTTTGAGGTGAGTGGAGAGGCGTATGTTCCCGTTTTATAGTTTTCCGCATCTAACACATAAGTCACTTAACGTGGGGAAATATTGTTCTTCTCTTTCGTTTTTGTTTTTCAGGTGAAACATAAAATCGACTTGTGTTTTGAAGTAGATGGTGAAATTTTTTAGAAAAAAAAATTACTGTAGTAGTGCATTTTCACAATGGTGCTCAACTTATATGACCGTTCGCTCGGCTGGGAATCTTTTACAGTGGTACGACAGTGCTAGAGGAGATAAGGTTGTGTTCTGACCTCACTCAGTTGTGTTCTGACCTCACTAGGGGAAAGGTCACGGCAGGGTTAGCTCCCAAGGGATAATTATCAGATATGGCCAGCGCTATGTGCGGTCTTGGTTGTGCGAGTTTGTTGACCAAACTGGAGTGGTCCATGGAAGAATTGGCGAGGGCCAAGGAAGAAATTGAGAGGGCCACGTTGGAGAACCTGAAATTAAAGGAAGAGCTGGCGAGGTTAAAAGGGGAAGCTGGACAGGGAAAGCCAGAGTCTGACGAAAACTCAAGCGAGTGGAAGATTGTGAGGAGTGGGAGGACCAAGCCGGTGGTGAAGAAGTACACCAAGGATACGACGACAACGACAACAACAGCTAAGTGTACCAACTCGTTCAGTCCCTTGATAGACGAATTGGACGTTAGTACAGTCAGGGACAGGGATGACAAGGAAGGTATAAAAACTTTAATTGTTGGTGACTCACAGGTAAGGTACATGGACAGGGCCTTTTGTGGTAAAAACAAAAATAGGATGAGGGTGTGTTTGCCAGGAGCTGGGGTGGGGGATATAGTTGACAGGATGGACAATATCTTGTCTGGTAATGGGAACAAACCCATTATCTGCCTCAGTGCAGGAGGCAATGATATTGGCCGGTGTAGGAGCGAGGAACTTCTTGATAAGTTCAAGGCAGCCATAGATCGTATTAGGTCTAAGGGAGGGATCCCTATCATATGCTGTGTCCTGCCTAGAAGGAGAGTTGGCAGTGGATGGTTGTCAAGGGCGGTTGGTGTCAACGACCGTCTTCACAAATATTGCAAGTCAATATCTGTCCCATTCATTGACAACTGGGACAACTTCTACGGCAGAAGGGACCCTTATGCTAGGGATGGGGTGCACCTGTCTCGGGATGGGGTGGCAACCCTGGCTGGGTCTCTGGAGGGGGCAGTTCAAAGGATATCGAAGTCTTTAAACTGCTAGGGGAACATATGGGCACGGGGGTGGGGGAAACTGGAGTGGGAGCGGGTAAACAAAGTAAAAGATTACAGGGAAATAGTGTTAGGAATGATGACAAAACTAAATTAAACAGGGAGTTTAAAACTAAAACTAAACGCGGTAAAGGCAGGACTCAGAACACGACTAACTTAAATGTCTACTACGTGAACAGTAAAAGTATGAGAAACAAAATGGATGATATTAGGGCCTTCGTATGTACCGAAAAAATCGATAAAATAGCATTCACTGAAACATGGATCAACCTAGACTCACGTGAGTTGCCGGTCGAATACCAAATTGCGGGTTACAAATTTTTCCATAATGTTAGGCAGACCAGGAAAGGAGGCGGAGTATCAATCTATGTTAGGGATAATCTGAAGTGTGAAATAAATAAGGAAATAAAAACTGAGCGGAATACAGAAACAATCTGGATAGAATTAATCGACGGTAGGGAAAAATTAATCACAGGAGTAATATATAGACCTCCCAATCTTGATAGAGTCAATGAGCGACTTATCTGGGATGAAATGCGCAGGGCTTCCATACACAATAAAGTCTGTATAGTAGGCAACTTTAACCTCGGCCAAATAGATTGGACTCAGAATCAGAGGATTTTCTCGAGACGATCCAGGACTGTTTCCTAAGTCAACATAAAACCGAGCCCACACAGGGTAATAATATACTCGATTTAGTTCTGTCGAACAGAGAAAACCTCATTAGCAATGTCGAGGTAGAGAACGAACTTGCAAACAGCGATCACAAAGAAATTAGATTCCAGTTAGATTTTCAGGGCAGACGTAGGGAAAATTCCACTAAAGTACCAGATTTCAGAAGGGCAAACTTTGACAGTTTAAGGAGGCAGCTGAGAGAGGGGGTGTCGCGCTTGGCCGTGAACCTGACAGATGACTCCGACCTGATAACGAGATCTGAGATTGCCGAGTTCCACGACAATTTAAATAATGAGTAACTTAATGCACAAAGGCAGAACATACCATACAAAAAACTCAGATCAGACAACAATGACCCTAAATGGATAAATAATTATTTAAAGAACATCATTGGCCAAAGGAAGGCTATAGGTAGAAGGATAAAGCGTGGCGAAATTTACCTCCACGATTATTACAAGATATTGGCGAGTAGGGTTAAAACCGAGATAAGGAAAGCCAAGAGGAATAATGAGGTAAGGATAGCAAGGGAGGCGAAGACAAACCCCAAAGGATTCTACCAAATGTATCAAACTAAAACACGAGAAAAGATTGGACCAATACTGTCAGATACCGGCGAGCTAACTGATAACGACGGAGAAATAAGCAATAATTTGAATAAATATTTTTCAACAGTTTTCACCACCGAAAATTTAAACATGATACCCGAGGCACCGACTCTATGCAGAGATAGTGAAGAAAACAAATTAAGCGAGATAGTAGTGACTAGTAACGATGTTAGTAAGCAAATAGACAAACTAAAGCCCAATAAGTCACCTGGTCCCGATGAGATATTTGCCAGAGTATTAAAGGAAGAGCTTAGTATGCCCTTAGCAAAGTTGTTTAACATGTCCTTAAAAACAGGTGTAGTACCAGAATCCTGGAGGATAGCGAATGTAATACCGATTTTCAAGAAGGGGGATAGATCACTATCCTCTAACTACCGCCCAATCAGTCTAACATCAATAGTAGGCAAATTACTGGAAGCAATCATTTCAAACTCTATTTGAAATCACCTGGAGAAGCACCGATTGATCAATGATTCCCAGCATGGCTTCACAAGCGGACGTTCTTGTCTAACTAATCTATTAACATTCTTTTCATCAGTTTTTGAATCGGTGGACGAGGGGCACAATTATGATGTGGTATATCTCGACTTTAGCAAAGCCTTCGACAGAGTCCCCCACAAAAGATTAATTAGAAAGGTAGAAGCACATGGCATCAAAGGTAACATCCTTAAATGGATTAGGGCGTGGTTACAGGACAGGAAACAACGCGTGAGCATTAACGGCACTAAGTCCCATTGGAGCAACGTCACAAGTGGAGTTCCCCAAGGCTCAGTACTTGGACCATTATTATTTATTATATACATACACGACATAGATATCGGCATAGACAGCAACATAAGTAAATTTGCTGATGACACTAAAATAGGACGTGTTATTAAATCTGACAAGGACTCCGCAAAACTACAGGAAGATCTAAACAAATTTTTCGAATGGTCGGAAAAATGGCAGATGAAATTCAACGTGGACAAATGTAAAGTACTCAGTATAGGATATGTAAACAGGGAAACCAGATAGCAGAAGAACAACGATGCCATAAAGAAATCCGACTGCGAGAGAGATTTAGGAGTAATGATGAGTAGGAACCTTAAGCCAAGTAAACAATGTGTTTTTGCTCATAACAAGGCTAATAAAGTACTTGGGTTCATACAAAGGAGTGTTAGTTACAAGACTAGCGAGGTCATCCTAAAACTGTATCTTGCGCTTGTGCGACCATACCTGGATATGCAGTTCAGTTCTGGTCACCGTATTACAGAATGGATATAGAATCATTGGAAAGAATTCAGAGGAGAATGACAAGACTATTCCCGGGCATTAGGAACCTTGAGTATAGAGACAGGTTAAAGCATCTTAATTTGCACTCCCTCGAGAGACGTAGAGCGAGGGGCGATCTGATAGAGGTGTATAAGTGGAAGTCAGGGCTAAACAAAGGGGACATTACAAAGGTACTCAAACTATCCAACCAGGAGCGAACTCGTAACAATGGTTTTAAATTAGACAAATTTAGATTTCGGCGTGAAATAGGTAAACACTGGTTTGGAAACAGAGTAGTAGATGAATGGAACAAGTTACCAAATATCATCATTAACTCGAATACGCTGAATAGCTTCAAACATAGGTTGGATGCATATATGAGCAATAGGGGTTGGGTGTAAACGGGACTGCCCAGTATGGGCCAATAGGCCTGCTGCAGTTTCCTCCATTCTTATGTTCTTAAGGTGCATTGTTAATGGCCGGAGTGGTGACAAATGTACTCTTATATATTCCCTGTCGATGCCATGTTCAGCTTTTCTGTATCTAATAATTTATCAGTTTCAGTCATTGTTCATGAGTTTCCAGGGTTCCTTGACTTTGTAACAGCTTAGACATGAAGCATTAAATGTGTTTCATCCCAAGTAACGTAGATGATTGTGGCTCGGCGGTGCAGGATCTAGTCTCTCGTCAGTATCTCAGGTTCGACACCAATATTTATCGCAGAATTAAAATACAGATCAGTACCTAGACCAATATTCTTCAGGTACCAGAGAAGTAGCTGGGCTACTACCCTGACGAGGAAGACCCTGCTCGTCAAACCCTGCTGGCGATGGTGACGGCGATGGACGACCAGGTGGGACGTGTGGTGAAGGCTCTCAGGGACTCTGGCCATTATGACAACACCATCATCATCTTCTCCAGTGATAACGGCGGCGTCGCAAATGCTGGATGTAAGAAGAGAGAGAGAGAGAGAGAGAGAGAGAGAGAGAGAGAGAGAGAGAGAGAGAGAGAGAGAGATGTTGACATTATTATTTTTTTTTTGGTGTTTAAGCTTTATTTTTCACTTTTCGTAACACTGAATATAGTAATGGAGCAACACAGATGAACAACGATGCCATAGAGAAATCCGACTGCGAGAGAGATTTAGGAGTAATGATGAGTAGGAACCTTAAGCCAAGTAAACAATGTGTTTTTGTTCGTAACAAGGCTAATAAAGTACTTGGGTTCATACAAAGGAGTGTTAGTTACAAGACTAGCGAGGTCATCCTAAAACTGTATCTTGCTCTTGTGAGACCACACCTGGATTACGCAGTTCAGTTCTGGTCACTGTATTACAGAATGGATATAGAATCCTTGGAAAGAATTCAGAGGAGAATGACAAGACTAATCCCGGGCATTAGGAACCTTGAGTATAGAGACAGGTTAAAGCATCTTAATTTGCACTCCCTCGAGAGACGTAGAGCGAGGGGCGACCTGATAGAGTTGTATGAGTGGAAGGCAGGGCTAAACAAAGTGGACATTACAAATGTACTCAAACTATCCAACCAGGAGCGAACTCGTAACAATGGTATTAAATTACACATATTTAGATTTCTGCGTGAAATAGGTAAACACTGGCTTGGAAACAGAGTAGTGGATGAATGGAACAAGTTACCAAATATCATCATTAACTCGAATACGCTGAATAGCTTCAAACATAGGTTGGATGCTTATATGAGCAATAGGGGTTGGGTGTAAACGGGACTGCCCAGTATGGGCCAATAGGCCCACTGCAGTTTCCTCCATTCTTATGTTCTTATGTGCCATACTATCTGTTCTTTTCTTCATTCACTATTTTAAGTACAGTATATATGGGTTTTCTTATAGTTATTGTATTTAGTTACTGAAATAAAGTCGACTGAAACTAAGTATATATGATTACAAATAAATCAAGCAAAGAAAATCATATATATGGCCGCTTACACAACAAAGACATAGATTTTATGGTAACGAAATATGCGTTATCAAAACAATGTCATCGGCGACAAACGTTGGTATCGGCATAGTTTAGAACGATGTACAATTAATTAGTAATGTGCAATTCGTCTCATGGCTTAGTTTTCTACCCCCTTTTCCTCTCTCATTTGCACTCCTCGTCTTCAGGTTATCGCTCAGGTTGTATATAGATATATGAATCGGCTGCTTGTGCAATTAACCAGGCCGTTCATATATATTTATTATTTGGGTTTAAGTAACGAAACCCAAACGGTAGTTCTTTGTTTTATTATAAAAAGGGTTGTATATATAATTCCTGAGTGTAGATCGACCGTAAGTCTCACTGTATAGGAGTGAATGAGAAAGGGACGGCGTTTATGTCTTATAAACGTTTGGTCACGTCCTTACGATATAAGTTGTTGTGAGCGACTCATGAGTAGTGACCCATCGAGGGAGAACGGTATGGGTACGTCGTTCCCCCTCGAGGGAAGACGGAGCCATCCACTGCGGCTCTCAAATAACGTCTTCCTCTAGTCAAGGATATCAAACTACTGCTCGCTTCAGGTGGCCAGAGAGCCGGCTACTTATGCCTTTACTCAGCATAGTATGACGCAGCTTCCCGTGGGCACACCTTATCACGTGCATTGAACATGTCACCTCATAGCCAGTGGAAAGTTACAGGGTGGTAAATCTGAATATAATATCAGATGTATTGACCCATTTATATAATATGTTCTGTTGATGAGACAGGGGCCCATTACATCGCTCGGTCACCTACCAGCCGAGGTCCGTGAGGCCTAAATAACTCAGAGTACAGTACATCCTAGACAACCCTAGCCATGTTATAAACAGATATGTAGACACTAAGCTGGGGATTCTATTACTGTAGGGGTATTAGCTACTACAGGGGACCTATACATTAGTGTCGTACGGGTTAGTATGTTATGAACAATGTTGAATTTGGATGACACTGCCCTGTAATAACAGAACAGGAACATAATTGCCAGAATTAACAAAATAGAGGGAATTGTAAGACTTGGTAGTGCAAATTCCCGTGACAGGTAAAATGGCAAGTTATTTTTCAAATCAGCAAATGTGTCATTGACATCATTAAAATTTGTAATTTGAAACTTTAGTATATATTAACATAAGTAAGCACTTACAACAATGACATTAACCTATTGATGTCCTATCAATGTGATGGCATGCCTTGAACGTGTAAATGTGTGTATATACTTTATGTATGCCTAGATACTACCTATATCTTGTAGGCTTGATTGAAGAATCCTTTCTAGAATTTCTTGATAATGTGAAATTGCTGCCGCAATCCCGTAGACTTGTGTGTGTGTGTGTGTGTCTCACAGTAGACACAGCTGATTCCAAGGTCCGGTGACTGGGTCAATGTTCACAAAAATCCTAAGTACAACAAACCGCCGCTAATGGTCCCACTAGGTCATCCACAATACCATACCTCAGAATGCAGAGACCATCTCTCAGACCGGATGTGTCATCATCACTAGGGTGGGTGCTGGGTGCTGGTAACTGGGGGTTGTTCACGCCATACGAAAGAATTTTGTTGACAGGATGTTTATTGATGAGTAGTCACAACAACTGCAGTCACGTCCTGTCACACCCTGGGCAGTGAACGAATCATTTGCAGAAACTAATGTTCACTTCAGCTCACAGGATTGTTGCATTGGTGAATTCCTCATTCTGGTAATGGAGAGTACTCTTCAAAATTGCAGGTACTGTTGAATATAATATCAGATGTATTGACCCATTTATATAATATGTTCTGTTGATGAGACAGGGGCCCATTACAGATATACAGATGTACCGCGAGAAAAAAACCGGTCAAACACTTACTGTCCATGTTTTGTTTAATCTGCTTCTCTCCACTTCCAGTTTCATGTCGTCTTATGGTAATATTACTTCGTTTCTTTTACTGGGATTAGCCCCCCCCCCCCGCCTCCCCCCTTCGCCCCCCGCCCCCCGCCCCTGCGCACAGGTCACGGACCCACATTGGGGCCTGGTGGTATTTACAGTAAAATTGGCATCCACGTGTTGCTTTACACTTTTGTTGCACGAATTTCGTAGATTTTTAGAGCTTTAGGATCCCAGAAACGAAACTTGTAATAACATGTTGTTCAATAAATGTCACGGATAATTGTCACATCTATTCTTTGACAGCCAGCAACTACCCACTCTACGGGGGCAAATCTACCATGTGGGAGGGAGGTTGCCGTGGCGCTGCCTTCATCCATAGTCCCCTGCTCGAGAACATCCCGCGGGTGCACGAGGGCCTCTTGCATGTCACTGACTGGTACAACACCCTCCTGGAAATCGGTGGGGCCATAGACGCACCCTCCAATGACGGCTACTTCCAGTGGGACGCCCTCAGGACTGGCACTGTGCCCTCACCAAGAAACTCGTTTATCTACAATCTCAACATCATGAACGACGGCAGTGCGGCTGGGGCCATCAGGTTGGTGGCTGCAACACTTTGGCATGGTGTGCTTAGAAAGCATGTTCTTTAACTGGTCAGTAATGGTTGGTGTATAAATAAGTTCTCGATTTTTCTTCATGTACTGTACATATGTCAACCGGGATCACGTGAAGATTAGGCACCCCAGCTTGTTTTACCAGATGATTAAGCAGTCTAACCTAACCTCATTTAAGCTTATTCCCCTAGGTAGTGTGAGTGTACTATATAGTCATCAGGTGAAATAAGCTGGAGAGCCTAATCTTCACGTGATCCATAAATAATAATACTTCTCCTGCAGCTTATATTAATATATCAGGACACTCATATTATTCAGCAGGGTAGAAATTTCGTTAATAAGGAACATAAGTAAATTGTAACCGTTACTTTAAACCCAAACATGAGCCAAAATACGGAGTAACAGTTACACAAATATACCGGAGGATAGTACAGGATGTCCTACGAACCCTCCTAAATCCTGTACTCTCCTGCACAGGGAAATAAAAGGCGTCACAGTTCCATAAGATACAATAAGGAATACTGATCGTCTACTCGTATCAGCCGTTAGTGCAGTAGTTCAGGTTTATTTTGTTCGAGTTATTGTGGAATGTATCGGACGCTAACCCACACTACAACGGGGAAAGAAGCCATAATGTCAGGAGAGAAGACGCTGATCAAGTTCACTCAAAATATTGTTGTGATGATTTTATATATCAGAATTTATTGAATTTAGTTTATACTCTAAATCACTGTACTTACAAATTTGAAGGTGCAAGTATACAGGTAAAATTTAACTCCCAAAACAAGGAAGAAGGTATTGATTATCACCTTCATCTGAGACTGTTGGGATATCATGATCACAACAACCAAACGAGCAGACGGACGCAAAACGGAAAAAAATATGTTAGTTAGGGTAAATATTACATTATGTTTTTTTACACAACTTAAGATACAGTATATGTTTCCTTGTTATTTTTTGTGCATCTTATTTTGTCCTCCTCACAGGGTTGGTGATTACAAGTACTTGAAGGGACAACATAAAAGCAAAAACGAAACTGAAACCTCATACCTCTTCAACATTAAAGGTAAGATATAATTATTTACGTGTTCATAGTATTTGATCTTACTAGATGTTGATTCTGTATTAATGTGGCCTGAATATTACTGCAGGCCTTTGTTATGAGTAGAATTTTAATTGCTTGTACTAAAGTTGGTGTTTGTGAATTCGTGAGTTGATACAACACGTTATATTCTAGAGATGTATCAGCCGAGTTACAGGTAGACATTATGATTCAGCACGTGTGTCGGTCTCACTGTAATTTGAACATGTTATCTCGGCCCCACAGATGACCCCAGTGAAGCGAATAACCTGGTAGAGGAGGACCCAGTGCGAGCTTTCGAGCTGGAGGCACTCTTGCTGGCTGAGCTGACAGGTCTAGTGCCCGTCGACCAACCTGATACCGACCCCGACTCTGACCCTAGCAACTATGGTGGTGTTTGGACCCCAGGCTGGTGCGACCCTTATTAGACTATTGGACTTTGTTCGGGAAAATGTTAAAATCTATATGTAGATAAGATTTCTTAACCCTTTCAGGAATAATCAATTATATGATATTTCAAGTAGCAATCAATAATGACTTATTGAACCTGAGAGGCTGACAAGTAACAGACTACAAATGATAACTGGCTTAAGCCAATTAGCATTATACAGGTAGCACGCGACCTGGTTAAGTGGTAAGAGACATGCGATCTTGTCTTAAAACTTACAAGGAGGACGCCAGCACCATGCAGGCAGTGCAGGAGAGGTAACTCAAACAGCACACCTGACACGGTACTTCCAGCTGTATAACCTGTCACTCCGGTCGAAATGATTGGCGCCTCCACGAGAGCAACATTCACAGCCGAGAAAAAAAAAATAGCGGCAGCACAGCAAGAAACTTGGATTTGTGGTAACAGTAGTCTGTCTACTCTCGACCCAGACAAAAAATGGTTCACTGATGAAAATTGTTTTTCATCCTTGGAGGTCTCGCCACACACGATATCACCCACGACACACAGTTAGACAACAGTGCTTTTTTGGATGTGGTGTACAACGAAAGATACAGGCGAGCTGGTTCAAGACAGTTAACCCAAACACACCAGAAACGTTATGGAGGACTGTTAAAATGTACAGTCGCCCACAAAAGTTGTGTCGGCGCCCAACGCTGTCCGCGAACTCCGTCTTAAACACATTATATGCATTTTCAAACTATTTAAAACTATGACCATACTTAATTATTAATTTAAAAAATTCATCTTTGTTTCAGATTTGCACTTTATTGTGATTGTGCATAAATGAAGAAGAACAATACAACTTGGTTAGGGAAATATGTGAGAATAAAAGAAAACTAAATTTCTTGATGACTTACACATGGAGATCAGTGGCGGGGCCAACCATTATTGGCAATTACATCCCGTATACCTCCCAGGGACTGCTGCTACTTGTCGTCACACTGGCTCACCTTTCCTCAACACTTCCCATTCCTGATTTACATGCTGTAACAATTGTTGGGACGTCCTTTCTTGCGATGGCTCCCACGCGCTCACTATGTTTGCTCACATATTCTCGATAGAAGTCATGTCACAGGTATTACTTGATCAGGCAAGAAGTTCTATGTTCCTACGGTCCTAAAACCACCACATGACTGTCCTTGCTGTATGAATAGGGTCAATTATCATGCATACACACAACTCTCGGGAAAGGAGAAAGTGTAGGTCCGCAATGAGGGAAGCATAAACTCCTCCAGGATCACCAAATACTGTACTAGTCAGTCCTCAACTCGCTGACACCATGCAGGTTGAAGCCAGCCCTCACACTGCTGCTGACGTGGCTGCTCCGCCCAATTATATACCATCTCGTGCAACCTGAAATTGTGAATGTATTTTTTGCTGAAACTATAATTATAGAGATAATATAAATGAAAAACTTGTGTTGGTTTTCTTAATGATAATAATAATAATAATAATAATAATAATAATAATAATAATTAAGTGTTTATTGAAAGAGCTTGGCAGCCAGAAGGCTGAAAATTTACATATTTACATATTTGGGGAATGGGTTTCGAATTACAAATAATATACAAGTAACATAAGTGATACAAATAAGATATATAATAACTAGATGGGGAAAAGCTCAAACTACAGTGCATTTCAACATAGTGACAGTGCACGAAGTAGTATTTACTGGGAGTGAATACACTGGTTTATTACAAGTTATTGATAATTTTTACAATGGTTGGGACTGGGCTGTTCTTATAGCGATCAGTTCGTGCACGTATGGGCTGGATGCGGTTGTGGTGTCGAACAGCAATTCTCGGGCTAGGGATCTCAGGTGGTAGTAGGAGCCGGTGTCGAGGATGGTGTAGAAGCTTCTTACCAAATTTGCAGATGAGGTCGTGGTGATGGTCAGTGAGAGTCGAAAGGGTCAGTGTGTTGAGCGCTTCTTGATATGTGGAGTAGGAAGGGGAGAGAATAATCTTGCATGCCCTCTTTTGCACTTTTTCTAGGTGTTTACGTTGTGTGGCATTTAGGGAGGAAGACCAGGTAGGGGAGGCATAGGTGAGCTTGGGAAGTATGAATGTTGTGTAAACACTGAGGAGCTCGGGTGCAGGAACTCCGAGGGACTTGAGTCGGCGGAGGAGGTGGAGACCGAAACTGGAGGATTTGACAACTTCACTGACGTGTGGTTTCCAATTTAGTTTGTTGTCTATGGTGACGCCGAGGAGCTTTGTGGAATCTACAACCTGGAGTGTGTTCGGACCTAAAGTAATGGAAGGAGGTGGGACAATGTCGGAGGAGAGGTTGATGTGCATAACCATGGTCTTGGTATGGTTGATGGTGACATGGTTGTTGGTGGCCCAGTTTTGGAGACTGTTCAATAAATCCTGAAGGGCGGTATAGTTGGGAGCAGAATTGTTGACGTAGATCCCAATGGTGGAGTCGTCGACATATTTCCAGCGAGCAGGGGTTTCTCTTAGGCCATCATTGATGAGCATAAGGAAGCAGAGTGGTCCCATCTTGGTGCCTTGGGGGACGCCACAGGTGAGTGACTGAAAGGTGGAGACAGCGCCTCGGAAGCGTACAGCTTGGCGTCGGTCACTTAGGAAGTCTGTAAGCCATGGTATAAGACTTCTCCGAAGCCCGAGGTCAATAGCTTTGCTGATGATTATATTGTGGTCGACTAGGTCGAATGCTTTAGTGAAATCAATGAAGGCGACAGCTACAGACGTTTTTCGTTTCTCGAGATGGCGGTATATGTAATAGAGAAAGTTGACAAGACAGTGAGTGGTGGAGGAAGTTTTCATATTGCCAAATTGCTGAGGTTCTACGACTCCTGCAATATCAGCATAAGCCCAGTAGAACACAAAACTTTCACAGATTAGGCTGCGTATTGGGGTGATTGCAATAGGTCGTAGCTGATTTAAGGATTGTGGGCTGGTTGACTTGGGCACTGGTGATACATAAGAGGTCTTCCAGTCAGCTGGGCATCTGGCTTGACTGAGAGAAGCATTGATGATGGAGCATAGGGGCTTAGCAAGCTCCGGGGAGAACTCCTTGAAGAGTTTCATTGGTAAGTCAATGGGGGTGGTAGAGCGTTTTAATTTTAGTTTGTCCAGGCGTTTTGCTACTTCAAATTCTTCTACTAAGTCAGTGGGAAGGGGGGCTGGTAGGTAAGCAGGGAGAGTGGTTGTGTCAAGCCGGGGGAGCGTCTGGCATATAGTAGCGAAATGGTTATTTGATTGCTCAGCTGCGTCAACATTAGTGAGATGGCTAAGGAAGGGGAGGGGGGTGTGTCTTATTGTTTAGTCCACAGAGTTCTTTAAGCTTACCATACCATTGACTGATGTTGGTCTGCTTCAGGTGTTGTAATTTGGTTGGGTAGTGGGACTTCTTTGCAGTGCGATTTCGCGGATGACTCGGTTGTGAAGGGACCTGTAGCGGATGTGGTCATTGAGATGAAAGGCTCTGTCTCTCTGTTGCATAAGTCTTTTGATCCGAGGTGTGATCCAGGGCAAGTCAGCTGGGTGAGATCTGACGGACTTCTCGGGGAAGAAGTGGTGGTGAGCTTCCGTGGTGGTGTTGGTATAATTTATCCATTTGGTTTCCACGTCATCCACGCTAAGTACTTCAGTCCAGGGATGGTGAACTATCCACTGCCCGAAGAGGCGTACTGCAGAGTCAGTAATTGGCCTGTAGGTCTTGATGTAGGGTCTCTGTACTTAAGTGGGAGTGGCAGCTGGGGACCAGAGCACTGATAAGTGTGTGCTACACCCGATAGGAGGCATTGGTTAAGGTGGTTGGTACTGGTCCGCTAAGTCAAGGGTATTTTGACCGTGTGTGGGGAAGTTCTCAACTTGTGATAGTGATAGCTGGTCCTGGATATCAGTGGTGTCAATTTCATTATAATCCCCACATAATACTAACTTGGCACATGGGTACCTAACTCTGAGGTGGTCTGAGGTGGTAATGAGATGATTGATAAGAGTGTCTCTGGTGAGTGAGCGAGGCGGATGGTATGCCACACAGATTATGATGGAAGCAGTGTGGCGCGGGTGGGCCCGTGGCACAACACGTACCCATAATGCTTCCACATCTGCTGGGACTTGAACATCCAGGCGTGACGGGCGTAGGTCATCTTGACAGAAGAGGGCAACGCCCCCTCTGCGTCTATGTGAACGAAGGTGATGAAAGAGTTGATATCCCTCAATATGACACGTTTCAGGCACAATTTGCCAAGCCTCACATATGGCAACAACGCTCGCGGCGGCTGACCTGACTGTAGTTGCCAGCTCGTCGAACTTGTTAGCTAGGGAAGTGACGTTGGATAGCAGTAAAGACGGGAGATCATACCATATCCGTGGAACTTCAGTGTAGTGGTACGGTCTGTCAGGGGTGGGTTTCTCCGGTTTCCTAGTGGAGGTTACGGTCCTAATGGGCTTATCTCGTTAAAATATGTTAGCCATTTTATATTTAATTTCTCTATCACAAGATCAAATAATTTCACCTCTCCACCCCTGCATAGATATCGGTCAATCACGGCCTACCACAGATTTTTTCTTTTTTTTAGAGAAAGGAGGGGTGAAAGAAGGAAAGAGGTGGGGGAAGAAAGTTATAGTTCGGAAATTGAAGAAGTTTACGAGGAGGTAAGAGAGGGCGGGCTGACCGCCTAGCTAAGCTAATAGTGTGTTAGGGTTGTGTCATGGGTTATTTATTGTCTGTCGGTACAGGCACTAGACATCCTACCCTATCCCATACATGGGTGTTTTAAGGGCCTTATTTCATATTCCGCCGACCCTACTGGCGGATGTTGGTCTAGGGAGGTTGTCTATTGCCTGGCCGCGTAGATCGGGGATGGTAATGGACCTTTTGAGATTTGGTAACTTTTTGGGAACCATGTATTGTTGTTGTCGTTATCTGGCGGGAGTCTTTGAAGGAGTTCTTGCTCTGATCGTTCTATCTTTTGCCAGATTCTGCTGGCCAGGGTGTGCAGCTGCTGGTTGATGGGTTTCATTCTCAGGTCTCTATGTATCTCGGCTGTGGTTCTGGTGAAAGGGTATCTTTCGCCTGTGACGAATCTTAGGGCTTCATTTTGAACCACCTGTAATTTTAATATTGGAGTGGTGCTCATAGTATGAAGAGGTACTGCTGGGTAAGTTAATATCGGTGTGATAAATGATGTCACTAGGCGGAGTTTTATTTTCTCAGGAAGCGCTTTAAAGCGGTATAGTTTTCTCAGCTCTCTTCTTGCTTTTTCCTTCCTGGTGTGGACATGATGGGAGTGACCTGTCGTGGATATGTGCAGGCCTAGGAGGGTCCCTCTGCTTTTGTTTTCTATCTGGGCATTATTGGTTACTAATGGATGGGTTTTCCTTCTGCATAAGGGTATCACTGTGAATTTCGGGAGACTGGTTTGGATTTTCCATTGTTTTTCGTAATTATTTACCCTTTCTAATTCCCGCCTGGTGTTGTCGGCCTGTAGCGCTCGCGATTTTCCTTGATGTGTTGTTATTTGAGTGATGTCATCTGCATACATAATATCTTCGTTACCAATTCTAGTGGGAGGCGGAGTCTCTCTTGTGTAGATAATATATAGGGTGGGAGAGAGGACGCTCCCCTGAGGGACTCCGCTCATGAGTGGGAAGGTCTCTCCTGTGTGTTGTCCTACCCTCAGTCAGTCTGACATTTCTGCCGTCAAGAAAGTTGCAAAGCATTTTTTCAATGTTGGTGGGAAGTCCAAGTTGGAGGATCTTATATTTTAGACCGTCGTGCCCTCTTCCCCTACCTCCTCCCCCTCTTCCCTGTTACGGTCATCTCCCCTTTCCCTCAATATTTGTTTCAGTTACCCATTGTATTTAGTTTCTATTGTGTCCCGTTTTTCTTTAGAATCGAAAGTCCAAGCTTATGGTAAACACTTTTAAAAATTTCTTTATTATTTTTATATTAGTATGTATACTAGTATTTGTTTCATTATGTAAGCTCTGTAGAATGTATTTTTATTTTTTGTACAGTTATATAAGACTGTAAGAAGCAGGTGTGAAGTGTAAGAAGAATTAGAAATTATATGTTGATGAAACAAGAAAGTATTGGAACATTTTTGTTTTGGCGACGCTCTCTCAATATTCTGGTTGGGGGGTGCTGGTGGTAAAGTGGAACCGCTCTTGCCTTCGCAAGCGAGATATCACGGGTTCGATTCCCGGGCCGGTGGAAGTTGTTTGGACATACTTCCTAGCCCCCATTAGTCCCTGTTCACCTAGCAGTAAAGTAGGTACCTGGTGTAAATCGAAAGTTGCGAATTCGTATTCAGGGACAAGTTGTTGGAGCTTCCAATAACTTGATTGACTCTTCAGGCTTCTATGCCCTTGACTCTTCAGGCTTCTACGCACTTAACTCATGAGACATAAAGGCAAGCATGAACTTAGCATGCTTCCCTGTTGGGCGCTGTAAACGCTTCTGCGCTTCACCTTGCACAAGGCTGTAGGGGAGTGCCCAATAAAAAAAAAAAAAAATGTCTAGGTTGAAGAGGATAGGAGGGTCAAGGTTGTGTGGTGCATATATATCGATTATTATCTGAGCAATCATGGATAATAATGGTGTTAACTAACGTGCAATGTGTTCATTATAGTTAAAGATTATTGGAGTAGTGAGAGAGCATTGTATTTGGTGGAGATAACATTATTTTGAGTTAATTGATTTGTGGCCTTTTTGTCTGTGCATGTATGGAGTGCACATATTCATTATAATTTGTTGTATTGTTTAAAGCTGTGTTTTGATGAAACCAGTTTTAATGGGAACAGTGGTATTGAAATAAACACCTGTCAGCTGCCAGGAGATTGTTAGCCAGAAATAAGGTAATGGTCTGTGTTTAACATTTAATCTCTCTGTTAACAGAAGCCGTTATTTCAGAGTCTCCTCTGATATAATGGGCCTATGGGCTGACTAAACATCCTCTAGTGAGTCCTAGAAGAGGGTGTGAAGGTTGTAACACCCCCTATCTCCTCCCCCTCTCTCCCCTACCTCCTCCCCCTCTCTCCCCTACCTCCTCCCCCTCTCGAGTACTTTGGTTTCCTCCTGTATTAATAAATTTCACAAAGTAACAAAGAACGGACCAACCACACGGACGACAAGTAAGCTGATAAGTAGCGAGATGATAAATACAGGAAAAAAAATATATTACTGTGAATGGTTTATGTGTATAGAGAGGGAAAGAAAAGTGGGTTAGGAGGTAGGATAGAGCGGATAAGGGGAGAGGGGGAAGAACATTTAAAACCGGGCGAGTGGGGAGGTCCGGGCGAGTGGGGAGGTCCGGGCGAGTGGGGAGGTCCGGGCGATTTTTTTTTTTTTTCGGGAAAGGAGGAGTGAAAGAAGATTAGAGGTGGAGGAAGGAAGTTATAGTTCGGAAATTGAAGAAGTTTAGGAGGAGGTAAGAGAGGGCGGGCTGATCGCCCAGCTAAGCTAATAGTGTGGAGGGTTGTATCATGGGTTAGTTATTGTCTGTCGGTACAGGCACTAGACATCCTACCCTGTCCCATATATGGGTTTTTTAAGGGCCTTATTTCATATTCCTCCTCCGACCCTACTGGCGGATGCTAATCTAGGGAGGTTGTCTATTGCCTGGCCGTGGGGATCAGGGTGGTAATGGACCTTTTGAGATTTGGTAACTTTTTGAGAACCATGTATGGTTGTTGTCGTTATCTGGTGGGAGTCTTTGAAGGAGTTCTTGCTCTGATCGCTCTATCTTTTGCCAGATTCTGCTGGCCAGGGTGTGCAGCTGCTGGTTGATGGGTTTTATTCTCAGATCTCTATGTATCTCACCTGTGGTTCAGGTGAAGGGGTATCTTTCACCTGTGACGAATCTTAGGGTTTCATTTTGGACCACCTGTAATTTTAATATTTGAGTGGTGCTCATAGTATGAAGAGGTACGGGCGAGTAGGGAGGTTTGTGCGTGTTGTCTATGTGTGGGAGGAGGCAGAGGAGAGAGGGGGAGGAGGCAGAGGAGAGAGGGGGAGGAGGCAGAGGAGAGAGGGGGAGGAGGCAGAGGAGAGAGGGGGAGGAGGTAGGGGGTGTTACATCCTTCACACCCTCTTCTAGGACTCACTAGAGGATGTATAGTCAGCCCATAGGCCCATTATATCAGAGGAGACTCTGGGTAGGTCACAGTGGATAACTCCCTTCTCGCGTGTGTTCAGGCCGATGTTAGAGAGAGGTGCATTACCGCTCTTCCACCAACACCTGAGGATTAACCCCATCCAACTTATTTCACTTCAAGATTAACCACCCTAACGCTAACCTTACTTACCTAACTTTAACCTAGCCTAACCTAATTTACCTAACTTTAACCTAGCCAAACCTAACTCACCTAACTTTAACCCAGCCTAACCTAACCTAACGCTAATTGTGCCTTACTTAACCTAAACTAAACTAACCCTCTCGTAATGTTCGGGCGTTTAATCATCAGGATAAATAAGCTTGTGGTGATTAATCTACACACGTGTTGCGGGAGGGAGGGATACATTAAATTGACCAGCTCCAACGACACTGAAGTCCGAACGAGCGGTTGACAATATGGGTTTAAAATAATGAAATCGAGGATGAATAGTTTTGGAAATTAGTAAATGTGTCCCCCACCACCACCACCCGCCCTAAGCTAGTGTTATATCCACACGCTAATAAATTCCCTCGAGAGTTTAGCAATACGACCTACATAGAGATCCACATGTTCTACTCTTTCACCCTACAACACCCTTCACTCCCTCCTTCTCACCCCTCTCCCTCCCTCACCACCCCTCCTCCCCTCCCTCCCTCACCACCCCCCTCCCTCTCCACCCCCCAGACCCCTCTCTATACTACACTACTACTACTCGAGCTCAGCCAGTGTGATTGTGTTACCGGTGAGGAGTGGTTGAGCAACTAGTCCGCGGTATCCCTCCTCTCTCACACACACAGGCTGTTTCCTCGTATTGTTGGCGTTATGATGTGTTGAGTGTTCAGTGGGGTTTTTTATGAACTACGAGGAGATAAACTAGCATAAAGGTGTTCATCTAACGACAGCAGAAGACTACAAAAACAGGCAGGTGTTGTGTACTCTGGTCTTTAAAATGGCTCACGTGGAAATTAACCCATCAGCTTATTTCACGGTAAGATTAATCTAACCTAACTCGACAGGTAGCTTTAGGGTGTTTTAATTATCAGGTGAAATAAGCTGGGGGGGGCTAATCTTCAGGTGAGTCTTTGGTACAATACAGTATTTGTTGACAGCGTTGTTTCAGTGTTGGAGTACAGTATGGCTATGATCTTGGAATGTTCATTACTTAGGAATCCTGTGGTGAGGTAGGAGGGGGAGGGGGGGCTACCGTCACTTGTTATCCTTCATCATGAATTATGGAAACTGAATTGATTTATTTATTTTTTCTTCACTATGGGGTAAGGTTGACCCCATTCGTCTCCCATTCCTCTGTCTCTCGCACCTCCCTCACTCTCCACCTCCCTACCTCACTTTCCCATTCTCCATGTTTCCTCCCTCCCTCCCTCACTCATTCACTCACTCTCCCTCCTCGTTCCCTCCCTCACCCTCCCCGTTCCCTCCCTCCCTCCCTCCCTCACTCTCCCTTCATTGATCTTGTGGGTTCAAATCCCCATTGAGGAAGTTGATACTCGGTGTTAGCCAGCACTAGTAGTTGAACCTTATCCCTATCAGCCTCTAGTAAGGAAGTAATAAGATACATCCTGACTAGAGAGAGGCAGATACACCTTTCCAATCTCGACCTGTTGGTGATATGTGACTTCAGGCCCACTCGATTCACTAATGATGTGAGTCAACTGCTAAATTCTATAGTTTACTGGAACAAGTCTAGCCTGAGTATAGGTCACAGCCTGTAAATACAAGTGAACAGGTCTCATTACACTCCACTTGTTTTATTATCATGTTTATGTCGGGATCTTCACCTGTGTTTGTTGTCGGGCTTAAAAGGCTAGCCGAGGCGGAGGGGGGGTGATGAGAGGAGTCTGGGAAGCGATTTTGAAAACGGTTTATTAAGCAAATCACAAATACCTGTCATACGTAAACTACTAACCTAACCATTCTAACTAAACTTAACATAACCCAATCAACCAACCAACCCCAATCTAACCAGTCTAACCTAAATCCCCCTAATCTAACCTAATCATGGTAAGTTAATCTAACCAACTTAACCTAATTAAACGAGGCATGAAAAAATTCGACCCGATGATTGGTTACAAATAGCTGGTGACAACGTAAGTGGATTACTATTGGCCGAGAGGAGAAGCTGGAGATAGTTCAGTCATTAGAAAGTAATGTGTGTGTGTGTGCCCCAGCCAAACCACGTCTATAGGCCAGGCATCTGTTTATTCCAGACAAATTAAGAGAATAAAAAACAAGTCAGCTTCAACGGGTCGCATTAATTCCTATGATTCAGTCTTAAGTGCCATCCAAAGGTGTGAGGGTTGGCGACCACAGCCCAAAATTTCCCAGCTGCCTTGAGTCATCCTCCTAAATTTGACATCTTTCTCTCTTTCTTTCTGATGATACCAAGTTGCTTTATGGTATTAGTTCAAATTATGAGTCTTTTTAGTGTCTTAAAAATGGAAGAGCAATCGTATATATAAATGACCGCCATTACTGCTTAGACGTGAGCGCTGGGCAGTGATGTTACAGAACGTGTGGAGCCCCAACACCAGTCATTCCTTCAGCTGTCACTCTTACCGTTATGCACATTTAAGTTTGTGGGTTTTTTTATTTTATTATTTTAGTATTTTTATTCGTCCCTACATGGTGTACAGGAAGTAGTGTTTGTTACGTCCTGCTGATCATTACGTAACAGGAGACCGTTTTGGGGTGAAAGCTAGTAGGGCTGGGCTACCTGACCAATATAGGAGGAGAAAGATGGCGGGCAACAGCGAGAGAGAGAGAGAGAGAGAGCTGGGTGGCACTGGCCGAAGGTTAGCATTATTACCTACCACCCCGCTCTTATTAATTCCTGGCACTGTACTTTGACAATTCTCATATGACTGGTGGTAAAGCTCTGTGATGTGAAGAATGAAATTACAGCTTGAAACACAGCTTGAAACACGCTAGTGACCTGAATAGTGTTAAAATATACTGTATACTCTAAACTGACGTGCCTAGCCGACTTGTTCTAAATTTCTACTTTTCTTTTAATATTTAAACAAAGACGCATTGGGGTATAGCTCATGTGAATACCATTACATAAACAGATAACTAATTAAATATATCAAACCTTAAGTTAACCTAAATTAACCAAGTTGATCTACATTGTTTAGTTAGATTGTTAGGTATGGATTAGTTAGGTTAGTTTAGGTTAGCGTTTGGGTGTTTAATTTGTTTAATCTCAAAATTGAAATAAGTTAGGGACTACAATAAGTTTTTTGTATTCAAATTGTGACTACAGTTTTACTCGGTCTAGCAAGAAAGCGAGTGTGTGCTTGTGCGTGTGTGTTAAGTCAGGTGGTCACGTTTATTTGTTCAGTGATGTGAGACTTTTCCTAGTTCTTATTTTCCTAGTTTTTTTATAGGAATATCTCTTTTATTACATCCTGCTCTCTCATTTTGTTATTATTATTTCGATTGTTTTCGTATTTTTCTTCTGTTTTTCTTGTTTTTCGTTTTTCTATTATTTCAATTTTATTCACATTTTTAACCTTTTTTATGTCTTGATTTTCGTTTTTATTTTCGTTTTGTTTTTTCGTGGTATTTTTCGTCTTCATCTTCACATTTCGATCCTGAATATTAAATTTGTTTGGTTATTTTTCTACTCGAGTTTCACTTCAAGCAGATGTAGGTTATGGACCAACGTGTGCTGACGAGGAAGACCAACCAGTCACACCTCACATAACCTAACCTAATTTAATGTCTCGGTTCATGTGGTTAATGGTCTTAATTACTGAATCACCTTTAAACATCAAAATAGTTACCATCTTAATAATTTCATACTGACATTACCAGAAGGTGTTTGTTATTAAAGACCGTAGTTAATTATTAGTGTATTTATCACCGTATTAGTTAGGTGTTGTGAGAGTCCTTGAACACACCTGGTAGGGGGATACTATGTTGTCTGGTGTGGTTGGTGTAGTGTCACAGGCAGGGTGTACAACAGAGTTCCAGCTTTTTATGTAAACTATTTAATTGTTTTGGACATAATAGAAAAAACTTGCGGTGACATAATGTAAAAGTTATTCTAAAATAGGTGTTGACGGACGCGACAACATTACAATATAAGAAATATTAGATATAAAACATACATAGAATTAGAATATAAACGTGAAACACAGGTAGACTAAACCTTAATGAGAACTTCATAACAATACATAATTAACAGGTACAAGAACAGAATCGGTTTCACCATCGTGTCCTGAGTCACTGTACTGCTGCACCATACAGTAAGTCATGGTCAACATACACACAATAACCCTCTCTGACCTTGCCACACCAACGTCACTCTATCCACGTCCGAGGAAGGTAGGAAACAGGGGCGGCAGATGTCCTTGTAACCCAGAATCAGGTGTGACACTAGCACCTGGCCATACACCTGTCGTATACAAAGGGATATATTACCTGGGCGTGTCTGTCTATATACGGGTTGACCCTGTGTGTATATATGGTGGACGGTGAACCAAATGATATTGTGGTGGAAAGGTTATCTCACATCACACACACACACCTCTACCTTAGTTGCGATGACAGGAAGTTCAAGGTTAACAATCCAGGATATGTGTCACCTAATACCTTGCTCGCCTTTCCTTCCACGTTAATACATCACTCAGGGTGACTTGGTAATGACCATTTAGTGTAGCAACAATATGAGGAGCAAATTAAAATCCTCTCTAGGGGGATATAAGGCTTTGAAATTATTGTATCTAGTATGTAAACGAAGTACTGTACTAGAGTGTGTTGGCTGTACGACGAAAGTTTTACCAGGAGCTTCAACAGGTAATTTAAAGTGTGTTGAGTGTTAGCCAAAGAACAACTTCAGGGTGTAATGTGGGGTCATAGTTAGTACACCACACACACGAACGAGAGACAGCCACAACTGGAGCATGCAATACCTGTTCTTTCACCTTGACATACAGAATGCAATTGACCTCTAAATTATATCAAGGCTGTTCAGACCTGTCACACTGATCGGTATACAACATCTGGTTTTTCGTACATGAATATTAAACTAACTTTCATCTAGTGTTTATTTCTCTGCATATTTGTCCATTTGCTATGATTAGTTTCCCTAGAAATTTAAAAAAAAATACACGAATTTTCCCAATGGTGAACGGCCATTGCGACACTATACTTAATAAACGACGAACATTTCAGTGTAATAACGATGGTGATATGTCCTGTAATAGCCATGAGTCATAACCTTACATCACACAGGAAGCGGGAAGGTCATTAACGTGAAGGAAACGGGTCCAACTCCTCCTGAAGGTCAGTACAGTACCTGGGTTTTGTTGTCCTTGTCTCATTGAACTTGAGTGAGATGTTGTAAGTCTTAAGTCACTCTCTGGTCGGGAACTACTGCTGTTCGTGGTGTTGGTGTTCGTCTTGAGGGCCAGCTGGTGAGGGTCAGTGAAGGTACCGGGGTGTCAGGGCAATACGTGAGCTTTGTTTGAGATTATTGTTATTATTATTTTTATTATTATTATTATTGGTAATAGTAGAAGTATTTTATTTAATTAGTAGTTGTAGTCTTGTTGTTTTTAGAATTAATACCGGGTAGTTGTAGTTTAGGTAGAAATTTTAGGTTTAATAGTGTTTGCAGTAGTAAAATTGAAGTAGTAGCAGTAGTAGTACCAAACCATCTACTATTTATTAATGAATGGACAGCCAATTCTCAGTTCTCGTGACTACAGGTATTAAAGACTCCCATATCTCATACACATTAATTAAAAGCTAATATCGAAAGGCTTCCATAGCATGTTCACTCGACACACCAGGCCTCTCTCTCTCTCTCATCTCTAAAGCACTAATGAATAAACAAGCACACATACAAATAAACATGTGCGACAAACACAGAATCGGTAAGAGATACAAACAAACAAACAAACAAAGCGTCAATAACACACACACACTTAAGTCCCCAGGACCGTCAGGGACCCGTTGGTAGTCTTGAGTATCCGGTGGTGACAGTGACCCACAGTCTGACCGTAAACAAATACTCCCCTACCCTACTTCCCCACTTCCCCTCCCCTTCCATCTGTTCTCCCTTCCCCTCCGCCTATTCCCCTTCCCCCCCTTTTCCCCTTCCCCCTTCCCATTTCTCCCCTCTTCCCCTTCCTCCCCCTCTTCCCTCGCTCCACCAACCTGAAATTAACAACAATGATAAGTGATACCCTCCCCACTCTCTCCAACCTGGCCGTCAACACAAGTCTCCTTCCTTCCACCTGTAGGTTGACCATATAGTAAACCCCGCCCTACCCAACCCACCTGTACTCCTTGTCTCTTCACACATCCATGGAACCTCGTCAGTGCAGGACTATGGCGTAACACTTCCGTTAGTCTCTCTCTCTCTCTCTCTCTCTCTCTCTCTCTCTCTCTCAAGCTTTAGTAGGTCAAGCTGCACACAACCTCAACGTACCAACCTCCGTAATCCAAAAAATTTAAGATTCGTAAACCAAGCTAAGGTATAAGCTTATTATTGGTGATACGAGAAAACCAAATAAGGCTTCGATTCCTTCCTTATGTGTGTAAGAGTCTTTCCCGGATGTGAAGTCGAAAGTAAATGGTATCCGGAGGGAAAAAAAATAATGACATCCCTTCTTTCCGGTGCTTGGTGGTCGAGGTGTGGATAAAAAGGGTGGGTCTGCCCTCGGCTAGTCAGTCACCCATTGTACCGTCTTGGGGTCGTGTCGCTCAGCTTCTCATCCTCCTCCTCCTGGTGACCGCTTTAACCGTTAGTGGTTTTTAGTGAAAGTTTCTCTTAAGTGGTAAGGTTTTAATTTTTTCTTCTGTGGCTTGTGTCGTTATACTGGTTTAGTTTTTTCTATTTGTTTAGTTTGTTCATTGTTATATAATTGACTTTGTTTTTTCTGTGTTTGTTTATACTATTTTGTTTTATTTGATTATTATTTTTTTCACTGTCGCTATTACCTGTTGATTATAGTAACCCCTCCCCCCTCCGCCTATTTCACCTCATAATTAACCACCCTAACTCTAACCTAACCTAACCTAACCATGGATTACAGCTTACTGGCACCTTTAAGACCATTAAGTTATGGCAATACAGTCTATACAACAGACTTAAGACATTACTTTAATAAATTTGTAAAGTCAATGTCGTATTTTTTATGGCCATCTTTTTGTCTTATCATTTAATATTTAACTTTTTTCACAATTAGAATTTTTTTACAATTTTGCTTTGACTCGTTTATATTTTTAGGTTGGACATGCAGGAGCGACTGTTTGTCCCTGGTGGTGGGGGCGTGTTGATATGGGCCGTGGTGGTGATGGGCGCAGTGTCCGTGTGGGCTGAGTCTTATGGTGGTATGGGTGTCCGTCTGCC
This sequence comes from Homarus americanus, assembly GCF_018991925.1. NCBI lineage: Eukaryota > Metazoa > Arthropoda > Malacostraca > Decapoda > Nephropidae > Homarus > Homarus americanus. The sequence goes on along the minus strand of NW_024724368.1, from coordinate 6,582,983 downwards.
TCAACCACTCAACGACACAGTACCCATGCCCGTCAAGGCTGCTGGAGTTGATGGTAGAACAGCCAGCCGGGTAAGTTGTGTTGGTTGTTGTGGTTGTTATATTGCCTTAACGGTAGGTCAGATGGCAAGGTCACATATAAACACGTGTTAGAAAGTGGGAAATATTCTTCTTCTGGTTGTGTGGTTGTCTGATCATCTGTCAACAACACCTTCAACCCAAAAATGTTATTACACCACCATATTTTTTTTTCTAGCCTAAAATCTTAACCTAACCATAATTCCTTCCTTTTCAACCCTAAATTCTTAATAAATAATCATAGTTGCTATATTTCTTCGTCAATCCTATAACTCACTATCATCACCTCTATTATAAGGACTTCGGTGTGATAACCAAGTTGGGAGAAGACTTCCTGAGGTGTTCTGATCGACGCAGGGTGGAAGGGGAGTCGAGGAAGACCTCCAACAAACGACTCAACACCAGCCCCTGCGGGAGAACCACTACTTACACCATCGTCTCCCCGCGAACCACCACGGGTAAGGTCAAGTCAGGTCCAAGTCCTCGTCCTGTACGTAGGGGTGAGTCCTCAAGGGCGACTCGGCTCAGTAGACTCAAGCATAAGACGAGGGAGGAGTACAAGAAGCAGAGGAATGGTTCTGGTACGATTAATGCCAGGAGAGGGCGTCTTGTGTCCTGTGTGTTTACGTGTGTGTGGCGCTGCCTTTGAGGAAAAATCATGGGCCCCCCTCTCTCTCTCTCTCGCAGCAAAATTCTGCCATCACTGGTACTACACACTACACAGCTTTCAACTTTCTCTTCCCACCCACCAGTTTAAAAGTTGAATTGACTTTTCTTGGTACACAAATATTTATTTTCTTAGATTTTAATATGGTAGCACTTCACATGACAACAAATGTAAATTGTTCTGTATTTGATGTTATTATTATTATTTTTATTTTTATTTTTATTATTATTATTATTATTATTTTTATTTTTATTTTTATTTTTTTTTTTATTATTATTATTATTATTATTATTATTATTTCAGTGGGTGAGTGTGGCCTGAGTTATGAGATGGGTAAAGGCGACGCAGTCAAGTTCATTCTGCCCAGATTCACTACATCCTGCGAGATGGTCTTCAAGGTAAGATACGTGTAGGTGCCTAAGGGGGAGGTGCTGGTAGATTGTTGTAGATTCCTGGAGGAGGTGCTGGTAGATTGTTATAGGTTCCTGGGGGGTGCTGGTAGATTGTTGTAGGTTCCTGGGGGGTGCTGGTAGATTGTTGTAGGTTCCTGGGGGTGCTGGTAGATACTTAGGTAGATATTGGTAAACAAATTATATCTAGTCAACCGTTTGTGTGGATTAGATTCGGTTTGATTGGTTAGTGTTGTTTATTATCTAGTGTAAACAAAGATATATTACAGCTACCAACATCTGGTCCAGGTGAAATACCATCAAAAAAAATGCTACGGCTACAAAAATTTCGTAGATGTAAATTAAAACTTTAGTCATAAGTGATGTAAAATTTGGGCAGATGATTTAATAAAGGCTAAAAGTGATCCTAAATTCGATAGAGTTTCCAAATGTAAAAAAAAAATGTATGATCTATGAGGGAAGTTTTCTCTCTCTCTCTCACTCACTCACTCACCTATCTCTCCCCCTACAGGCCAAGGAAGGTTATAAGTTGTCCTTCACCTGCTCCAAGTTTAGGGCTTCCTCCTGCAGAAACGAGTACCTCTTCATCACCGACGGCGTCAACCCACCCATGTGAGTATTACCTCCATCACCTTATTTTTATGCTGGCTCTGGATGGAAGTTTTAACACCCGCATCTTCAATTCCCAATGACATGTCTCTTATACCTGGTAATGTAGTGACTTTGTGACGTGTTATATGAGAACAATACAAAGCTGATTGAGACATACTTATCATGATATTATACGTATTTCACCTTCTTCGTTCCCCAGCGGCCAACTTTCCCTCCTACCCTCTCTCTGCATCTTCCCTTCGCCTGTTGCCAATCCCGCCCCGTACACCTTTTCTTCCTCACTCTCCCTCCTGTTGTCTCCTTCCTGTGAATATAACCCCTCGTGTTATCAGTCCGTATATAAAACCCTGTATGTTGCTGCACACAGGACGTTCTGTGGTAGAAAGAGGAAACCAACTGAAGCGACTGACCTATCCCAGCTGTACATCAAGTACGAGCGACGGCGAGAGCAGCGTAGGAAATCCAGGATGCACTGCACTATTAGCGCTACAGGTAAACTTATTATTAAAGCTACAGGTAAACTCATCATCAAAGCTATGGGTGAACTCGTTATCAAAGCTACAGGTAAACTTATTATCCAAGCTTCAGGTAAACTCGTTATCAAAGCTTCAGGTAAACTCATTATCAAAGCTACAGGTAAACTCATCATCAAAGCTACAGGTAAACTCACCATCAAAAGTACAGGTAAACTCGCGTAATAAACCCATATAATATTAAACCAAACATTGACTGCTACTTGCTATCATATAAATAACATTATTTTATTATCACTTTATACAAAGAGGGTTTGTCTCCTGCAGGCAGCGACGACGGAGGCCCAACAGGAACTACTTCAGCTGAGGGTTCACAAATTCCTAACTGCTCCTCAAGTAAGAATCTGATTAACCTTACAGTCAGATGGTTGTCAGTAGTGTTTGTTTTGTCATTGTCTTGTGTGTAGGTTCTGCTATGGTCTGAGATATAGCTCAAGTGGGTGTCAGTGTCAGAAGTATGACTTAAGTTCCTGTCAGAGGTGTATAGTTTAAGTAACTCAGTAGTAGAGCTGAAGTGACTATCAGAAGCAGAGTTTAAGTGACTTAACAACTTAACGACACTGCCAAAAGTATGTATCAAACTATTATCAAAACCAAGGGATTAGGTTTTGATCTATAGCTAAGACCATTAGTTATGTTGTGGCTAAAACCATAGGCCAGGTTATTAAGTCGAGCCTGACCAGTGAGTTAGTTTGTCTGGTTAGTGCCACCTGAGGTTCCCCCGAGTCATGACCCCAAACTGCTTGTCCCCGTCTTTCGAGATGTTACGATAAAACATTGTTAATAACTTGGAGGATACCTAACTTAACAACCCAACCCAACCCAACTCAACCAAAATAAACCAAATTTTAACCATCTGAACAATAACTTTCCGATGTCACAAGTTCAGTATATTTGTTAGGTAAACAAAGGAACTTGCATATTTTTTCTCTTGTTAATATGTTGTTACAGTGGTCAGTGTGTCACAGGTTCTCCAGAATATATATTTTTTTTACACGAGTTCACTACCTAACACAGGCCCAAATTGTTAAAAGTCGACACTTCTTTAACGTTCTCAACGAGCACTAAGTTACACTGGTGATCAGTACATTAAAGATGTTCTTGTATTGACCAAGTAATTAAACAAAGAACGTGTTGACTATGACGTGCCGAGGGCCATGAACTCCTAAAGTTCCGCCCTTATTGTACCAGTGGCCGGGACAACTTCTTGTCTGTGGATTCTTTGCTGCAAGGACTGTGTGGTGTCTTGGACGACTCGCTTCACCTGCCCCGTGGTACATTCCTCCAATTTTCAGTATATGGAGAAACTTTACCATCTAAAACTAAGACCCTGTGTGATCCACTACTGTGATCTTAGCTTATGTTGTGCAGGTGTTAGACATTTACTACCCTACATTACTGCCCAGTATTATGATCTTAATTTTTCTAGCGTATAAGGCAGTCCTTTACCATTAAAAACGACGGTTTTGTATTTACTCTGATAAGCTCTTCACAGCATCTCAGACAGTGGCTGTTCTTCACAGTGTGTGGCGCTGCGCCCTCTGGTGCCGGAGCGACACGTATCGTGGGAGGCAGCGAGGCTGATAAGGGGGAGTACCCGTGGATGGTTATGCTCACCATTGACGATGGTGGACCTCTCAAAGGCTGCGGGGGAGCGATCATCTCCAAAAGACACGTCCTCACCGCCGCACACTGTGTCAATTTCCGCAAGTGAGTCTGCAGAGCTGTGAGGAAGACAGTTTAAAGGAAATAAAAACAATGGAGACAGGGAGGGAGAGGGAGAATTAATTTAAGGTTGTAAATAAAGAATAGGGAAGTGGGGGGAGCAGTGGACAATATCTATAGGGCTGAGGATATACATTGGGGGTGTGTGCATGTGCGTGTCCTCCTCACTCAATCCTCTCCCTTTCTCTCACACCCAACTTTTCTCACTCCCCTCTTCCGCCCCCGGCACTCTTTCTGCCCCCCCTCCCCACTCGTTCTCAATGACTCCTTCCACAAAATCCATTGGCATACACCCGCTTCCACTCCTTGCCTCTCTATCGTTACTCCTCTCATTGATACATTCCACCCTCTCCTTTGATACTCCTTCATCTCACTGACCCTCTCTCCCCCTCCTCCCTCAGTTTGAAGTTGACGGCGACGGTGGGACTACATGACATGAAAAACTTAAATACCGGGGTTTCTAAGGTGTTCAAAGTGGTAGACTTCATCGCCCATCCAGATTTTAACTCCGACACCCTGGTAAGTCACCTTGTGTCTTGTCCACGTATAACAACACCCTATTCTTCTCACAGGTTTATAATAGAACGCAGATGTATTCATATAGGTATGGAGTGAATTTTCTTTATTAGTTATCGTATTTGTACTGTGGGTCCCTATAGTTAAAAGATCAGTGGTATGCAGTAGACAAATCACTCGGAATTAAACCCAAACAGCCCCCCAAAATATGTGGTATAAACATTGACAGAATTTTGAGTGAGATTTCAACTCCTGGAAAAAATTAACAAAATGAAAGTCGTGAGAGAAAATTCTGGAGAAGTTTTAGAATTTAATGAAAGCTTTTTAAAATTTTATTCCGGATCATAACTACACTATTTTACTTTCACTGTTTACATTTTTATCATAGAGTTATAGTATAGAGAAAAATGCATGATCAAAAAAATAAAAATAAAAAAGTCAAAAAAATAGATGACCCAAAAAGGAAGCAGAATTTTAGCATTTAAAGAAGATACTTAAAATAATATTAGGTGTTTGGTTAAATCCTTTACCTTGATTGTTTTTTATGCAGGTGAATGACCGAACAATTTAGTAGAGGCAGTTTCAGTCGAGACATTGGTAGAAGTAGAGTGATAACCATGGAATATACTTAATAGACATGTAGTAGACATATTACTGTTACAGACACGTACTAGATATATTACTGTTACAGACACGTAGTAGACATATTACTGTTACAGACACGTAGTAGACATATTACTGTTACAGACACGTATTAGACATATTACTGTTACAGACACGTAGTAGACATATTACTGTTAGACACGTAGTAGACATATTACTGTTACAGATACGTATTAGACATATTACTGTTACAGACACGTATTAGACATATTACTGTTAGACACGTAGTAGACATATTACTGTTAGACACGTAGTAGACATATTACTGTTAGACACGTAGTAGACATATTACTGTTACAGACACGTATTAGACATATTACTGTTATAGACACGTATTAGACATATTACTGTTACAGACACGTATTAGACATATTACTGTTACAGACACGTAGTAGACATATTACTGTTACAGACACGTAGTAGACATATTACTGTTAGACACGTAGTAGACATATTGCTGTTACAGACACGTAGTAGACATGATGCTGTTACAGACACGTAGACATATTACTGTTAGACACGTAGTAGACATATTACTGTGACAGACACGTAGCAGACATATTACTGTTAGACACGTAGTAGACATATTACTGTTAGACACGTAGTAGACATATTACTGTTACAGACACGTAGTTGACATATTACTGTTAGACACGTAGTAGACATATTACTGTTACAGACACGTAGTAGACATATTACTGTTACAGACACGTAGTAGACATATTACTGTTAGACACGTAGTAGACATATTGCTGTTACAGACACGTAGTAGACATATTACTGTTACAGACACGTAGTAGACATGATGCTGTTACAGACACGTAGACATATTACTGTTAGACACGTAGTAGACATATTACTGTGACAGACACGTAGCAGACATATTACTGTTACAGACACGTAGTAGACATATTACTGTTAGACACGTAGTAGACATATTACTGTTACAGACACATAGTAGACATATTACTGTTACAGACACGTAGTAGACATATTACTGTTACAGACACGTAGTAGACATATTACTGTTACAGACACGTAATCTGTAGCGTAAAACAGTCCTCTATACTAACACCGAGTGTTCCCTTGGACAGGCCAATGACATCGCGGTGTTGACACTGGAAGGGGATGTCAACTGGAGCAGGCGGGTGGGGGCAGTGTGTCTCAGCCCCGAGAAGGACTACGAGGGCCAGATGGGTGTAGTCAGTGGCTGGGGGACCTTGTCCTTCCGTGAGTATCCACACACACACGCACTCACTCACTCACTCTTACTTCACAAAAGTCCAGAATGAGTGACCAGGTGGTATTACAAGTGTATACATTATGCTCTACATAAGTCAGAGTTGTCATTTTGTATTAGATTTGTCAATTTTTTTATATAAGGTGGTGACGTGTGTTGTTTTCGTCAGAGGGCAGTCAGCCCAGCAAACTGCAAGAGGTGGGCGTGCAGGTGACCAACCAGGCGAAGTGCGTCAAAAACTACCTGGAGTCCGACATCGACGTCCTTGACACTAACGTAAGTACGTGACCGTGAGTCTGGTCATGGTTACAGTGTTTCATTGTTACTAAGATTCAGGAGATTAAATACGACAGAGTTCAGTAGCTTTTGTTGCCTCAAATGAGATTTTGTTGACGTTGGATCAGCTGTTCAATGTTTTGTTGACGTTGGATCAGCTGTTCAATGTTTTGTTGACGTTGGATCAGCTGTTCAGTGTTTTGTTGACGTTGGATCAGCTGTTCAGTGTTTTGTGGCCATGGAAGAAGACCAAGTGTTCACTAACCTTGTAGCCTAGTTTACACACCTATTATACATCGTCTTCTCTCTCCTCTCATCTCTCCTCCTCCCCCCAAATCACATACAGGTATAACCCTGTTCACCTGCTACAGATTTAAACTTGACCCACTTATTACATGACCATCATTCCTCTTCCGAGAAACACAGGTGATCTTGAGGGAACACCTGTTGGTAGAGGACACGTGTGGGGTGACTAAGGTACACTTGGTGGTTCACAGGTATATTAAATGAATCTATACAAACGTTTCCCATGAAGTGTGATTTTATGTGTACCTGTGTGTGTGTCTGTCTGTCTGTTTATCTATATGTGTGTCTGCCTGTCTATGTATGGGTTTTTCAGACGTTTTGTGCATGTGTCTGGTTTTAGGACATATGGCAAGAAGAGAACAGATGTTGGGGACGCTTGCTCACTATGACCGAGCAGTACATGGGTGATCCACAGGTGTTTTAGATGGGTAATTTAGATGGGTAAGTGTGTGTGTGTGTGTGTGTGTGTGTGTGTGTGTGTAAATTTTTCACGGTTTGAATCGGTGAAAAATGGAAGATACGATGACTGGAGAGAGAGAGAGAGAGAGAGAGAGAGAGAGAGAGAGAGAGAGAGAGAGAGAGAGTTTACACTGTACATGACACGTAAACCCTGTACACGTTTCTTTAGACGGTGCTGCTAATGCTATATACATGTCATTATTCACTATCATTATTATCCATAAACATTAATTAAACACAGGTATACACATTGTCATTATAAACCACCACAGGTATAAACATTGTCATTATACACCAAGACAAGTCTAAACATTATTATAATTCTTCAGTCATTATACACCTTCAGAAGTATACATAGTCATTATACACCACTACAGGAATACACGTCATTACACAGCACCACAGGTATACACACTGTCAGTATACACAGACCAAATAAACCGGTTTGTCTACCCCAGGTGTGTGCAGCCTCGCCAGGTAAAGATGCTTGTCAAGGTGACTCCGGGGGACCTCTGGTGATCCTAAACAATGGTATCTGGTACCAGGTAAGACGACTCTCTTCCCCCCCCCCCTTCCCCCCTCCCTCTCATACCTGTGTTGTTCTCCCTTTTTCTTGTACCCTTTCATCTCCCTTAAACCTCTTCTCTTTTAATGTCCCCTGACCTTTTCTTCTCCCTTGACCCTTTCCTCTCCCTTAAACACCTTCCCCCATCCTCCACCTTATTTATTCGTTAATTATTTGATCATATATTCATAGAGATTATTTTCGTCATTATTAGCTCTTCTCCTTTAGTTGATCTCTCTTCCCTTTCTTTTCGCCGCAATGTTGCTTCACTCTCTCTTTTACAAGTACTTTAACGGGCAATGTTCGGTGGATTTGGCATCCTGTGTACCGCTGGCAAGACCGTGGGCTCGGAACACTCGCCTTGCCCGCGGTGCCCACCGTTTCTCTGTAGATGTTGGTAACACGAGAATAACCCGTTATAGTACATCCTTCTTTCCTCACACAGCCAAACTGTGGAATGCTCCGCCTTCTGTGTTTCCATACTTATACAATCTGTCTCACTTTAAAAAGATGGTTTTCCGGCATCTTCGTGGAGTATAACCTTTTTCTTCTCTATTTTCAATTTCTTTCTGTTCTTATATTTTCGCCACCCAGGCCCCGTTGTGGGTCGTTTGGTTTGACCTGTGCCCGGATGGGCTAATTCCCGTAAAAAAAAATGCATTTCCAAGTAGAGGTTCGAATTATCATCTTACCTGTGTATTGTTACGTGTTCACCAGGTGTGAAACGGGTTTGTAAGTGGGAGTCCCGTAAATGAGTAATATGTGCCCAACAGGAGTATAACAGTGATGTGTAACAGGTTTGAACTGGTAGTACAACGGTTGACCAACAGATATTTAACAGGGCTCCAGCAGGTGTTTAAGAGGGTTCCACCAGGTGTGTAATAAGTTTTCGTCCCGACAGATGGGTGTGGTGAGCTATGGGGTCGGGTGTGCCAGACCTGACTACCCGGGTGTCTACACGCGGGTGTCCTCCTACGTGCCATGGATCCTTGACCAGGTCTCCAGCTCTTGTTAATCTCCTCCTGCTCGTCTCCACTGGATCCTGGTCCAGCAGGTCTCCTACATGACCCTTGGGATGCCCACTCAGCGTCGTCTGGTCCAGTTGGTTTCCTAGGTCCCTTTGGAATACCATCTCAGGGTCTCCTGGCTTTACAATCCAACGATCTCTCCCACCTCTACCCCTCCCCCACCTCACTGTGATCTCCACAACCCTGATGGAATACGTTCGTCGTCCCACTGCAAGACAACATGCCGGATCATTCTTAACTCCCATGTCTCAAGACTCGCGTGTGGTTTACGCTGGTCATATGAAGAGAAACACAAATATAGATAAAATATTTTGGAGATGCTAAAACTGAGAAGAAGAAAATAAAAATGTGATAATGAGTCAACCTATAAATTTGTAATACGTGGCAAAAACTTGTCTGTAAATAAGTGTGGATTATGATGACAGAACCATTAAACACGAGTCTTGCCCATTACTGCCATTACGTACGGGTTTTCTACTTTTACTGATTGCAACAAATCCGGACAAACTTAAGAATATAGAACAATGTGTACATGCTTTGGTGAGGCTGTGAGGAATAACTCAGTTTATTTATTAAAGTAAATCATTTGGCTCATTATTAGGAACATCCTTCGTAGGCTGCATTATTATGATCAGCTTTTGTTATTATCTCTATCTGATCTAATGAATCATCTTAATAACTTATTGATTTCTTTATTCAAGCATTTGTCTAGAATCGGTAATCTATTGTCTCATTCTTACAAAGTTGGGTAGTCCCTGTGTTTTATTTATGTCCCCCCTTCCCTCAGTCGCCCAACACCTCCGTTCTTTGTCATTGCCTCCTCTTCCGCCGGGTATACACTACATACATATACAGACACGTTTGTATAATTTACGTACTTCTCTCTCTTTTAAGATAATATCATAGTTTTTATTTGATTAGTTGTCTCCTGTAAACCCATTTATTTTTCTTATTTTAGCTAAAATTTCGTATTTCTCTCCCAATCTGACCATATCTTTTTTTCTTTAGTTAGCCATACTACTACTTACATTTTCTATCGACATGGCTCTCGATTTCACCAAATTTCTTCACATAATTCCTCTTTCTTCCTCTATATTTGGTTTTAGATTTTCCCTGTCGAATACAAAGTGAATGTTGATTAAACGTGATAAGATTAAAGCTTAAGGACTACAATACTTCTGGGAAAGCATTATTATTATTATTATTATTATTATTATTATTATTATTATTATTATTATTATTATTATTATGTATAACCACAAAACAAAAAAGTTGACATTGGTAGGAGCTTCAATAATTTTCAGTAGGTAAATCTCAGTTTGTGATGTTATATTCTATTTAACACCAGTATGGAGTCATTATAGTCGTAACCAACTACAATAGTCTCCCCAGAGGCAATTTTCTTTTACTATTGTATCAAACTACCATATCTGTTTATAAAGCAAGTCTTATAATGTAATATTTTGGTTATATATTATTTATTTGTTTGGGCTTCACTCGATCTTTCACAAAACTTTTAAAGACCAAATTTACAAAATGTATCGATTGTGAACTAAAATGTTTATGGTAAGACAACCAACCATTGTGTAAACGAGTTGTGCTCTCCTTAATTCCCGGCGTATCTCGGTGTTGTAGCACGGCGGTACGATCTCTTGAACTGAACATGAAAACTAAGCTTTAATGTACCTGTAAAATCCAACTCCTGGATGTATTTCAGTATGGATTAGTATATCTTACGAGGGAAAATCAATGTGTATATTTAGGATATTATCAGAATAGGATATTTAAGGTAAGCTCTCAACACGGTATTCAAATTTATATTCAATGGAAAACAAAGTATGTATTTCCAGCAACAATTCGAGCATTATAAGATAGAGATGCCAAGTATATACAGTAATGGTCATTAACATATATAATATTCGTGTTTCTGAGCCTACTTTAAAATATCATAGATTTATTTGATACAACCAGAATCCAATTTAACTTTTAGTTCCTGTGAAATATACAACTTTTTAAGACTTGTTTGTTTCTTTTTACCATTGTATGTCATTCGAATGCGCCGAGTCCTACCAGATATTCAAGTACTGTATCTACATCACTCTGGCCGCTTTCTATTAAACAAACCAGCTTAATCACGCTGTTCAAGATGACATAAACAATAATTTATTAACGTAAAATCTACCCTATACCCGATGATAGAAGCAGTAACCAGTATTAATGTAGCCAAGTTTGCAGTGGTCTAGTTTCTGGGTATTCTTAGCTGGAGGTGATGTGGTAGCACCGTGATCTCTCTTTTAATTGTTTATGAAGAAACCTAAGGAGTCAGTTGCATAAGGAGTGTTTGTGGTGGTTTAGTTGTCCTGGTGGCGAGAGCTGCTTCCTTGGGGCAAATGTCTTGCAGTGAAAGTCTTATTTGAAGTTATCCTCGTGCGATAGTTAATGATACAGTTGTCCTAATGGAAAAAGTTATAGTAGAGCAGTAATCTAACTGAAAGTTGTCCTAGACACGGTTGTTCGAGAGGGAAACTAGATGGAAGCTGTCCTAGGGTCAGTTAGCCAAGATGGGTGCTTGTATAGGTAGTAAAACCCGGGGGTTAGTTGGCTAGGTGGTAGTTGTTTAGGTTTAGACGGCAGTTATCAGTGGGTAGTTATCCAATGATCATCTCAATCACACCTTGCTTAATTAATACACTTTGCATGAGTAAATAATAATAGTAAATCAATGAATAAACGCAAAGTGCAAATTATATATATATATATATATATATATATAATTAGCCGTGTGTATGAAGAATAAAAATAAAAAATTACATTTATTATAATATAAATCCCATAAATAATTACTAGCTTAGTATACAAATCTGCCATAACAATAGATTATGTGCTAGTTACAAATAAATTTACGTAAATTATTTGAATAATGGAACTTAGTGGGCTTTCAATCGGGTACAAAATAGTAGTCCTCACAAACACAGTTCAAAACATTTTAGTGGAGATAGTCTACCAACCCCTTGTGCACGTGTTTCCTTCTTTGATGAATAAAATCGTCTGACGTTAACTAAAATATTAGTAATAGAGGTGTCCTTTTAATGAAGGGGTTAATAACTATATAAAGCAAGAAATTATATCACACGGTAAAAACTAAGTTTGGTTTCCAATTCGGGGAGTGACAATATTCATTAGATGGCTGATCAGTGGCAGAGAACAAAATTAATAGATTCATAATAAAAAATCGCGTTATCTTCCCTTACATTCGTGAAATGTGTCGGGATTTTTATCACAAACCTTATAGTAGGCGTTCACAGTGCTCCACGAAACAGAAAATTGGTCCAGCAGGGTTTTAAGAATATATGAACTTAAATTCCTACCACGCGTCACTATTTTCTCACTATGAAATCCATCTGCAAATTATTTTTCTACCCAAAAAACCCTATCATAAGTGTTTACAATCTTACTTTTTATATTGTCGCGGTACACATTTCCCAAGACCATTCATTTATTATATATAGTTCTTACAGACGCCGCCAGGTGCTTCACCCTTCACCAATGACCCAGTCTCCAGTTGTTGCTTGATCAGCACGAAAGGGTGAACGTGGTGTGCGCTCATACGATAAAAAGCTACTCTGTATTTACCCAGTGCACAAGAATATAGCTAAGTGATCATTGTGAGTGTGTGTGTATCCGGACAATTGAATTTAGTAATGTTGAGTGACGGTGATGAGAAAAAATAAAACATTCTGCTGCTTCCAGTATTCACCTAGACTACCGTTACAACAGCTTTGTACAAACAGCAGATAAAATAAGGAAAACCTGACATAGCGAGGAACTCGGGAGTAATCTCTTCAGATCCAAAGCTTCAGAAAGGTAAGCCTCCTGTAATGGTTGCATATTCACAAAGGTCAATATATAGTAAAAAAAATTATATTCGAGGTAATAATTGACGACACGTGATATTCATTTCTTGGGCAAATGCTTCGTTTGGTAGATAATTACACCCTTCGGCTTGCTCTACTTTGTCTTTCTCGGTGGTGAAGCGGCATGGCGGGTGTAAACTGAACATACTACAGTATTTTGTAATATCGGTACGAACTGTCTATATCCGTGTAATTGCCGCTTTTTAGCCCGGCCCGTCCCCACACTCTTCACCAGTGTTAACAGCTTGTAAACTATTAAAAGTAACGGCAAAAAGTTTCTCACATTCTTTGCAGAAGAATGTGAAGCATTGTTTATTCGAGAGGGTGCTGTGTTATTCTCAACTGGACAATGAAATACAAAAGTCGTGACGTGAAATTTGGTGAAAACATATGCCGAAGGGCGCTCTTAGCCTGTTGTCGTCAGCTAGTTAGAAGTTTCTATACAGTTTCAATATTTCAACTGCGATAATATTTTTAACGCATCTTCATCACTAGCATGAACTTACAGTATAATGTATTTTTTGACTAAGATAAAACTTAGTATTTTTCAGACGCTAATCACAGGCGTCTCCGGACATTGTACTTAGTATCCAAGAAATGTAGCTGGGGACGAAGGTGCTGACCCCAGGGAAGGCCGGCTGTGCACACTTGTACCCGAACGAGACGATCCCCACCTGCAAAGTCAGTTGCTGTTAAGGACAGGTGCATTGTGAAAATTTGTGTTTGTTCAGGATGCTTACGAAGTCCAGTGATGTTTATGCTTTACAGGAAGTTACATTCCCAAAATATCGGTCTGTACTGCATCATTATCGGCACGTAACTTTTCTTCTTTATAATACTGCTTGTAATGTTAAGTCACACTGGGCATGATGAAGTAATTAATGTGTCTTAAGAAAATGGTACGTATATTCCGGTGTTCTGGATTTGTAAGTGATTTCTGAGGAGACTGAAGACAGGCATCAAGGGACTTTGTAAACATTCTGTAACGGAACTCGACAAACATTTGACATAATTATATAATCAACATCTTCTAACGAGAGATAGATGAAGTCAACGGCTATTAGTGGCAAATACAGTTGTTAAAGAGAGGTAGTTTAATCATCAGGTGGAATAAGTTGGGGTACTCATTCACGCCATCCAAAATTTTGCGATAATTAACGATAGATGAGATGGTGCTGTTACCATGCGGAAATAAATGATCAGAATATTTTGTTATTGTTATACATAGAAACTTAACATAGGTTACTTGAGGTTGTTGGTTGGGTGGATGAGGTTCAGAGATAAGCAGTAGTTGGATACGAAAAAAAAAGTACACACGTACACACACAAGAATGAATACCCCAGTATAGAAATAAATTTGTTTCCGTTAGTAAGGGAGGGAGTGTATTAGGTTATTGGCCATATAAGAAGTGGCTTGTGTTACCTGGTACCAAGTTGTTCCAATTCTGGTCAGGATGGGTCCTCCTGAGTCCCCTTGGCAGGTGTCTACCCCGGGTGCCGCCGTGCACAGCTGCGAAGATTATATTGAAATTGAATTTTGTTGCTGACAGCAGGTAGTTTATTATGCACCCCATACTCATCCTGTGAGCGATAGTGCCAAAAAAAAATTACAGAGAAGAGGTCACAGAGCGCGTTTCATCAGATCCTAGTGGCGTTGAATGTTAGAGAGCATTTCCAGTCCATTGTACATTACAGTACATTGTTTAGTGCGGAATGTGGACACGGTTCTGATATATCCTTTATCTTGCCATCAAAGGTAAAGTGCTGTGCTATTGCACATACACAGTGTGCTTGGACCTATCCCTATTTTTTTTTCACAGTCTAAAACATAGTATTGGAGTGTGTGGCCATATGTCTGGCCGCACACTTTACATTTATTTTGTTCACATAGCCGTGAGGGGCATACTGCCAGAGGTACACACGTTAAATAAAGAAGAAGTGTATGTCCAGAGGTCCAATGAATTTCGATATGATCAATATGACTCGTGTTGTCTCGGTAGGATTGTCAAAATCCTTCGTCCATGGTGTCATATTGTTTCACACAAAGTCATTATGCTCTTTTTTTTTTACCGCTATGTACAACTGCTCCAGATAGTATGTTTATGATTTTGTTAGACATATTACACATGACGAAGAATTTTGACAATCCTACCGAGACAACAGGAGTCGCAGCGTGCGTTTTGAAATTCATCGGAACCATCTGTAATGCTAATTTGGGGATTATGTCTCCTTACTGTACATCCTAACCTTAGTTTAGCGGTTACATCATCTTGTAATCTAATAATCTTGTTACTTGCTCCATATACATAATTTCTTAGTGTTAGAGAGGAAGGAGGGAAAATATAAAGAGAGAGAGAGAGAGAGAGAGAGAGAGAGAGAGTAAAGGACGTAGAAAGGAAGTAGAGAGAAGGGAGATATACCGGTATAGAGGCAGGGTGAGGGGGGGGGGGTGGAATGTTATGAATATACCTGTATAGAGAGAGGGAGAGATAGGAAAGGATGGAGAGAGGAGAGGCGCCTCGGTCACTCAGCATTTGCCACGCCATTAAGGATGGAGGGAAACATATCTAGTTACCATTGAATTTCAGTTTAATTAATGAACAGCTTTGGCAGATGCATTTGTGTCATAAGCGAGCCAGCTAGATGCATAATTAATTTTTAATCGAGAGAGAAATTTAAAAAAACAGTCCTTTGAGAATTTGTGCTCTTGTAATAATTGTAGGTGCTTGAAATTGACAGTCTTTAAGCACGAGTATATTATCGATTTTTTTTCTCACTAAGCTGCGGTAACTTTTGAATAAAGATATTCTTCTCTATGTAATGAGAGACAGACAGCCAGAGTTACTAGACCCATTTAAGTTGACTCACGTGGTCTGCGGTGACGGGGTACTTGTGATTCTTCGAAAGGGTGGAGTAGTTCCTGGCACACTCATGTAGATTGGTCACCACCTGCGTCGCCTCCTTCAGCTTTTTAGAGCTCTTCCCGTCTGTCAACCCGGGGGGAGGGAGTTGATAATATTAAATTGGTCACTACCCACACGGGAAGAATTGCTCTCCAGCCAACACCAGATAGCGAAAAATTATTATTATATACAGACAAGAAGACTTATTGGACAGTTGTATGTAGGAAAAGAATAAAGTAATAAACTGTTATACAAGTGTAAAATATAAGCACGGGATGACTTATGCTGACCACTTAGACGGATTACAAAATATATGGACACGAGTTGAATGAAGACCAATAAACGAGTGATACTATTAATGTAAACGAGAACCAGGAGAACACTGAGGAAGAGAAAAGAACATTAATAACAATGGTCTGTGGAAGACATTATGCAGTCACCAACAAGAGTTTGATCTGAACACACCTCGAAAGATATTAAAAAGGGTAAGGAAATTTAAGGTCACACTACACCTATGATTGATATAATAAAATGCATAGGTATATTCGACATAGACATACGGGATATTATTTTCATTATCAAAGCTACTACTGCGGTACTATCAACACTATAACTATTGGTAATGAGACTCACTGTACATGAGGGTTCCCCAGCCCAGCAACACCACAGAGAAACCTTCGTAGTCCCTAGGAGGAGCCAGACACACAGGCGCCACACCCTCTCCCACCCTTAGCGATTTCTTCATTTTTAACACAGCTACGTCGGCAGTCTGCAGTGAAGATGCCCCAGTGCCTTAGCAAAATGGAGTATATTCTAATTTTGTATTACCGATATCTACTGAAGAAACACAATTGCTTTCTGTACTACAATATATTAAGTGTCGATGGGCGTTAATACATTTAATTAGTAATATAATAGAAGGTAAGACCCTACCCATTGAAGCAGCTAAATACATGACATAGAAAAGTCTTGGAACGTAATGGCTCTTACACGTCCTGACACTCACCAAGAACCTACCTGGGTGTCGGGATCATAGTCTGAGTGAACGAACATTTCCTTGACGAGAACCATCTGTTTTGGGGTGTCTCGTTTTTTGGACAAGTCGTACTCGTAGGCCACCACCCTTATCCTGTCTCCTTTCTGCAGTACCCTGTTGGCGAGACCACACACACACACACCTCTGTCACTATGTTGAAATGCCCTGTAGTTTGAACTTCTCTCCACCTAGTTGTTATATATCATATTTGTATCACTTATGTTACTTGTATATTATTTGTAAATCAAGAGACCCATTCCCCAATTATGTAACTGTATATTTTCAGCCTTCCGGCTGCCATTATCTTTCAATAAACCGTTAATTATTATTATTATTATTATTATTTATTATTAAACAAACCTCCCTCTTGTTCATATATGTCTGCTGTGTTAATTGACTGATGCATTATATAACTGACTTGTGATAAATTAGTTGGTACCATATATACCCGACTTGTAAACTAGGTGACTATACCTGACTTAAAATAACTGACTCCATACCCGACTTGTGCAAAATATTTGACTTTACTGATTTGTAATATAATTAGCTCCTTAGCTACATGACTCCATACCTGACTTGCAATATTAATAGGTTATAGCACACTGTTGGGGCACTGCATATAACATGTAGCTAAATACTAAATACAAAGAAGAATGTTGACTGGATGAAGCCTCGAGTTCTGCTTAACAATTCGGGTCTTTAGTAATAGCTGCTTAACCCCAATCCTTCATCCTTATCCATGAACCCAATGATAATCCCATGACCCCAATCCTTCATCCTTATCCATGAACCCAATGCTAATCTCATGACCCCAATCCTTCATCCTTATCCGTGAACCTATTCCTAAGCCTATGACCCCAGTCCTTCAGCCTTATCCATGAACCTATTCCTAAGCCTATGACCCCAATCCTTCAGCCTTATCCATGATCCCAATTCTCTAAACTCACCCTCTTGAGTTTAGGATTAATGGGCTTTTAGGGTAAGACTCACAAATCGTAGACGCAGTGAGCGGCCGTCATCACATAGCGAGGAGATAGGATGGTTCCTGCGCAGAACAGGTAAGAACCATCCAGGTTAATCCTCAGGTACACCTGCCAGGGCCACTCCCCGATATTCGCATCCTTCCCTCCCTGGATCCTAGTATTCAAGGGTATTCCATTGGTTCCTAGTCCGAGGGAGGAGTAGTTTGGGGGTGGGTTACCGGCCTCCGCGTCTGCCGTGGTGGTACCGCAGCCTGGAGGAAGGGGGGCGGGATGGTCGAGGTTGTTTATGTAGGATGGTTCTGTTTGAAGGTGGTCTTGGGGAGGGTTTGTTGTGGTGGGAGAGATGGACTAAGATAGAGAGAGGGAGAGAGAGAGAGGTAGATGTGGTGATACGGAGGGAGAGAGTGAATTAGAGAGAATGCGAGGAGAGGTTCTTGAGGGGGAGAAAGGGTGTTGATTAACGTTGAGTAAGGGTGTCAAACAGAGAGAGAGAGGGGGGGGGGAGGAGGAGAGGTTCACAGACAAGTATAACGAAACAAGATAAAATCAGTGTCTGTCGAGATCAGATGTGGAAATTGAAATAATGTAGTTTGTCTGATGGAGGAGATAGACTACTTCGATACTGTGGCGACCAAATTAGATGTTTTGTTAAGTGTTGGTTTAATTGTTCACAATAAGACTGAATTTCATCTGAATCTTATGTAAATAATTATACTGCAAATTTTTAATAACTTATTCTGATCCTTTTAAAATTCATGTGACTGTTTTAGTAATCCAAACTGTGTTGTACTCACTGAGGGGACACACCTGCTGGCCCTCGGCGGCGTACCCGGGGCCCTCTGTGGATACACCAGAGTACCATCTGTAAACAAACTTGTCGTGCAGGGAAACGTACATCAAGGTGGTTCCAGTCTTACACACGTCACATTATAAACAGAATGTGTGACTTTGAGACGAAGATGGAGTCATTAGTTTACGAGATAATGTTTTCACAGGAACTGGATATTTTACAAAGTTTTCTAAAGTTCCTCTTTTTTTAGTGAATACTGGTACAAAACTTTACATTGATTCTGATTGAAGAGCATCTCAGAATAGAATGTTGTTGGGAGTTGTTCATCATTGTGTTTCATAGAATTACATATTAAAAGAGTGAAGCTATAAAGTAGGTATTTAATTTTCTGGCTCCCGTAGAAAGTATTATTATTATTGATGCTGTTCTCATTATTTATAATTAATTGTTTATTTGAATAGGTGCTTTTTATTTTTTGTAAGATAAAAGACATTTAATTATGGAAAACAAACCAAATCTCACTAAACCTGATTATCAGATAAATTACCCAAAGTAAGGTTGTTTAATTACGACAATTTATCATTTTTTTTCAAACCTACGTACCAGTATGTAATAAACTTAATCTAGGCTCCAGAGTAAACCATTAATAAACCTCCAAAAACCGTCAGGGTTTAAAATAAAACACTGCCACAATGAAGCCCTTCCACTCTACTGTCTCTAGCTCATGACTCACGTGTTCTTATGATGGAGCAGGTGGCCGGGGTCTCCAGGGAGGTGGTGTTGGTGTTGTCCAAGACCTTGTAGGACAACAGTAGCTCCGTCAGCTCCTTCTGCTGCACATCGATGGCTGTAGTCATGTCGCAGTACCTGGAGGATTTGGGATGCTTGAGTTGGGAGGCCTCGTTAGGATGTTTCACTGTTTTGTTTTGGCAGTTACGTGTGAGTGTATGTGCGTGTGTTAATTAATTTTCAAGTAATTTTTATGATTATGGTGGACACTTATGGATGATGTTTAGGAAAAAATTATTAATATTATTATTATTATTATTATTATTATTATTATTATTATTATTATTATTATTATTATTATTATTGATGTTGTTGTTATCTCCAACTGCAAGATTCACCTTCGAAGTAAAAAATAAATAAAAAATCCGAACATACGGGAGTGTTATTTAATGAGAGCTACATAAATTGGCCACTCACTGCCTTGTGCCGCTATTGGAAGAGAGGTGCAACTGGGCGCGGCTGCAGTCTGACACCAGGACACCACGACACACCACCTTGAAGGCTGACCTCTCTGCTGCCTGTCGGGAAAGGAAAGTTGTGTTTTCAGAGGCACTGGTGATATTGACACACGATTGTCACGCCTTTTGTGTCTATTGTATCCATGACCACTGTATTCTGTGCTACTTTTGTCACCATTGTACTATCCTGACACTGTATCCTCTACATTGTAATAGGCAGTGTTAAAGAACCTCTAGTTGTCTGATGACTTAAGACTTTGACCCTATGTGTAACGTGGCAGGTCTTTCGATTTGGCAGAAATAATATTACAGAGCCCCTTATTGAACTTAAACTGATGTGACAGAACTTACACACCCTTAAATTATTGTCACAGAACTTACATACCCTTAAATTGATGTGACAGAACTTACACACCCTTATACTGTTGCCACAGAACTTACACACCCTTAAATTGATGTCACAGAACTTACACACCCTTATACTGATGTGACAGACCTTACACACCCTTAAATTGATGTCACAGAACTTACACACCCTTATACTGATGTCACAGAACTTACACACCCTTATACTAATGTGCCAGACCTTACACACCCTTAAATTGATGTCACAGAGCTTACACACCCTTATACTGATGTGCCAGACCTTACACACCCTTAAATTGATGTCACAGAGCTTACACACCCTTAAACAGATGTGACAGACCTAACACACTCTTAACTGATGTCACAGAACTTACCCTGAAGATGACATTACAGGATTGACTGCCATCGAGAGCAACATTGTACCTGACTTTCCTAGTGACGGTGTAGGTTTTGCCACAAGCCGCGTCTGGGAAATAAATAATCCTACAAGTTAATATAATTTTACAGGATGATAACGTCGGGTAAACAAGTCTTCACCAAACAGACTATCATGTGTGAGGAGATTACAAGATAACTTGCCTTAATATCAAGAGCGTTTATAGCAAGGTCATCAAGTTTTATCAGGATGGACAATGCGGCTGTAAGATGATGTGATCCGACTCAAATAAGGTAATGTGGTTCTTGTTATGGTGTAGTTGTAGCAAAATAGATAATGTGGTTGTAGCGAGGTAGATAATGTGATTGTTGTAAGATAGATAGATGATGTGGCTGTTGTAAGATAATGTGGTTGTTGGAATATAGATAATGTGATTGTTGCAGGATAAATGTTGTAGCAATATAATGTTGTACAGTGTAATATCTTACTAGGGCTCATGCTGTATTAAACATAGTGCTTAGGTTATTAAAAAGTGGTTCGATTCTAATGTCACAGGAAAATTAGCTGTCTTGTCTTCGTCCTCCCTAGTGACCCTAACATCACCACACTGTAGACTGTTTTAAATCACCTGAAAGAAGGATATGAGCTGTTGTTTTAGTGTGGAGATGAGATTATGAGGGAAAGATAGCCACTTGGATGAAATTGAACTTTTTTCTTTTCACCCTTTTTAGCTTTTTTGAGTAAAACAGCAACTGAGGTGAAGGAGGTTAAAAGAATCTGATATTAGTCTACTCTACATTCTTTTAACTCTCTTGAGAAAAAGGCCAATTATAGTGAAATACAGGGCAAGGTGAAATATTTTGTTTTTGGGGGGGCACTACACTAAATTTTATATAGAAAACGACAGTTAAAGTAAAACAGGGTGCAATAATGTATTTGTAGGACACTCTACCTAGCTTCTTCCTCATTGGTTTACTGCGTTTCACATTCTTTTTAGCGGATGTCACTTGTCTCCCCAAGGTCCTCCACAGCTGAGGCCTTAGCAGCGCCATTTTTTTTGTACGGGGTTCTCTCTCAAGAGTTGGTATGTTTGAGGCTTGTCTGGTAAGAGATCTTTCATCTAGAACTCTTCTCTCAAGAGTTTGTCTGTCACTCACTGGTCTGGCCTTCTGGGCTGTTACTGGTGGGTGTGAGCCAGTCTCGTTGGGTGGCTGACCTACACTCCCGAGGTCTGGCTGCTGGGGAAGAAACCTTTTGATGTAGTACCAGTGTCTTTGCATATGCAAGGACATGAATACGATGCCCACAATTCATACCTGAAGTATTTATTTTAATTCTTGTTGGGTTTTCTTACGGTGCAGAGGAATTCATATCATATTATAAATTTAAATTTAATTGTGAGAAAGTAAAAGTAGGTTTTATCAACATGACATGACTCAAATAACTTTCCTCTGTCTGAGAAAAATATACTAACATAGGTCATCATCTTAAGGTGTTATGAATCGTCAAAACGTACACATAGTAGTTCATTAAATTTCCAGGTGAATATAAGGACTTTTGATATTTTAAAAGTGTATTAAGTTTAACAGTAAAAGCATCAGCTATATTAAAGGGTGCAAATACGGTTAACTCTATCACTTCAACTGAAATTTAAAGTGGAAGTGAAAGAGGATTGTGAAGAGAAAGGGGAGGGGGGAGAATAAGAGAATATATATTTTGATGTAAGAGAA
The DNA here is from genome assembly GCF_018991925.1 of Homarus americanus. NCBI lineage: Eukaryota > Metazoa > Arthropoda > Malacostraca > Decapoda > Nephropidae > Homarus > Homarus americanus. The sequence goes on along the minus strand of NW_024724368.1, from coordinate 6,560,562 downwards.
TGAATATGAAGTTCGAGATGGACTTAATAAACTGACTTTTGTATTAGTTATGAGAGTAAGCGGCAGATGTATGTGTCAACCTTTAGTGTTTAGTTTTCTACAGTATTTGTAAGAACGGACTTGGGTGGGTGGGGGGGGGGGTTCACTGTTTAAAGACCTTATGGGTGTTGAGACGCGCTAATAATGTTAACAATATTCATAAAATCCAATCAGTGAATACCAATACGTGAGAATTTAATCAGTTGATATTACTGTAATATATAGTATTGATACCATCCCCTGGCTGCCCTACTTTACAACCATCTGCCCTACTGTACTACCATCTGCCCTACTTTATTACCACCTGCCCTACTTTACTATGCCACTTGCCCTACTTTACTACCACCTGCCCTACTTTACTACCATCTGCACTACTTTACTACCATCTGCCCTACTTTACTACCATCTGCACTACTTTACTACCACCTGCCCTACTTTACTACCACCTGTCCTACTTCACTACCACCTGCTGGGACTACCACGTATACAGGTGTCTCTCTATATCCCTCACTTACGCACACACACACACACACACACACACACACACACACACACGGCGTGCTAGATACCATGTGACCTATACGTGGACAACCTAACCTTATTCTGAATTTCTTTACCTTACTAACTCCAGTATCAGGTAATCAGTGTATCTGCTAATTGGCGTATACAGTATATCAGGTGTTAATTGGCCAGGTGTTAGGGGATACGTGATTAGCTGTTCTTATCACGTGACAGATGATAGTTTTCGATGATGATTTGTGATAGTGAAGAGACACTTGTGTGACTAAATAATATTATAGTCATATCGCAACAAGTATGGGAGGTTTAACGTGGTGATTATTAAGGGAAGATTTTGTGGTGTTGGTGTAGTGGTGGTGGTAGTAGTAGTAGTAGTAGTAGTAGTAGTAGTAGTAGTAGTAGTAGTAGTAGTAGTAGTGTTTGTGCGAGAAACAACCGACCATGTGTGGATTACAAGAAGCGAGACCAGTGTCGGAACCCACGTCGCAGGGGGCCGACACAGGTGGCCACAGTGGATATCGCCGGGACCCAACCACCCGATGATATCCGAAATGATAGTAGTGAGTCTACTCAACCCGAAAATGCAGTACTAATAAATGCTGCTCCCTTAGTAGCAGATGTCCACGAGGAGAATGAGAGACAGCCACCTCAGTGGAATGGCATGTCGATGGAAAATGCAGACATATAGGTCAAAGAAACCTATTCAGAAATTGTCAAGTGGTCGCCCACTAACTTATTTAAACCACCCAAGTGTGCGGCCACCAAAGAAATGATTCGGGAGATGACTCGCCTCATGACTGATTACACTCAGGACCGCTTCCTCGCCCCTTTAGCTCTTCAAATACTGGCAATAATACCACATCTATTTTCTCAGAGGACACACACAAAGACTAAGCACAAAGAAAATGTGGCAGCAATGAAGAGAAGATTGGCAATGTGGCAGACTGGGGCCCTTGATGATCTATGTGAAGCAAGAACACTGCAGCAGAGACTAAAAATTACGGGTGACGGAAAGCAAAACACCGATGACGTGGCAAGAAAATTTGGAAATAAAATGCGCGTGGGAAAAGTGTCTCTGGCGGTAAGATCTCTCACAGAGGAATCCTCCGGTGGGGTTATGCCAATAAACAGAGAGACATTAAAACTACTGAAAGAGAAACATCCCCCTGCAAGCGACGAAGAAGGCATCAGGTTCGAGGGTGTCTATACCCCACCAAACGCTGTCCTGTTCGAGAAAATAACAGGAGAGATGGTGTGGAAAAAGGCACTGAAGACTCGAGGAGGAGCTGGCCCTTCAGGTCTGGATGCAAACGGTTGGAGAGTCATCCTCAGCACAAACAAGTTTGGCCCTGTAGCAAGCGATCTCTGCACTGCCATTGCCGCCCTTGCAAGAAAGCTTGCATCCTCTTGCTGCCATCACCTCCAGGCCCTGACGGCCTGCCGCCTTATTCCTCTGGAAAAGAAACCAGGATGTAGGCCTATAGGGGTGGGGGAAGTGCTGAGGCGGATCATCGGAAAATGCATAATGGAGGTGGTAAAGGATGATGTCAGGGCAGCAGCAGGGAACCTACAAGTGTGTGCTGGCCACCAGGCTGGCGGGGAGGCCGCCATTCACGCCATGAGACTGATATTTGAGCAGCGTGATTGTGAGGCCGTTCTCCTGGTGGATGCTTCAAATGCATTCAACATACTTAACCGCAAGGCTGCACTGCACAACATCAAGATCAAGTGTCCAAGCTTTGCAATGTATGTTGAAAATTCGTATAGGAATCCATCAGACCTCTATATAGTAAACAACAAGGCTCTAAGAGGTGATACCATCTTACAGTCGACCGAGGGAACAACACAGGGGGACCCTGTTGCAATGGCAATGTATGCAATTGGCCTATCAGTGCTCCAACAAGAAATAAAATTTGAAACAACTGAGGTCAAACAAGTGGCATATGCTGATGACCTTACAGGAGCAGGAAAAGTGGAGGGCATCAAAAAGTGGTGGGACTTGGTAACATCGCGAGGTCCACAAATAGGGTACCACCCAAACGCCAGCAAGTCCTTCCTCATCGTGAAGCCAGAACATTACGAACGGGCATTGGAGGTTTTTGGCGGAAGTGAGGTCAAAATAAATAAGGACGGCCAAAGACATCTAAGCGCAGTAATTGGCACTGCGGACTTCAAGACCGAGTACATAGCGGGAAAGGTGAATGAGTGGGTTAGTGAAATCCAAGCTCTGTCTGAGATTGCTAACACAGAGCCACATGCTGCCTTTGCTGCATTCACCCATGGAGTCAAGCATCGTTGAAACTACCTGATGCGTACTATCCCTGATATCGGACCCCTCCTCCACCCTCTGGAAGAAGTTATCAGTGTCAATTTCATTCCTAAATTAGTGAAACACCCTGACTTAACCCCAGCAGAAAGAGCACTTCTTGCACTTCCATGAAGACTGGGAGGGCTGGGACTGACAAATCCAGAGGAGATTGCTGCCACTGAACATCAAAATTCACTTAAGCCCACGGCAGCCCTCACGGACCACATAATAGCCCAGAATGCAACAGGGGAAGTGGACACCAATGAAGTAAATAAGATTCGTAGGTCCATTACGACAGATCGACAGCACAGCCAAAATGATAAGTTGCAGCAACTGTTGCTGCAGGTACCAGAAAATTTGAAAAAAAAGGTAGCTATAGCGCAGGAGGTGGGCGCCTCGAACTGGTTAACTACGTTACCGATAAGGGCAAATGGTTTCAGTCTTAATAAACAAGAATTTACAGATGCCATTGCTCTAAGGTACGGTCGGCCAGTAGAAGGTTTGCCCTCCCAATGCGTGTGTGGCTCTTCCTATGATGGCGATCACGCCATGGTGTGCAAGAAGGGGGGGCTTCATATGCATGAGGCATGACGAGGTAAGGGACCTCACAGCAAATATGTTGAAGGAAATCTGCCGGGATGTCATGGTAGAACCGACCCTCCTTCCATTGGATGGTGAGATCTTCCAACACAGGACTTCAAACACATCTAACGAAGCCCGTGTGGACGTCAGTGCTCGAGGATTCTGGACGCGGGGACAGCGAGCTTTCTTCGACATCAGGATTTTTGATCCCATGGCCGCATGTCACCGTAACCTAGCTCTCGATGCTGCACATAGGAGGAACGAGAACGACAAGAGAAGGGCATATGGGGAGAGAATTCAAAACGTTGATCAAGGCAGCTTCACTCCTCTAGTGTTCACAACCTCTGGTGGGATGGGACCAAGTGCAAGATGTTTCTACGCCAGACTCGCGGAGGTGATCTCCGAACAGAAGCAGCAGCCCAGAAGTTATGTTACAGCCTGGATGAGATGTCGACTGTCTTTCTCTCTCCTTCGGTCGGCTTTGCTCTGCCTCAGGGGAACGAGAGCTTCTGCCCCAACTCCGACAACTGCTGCAGATATTGACTATGAGGCTACTGTCACTGAATGCCGCATAGATCTGCGGCTCAACTAATTTAACACAGATAGGATAGCTACTTATGTATTAGGATATTTAATATTAAGGTAATTAAATGGTGGCGAAGGTGTGGCTATTGGGGGAGGCTGGAGGCCATTATTAAAAAAAAAAAAAAAAGCTATAGTATTAGTAGTAGTAGTAGTAGTAGGTGTTTTAGTATCAACAATTCCTGGTAGTAGTAGAAGTTGTAGTAATAGTTTTGATATTGGTAAAAGTAGTTGTAGTTGTATTACTTTTGGGAGTAGTGATGATGTTTGGCCTATTTCTTTCTTCTTTAACGTGGCTACACTTTGTTTCCCTCTTCATGGTGGCTCCAGAGTAATTCTTTCTCTAAAAGTTCTATTTCTTCTATTCATTAAGTGTTATTAGTATTTTAATTCGAGGTGAGAAAGTGTCCATCTTCATTCGTGTTAGACAGAGGATTCAGAAAGTGGTGTTGTAACCTTACCGTTGTGTAGTTTTTATGGATGTCAGGTGTGAGGGTGAGAGGGCTTGGAGTCGTTGATCTAAGTATTTGTGGCGCATCAGAGTTCTGTATCAGGAACCCAGACGTCTTTGCTAGGATCTGTAATACCACCAGCAGGAAGGCCCCTCGCTTCATCTCAGGACACATGTTGGTCAAGGAGTAGGACCTATGGGGAGGGAATACTTATTTAACACATCGATGAGAACTGTTCTTGACGTCCACTTCTGTAGAACACATGCGATTAGTCTTACGTTTTGGAGGGTGAAATAACGTATAAAGCCTTTTGAGCAAGTGCTGAGAACTATACACGTAGAAGGATTGTACCAGGGTGTGTCTTATTGGTGTGGAAAATACTAAAAAGGCGCTGGAGATGCATGGTTGGCGCGTCTAGCATCTGGTGACCAGGAGGTGATAAAATCAGTGTTGCATCGGGAGAAGGATAAACTCAGTATGTATGGTAGTGTGCTTATGGTAGTGTGTTTATTGTAGTGTGTTTAATAATGGGAAATATGGTTCCGTTTAATAATTCTTCTCATTTAATTTTGCCAAAGCCTTAAATCATCTAGTTCGTTTAGCTAATTGATCATCTGAAGAATAGCTCCCCCCAGATTATTACCCCTCACGATTAAGCCACCCTAACGCTAACCTAAGCTGACCCCCAAGTACAGTTAGATTTCAGTCGTCAAGGGAAATAAGATGGGTGAAACTAATCTTAACGTAGTCCTAGTTAATTAATGATGATAAGTTGACTCGTTCTCTGCGACACACTCAACTAACACACACTGTACGGTAGACTGTTTTGAAACCGGGACATACTCCTGCAATACTAATCCTCACAACGTACTGTAAAGCTTGGTACCGGGATCTCCCTGGCTCATATGATAAATATTCCTCGTAGCTAAAGGTATGAAAATGCACTTAACAATTTGAGTCATTCTTAAAAAAATTAATACATTCCCTAAGCACCAATTAGGGGACAACTTTAGGGTAGAGAATCTTTTTTGGGGGTGAGATTGCCAACGTTATATTCGTCTCCTAACTGGTGCTATGTGAACGTAAATAGTTAAGGTAGAGATACTCGGTATAATATCGATGTCATTTTTGCATAACCTTTTAAAAGTCAAACAATTAGATGTATTGTTGCTTTTTCAGCCATGAGGAATTTTGATCGTAAGACACTTTGGGTGAACCTGATTCTTGCACTCTTACCACCTCCTCACTGCCTTCTCTCTCTCTCTCTCTCTCTCTCTCTATAGACTGACTACACTTACCATCGCACCGACATAGTCGTACAGTATTGTTAACCGTTAAGAGGCGTCACTTGTAGTTGATACTATACCGTTGCCTTTACTATATGTATACAGCACATGTAATTGTGTTGATGTGCTTGTATGTTTAATGCATGTATGAACGTTCGTATTTATTTATGCGTGGCGGGTCGTGCTCTGTTGTGTGTGTGTGTGTGGGCGCATGAGAGGTGATGACAAAAACAAGCCACAAATGTATCATAACAGCCGCTGAGGTGTGGAGAGTGCAGCACAATTCTACCCAAGACCACAGTAAATTGGTGCCGTTTAAAAGTGTATGTAATGTACTGAAATAACATAGATGTACTCTGGGGAAATGTCTAAGTAAAAATGTACTCAAGAGAATATATGGTTAACTTCAGGTACTCTTAAAAGAATATATACTTGACAAAAACACATGTACTTTGCAGAAACATAAACATTGAGATGTACTTTTAGAAACTATAACATACAGAGTAGCTTGGTTAGTACAGTGTGTACAGTCAGCAAAAAGAAGTATCTAGACCTCATGACCCGGTGGCATAAAAAAAAAAAATTACTCAATAACTTCATACACGTTGATGTATCGGATGGGTTGGTTACCTCTTGGCCTAAGAAAATCCTTCCTTGCTCAATATGTGGTACAAATGTATCAATCAATACCAGAAACATTCCTGTGCGATGTGTTACTTTAGTGTTGAATAGGAAATTAAAGAGAGTAAAATAAATCGTGAATGTATATTATGTTTCCAAGGATTTTTTTTTTACTTAAATTTATCCTAAGGAATTATTTAATTATTAATTTTATATATATGGTAGCGACAATAGCTGTTAGTAGGATTATTAGCTTGCTTAAGGGAAATAACAAATGCATACATATTGGTGGTCTAGGATTAAAAGATACGAACATTAAGTCGAGGTTTTATTCATTTAATCGAACATGACTTAGTAGTTGCCGCCATATGATTCGTCCATAAGCACCACACAAGATGCTTTGGGTCTCACTGAGGTGGTTCGCGAAACATAATAGGGAGAGTGAACTTTATCATATGCACCAGCTCGTCATTTTTCATCTAATTAATTACTATATCTTATTATGTATTTACACGTATTAAAGGACGTTTTATATTCTACACACAGCCAAGATAAAGTTACATATATAATACATAAAGACGAAATAGATATGGAATACGTTTATAGTCACACTACCATATAAACCCAATAATATCCACTGCTCGTTTTCACCCGATGTTTCAGATTGTTACGCACGGCAGGGGTAGAGACACATTTTATGCTGACTGTACATCGTAAAAATAACAACCTCTCTGTAAGATGACTTTTACGAACCCGACAGATGGTGATATTGTTACGTTAGTAGGGAGAATGGGTAAGTGACCTCTCCCTTCTTCTTCTTCTTCTTCGTACGTGGCAGTAATTATGGAGGTCTGTTACCCTTTTGTTTTTTTTATCCTGTTTATATACGTATGTCTTGTTTACTGTATGTCCACTGCACCTGTCTGGGCGTCCGGAACACCTGCAACAAGTGCTGGTGTGGTGTACGTGCGGCACCATGTCCTGGGGGTCTCGTAATTGGAATGGTTATTATTAACGTTTCGCTGTTTGGGTCTCGTTGATAAAATTCTCGTTGTTTTAAGGCGTCTCGTTGCAAAGTGACCTCGTAGCTTGAGTCTCGTTACTAAGGGGTCCCATTGTTAAGAGGTATCGCTACAAAGAGGTCTCGAATTTGGTGAATCTTTATTTCGAGGTCTCGTTAAGAAATATCTGCTAAAAGTTCTCGTTAGCTGGTTCTCGTTAAGAGGTCTCAGCTGGAGGTGGTTGTGTAAGGGTCGTGTTTCGAGGTAAGGGAAGACTGGTTTGGAGCGTGAACTGGTTTACCTACACTGAACTCTCTCTCGTAGCACACACACACACACACACACACACACACACACACACATTATTCTTGTCTGGTAACTTTAATATAAATTTTATTTTATCTCTGTTTTTACCTCAAATCTACCATCATCAGAGTTACTGGGAGAGAAATATCTTACACCAATAACCTCCTTCCTGTGGTATTCTGTATTTGATTTTTAATATTTGATTATTTACGAAGTTACATTTTTATGCCATGTTGCTTCTGTCCACCCGGAGGTCCTAGTCTTGTGTTGTCTTAACTAAACACCTGACTGATTCTCGACTTACTTCACACACGCCAGTCACATCGTTAACCACAATGGTATTCACATGCAGACTTCACTATTGTATAACCATTGATGAACTTGTACTACCAGTGTCAAGGGCTCCGGTCACTGGATATGGGGAATTTGACGCTGTTCATCTAAGTATCAGCACGAGAGGGGTATAATAAGCCAGTCAGCATTTTGAACCTTAATATTATCACAAAAAAAAAGATTTCGTCATAGTACAGTAGGTTTGAGATGCGTTTAGTTGTTTATATTCATCACTACCCGTCTCATCTCCTGACCTAGTGCTCTACTCTGCCACACCACCACCACCTATTACGAGCACTTCTGTAAGAGTTGGCCTTCAGTCTGAGGGAGTCCTTTTGTCACCTCTCTGGGCCTTATATTACACCGGCTGTCTGGTAACACGTCTACCTTGACAATTGAGAATCAAGGATCCTATAATTAGCGGCTGCCCCAAACTGTAGGATGGTATTTGGGGATCCTGTTGTCTAATGTCGAGAGAGGCGGCGCTGGCAATTTCTCCTCTGTAGTTATCTGACACTGAGACGTTGAGGTTGGTAATGTTGCAGGAACCTCATCTTGCCGAGCGATAGTTTACGGGGCTGGAAAACTTAACTCGAGCAATTGGTGGTTGTAAAATGTATCAACAGGTATCGTCATTAATCGCTTAGTTTTCCAGATTTCAGATTTAATAACATGTATGAAATTACTATGATCTTTAATGTATTATAATCCTTGTGGCATAAAAGTGTTGAGAAAGACAATCATCATCAGATTCTCAGGTTGGTTATAGAGACAGTAGTGGTGAGTAGCTGTGAGGAAACTCGGCGTGTTCGACCTATATGCATTGTAGAGCGGTCACTGGATATGGGGAATTTTACGCTGTTCATTAAGTATCAGCACAAGAGGGGTATGTAAGCCAGTCAGCATTTTTAACCTTAATATTATCACAAAAAAAAATTTCGTCATACTACAGTAGGTTTGAGATGCGTTTAGTTGTTTATATTCAGTTATGTTGATTTGATTTTCAGCGTTGATATTCCCTGTGTTGCGGATCATTACAAGCAGTTGGTATAGATGTCGTACATGAGTTCCAGACAAGACAATAGACAAACGCGGACTGTAGAACGAAAGATCTGATGTGTGTCCAGTATATGACGCAAGATTATTACAGTTCAAAGCGTTTAAGTTTCGTTGTAGATGGAGATGTAAGAATGCATTTACCTGGCTGTGTTGAACTGAGGTCGAAATTTAATGTCCAAAACTGACATGAAAGTTGCACTGAGACAAGATTGACCTTTAGAATCTTTACGAATCCGGACACTGGGTGGTGGTCGTGGTGGTAGAGAGGAAGATCTAAATGGTGCTTCAGCCGCTGGCACAAGCACCACGGGGTAGAGAGCAAGACCGAATGCGTAATCAGGGAGGAGGAAGAGTCACTGTCTCTCAAGGTTACTGAACCAGCTACATACTTGGGTACATCTGGGAGGGAGGACATCCGTTTTGCCACTGTTCCAACCTGTAGCTCCTCTGCCTCCGAGAACTGATGAATCTTTCTGTTTGTTTATTTTCTTAACTTTATTAATCTAAAATTCCATATATTAAAACTGTATTTTGATATATTAAACACACGCGTACGTACAGGGGCTATATGTGTGTGTTACGGTATCATCATCACTGAGAGAGGGTTAGCACGATACATAATGTGGCTGTGTTGTTCATCCTGACACACCTGTGGTTCAGTCAGGTGTGTGTCTGACCAGGGACACTTGGGGACATCCTGAGGACACGCCAGGGATAGTACCGAGACATTCTGTTGTGTTTGTTGTTTTATCAGAGGATGTGAATATATCTCTTGTTTAATGATGTGAAGTAATATATTTGAAGTCTGTTTTTGGCCTGTATACACGTTGGTATGTTGGTGTTTGTACTGTTTAAACCTCTATTCACTTCTTAGTTCTTTTATGGATTGAAGAACAAAGATTTCTATATTAATTTTTTCCTTACCACAGTTCGTAAATCCACTGACCGAGTCTATGTTCTCTTAAACTGTGACTCAAATCAGATCAAAACCAATGTCATCGACCACCTCACAAAGCATAAAATTCAACAGTTCCGTATTCATTTACTCTGTGTCTCGTCTTCCTTATTCAACTTTCTAGTCTTTAGCATTTAAGTCAGTAGTTCGGTGCAGATAGTTCTTGTCATTTCAAGTAAGAAGAATTAGAAAGCTATTTTGTTAAATTTAAAGTGGCAGAAACAATTACTTTACAGAACTCACCATCTCGCCACTTGTCCACTTATGTTAATTTCTTATACCCCACATTGTCCACTTATGGTGATTCTATGGTCAGTGATGTAGCGCTACCGACTTGGAAGGGGCTATTACCAGCCAGGGTTAAGGAGCAGCATACCTGACAGGTTCCTCGGGATGGAAGCGGTGTATCAGGTTGTTTAACATCCTCCGAGTCTAATGGCGTTAGATTGCGTTTAACTTGGTCTTTCGTTGCTATCATCCATACAATTAGCGTGAGGTATCTCCGTCACCAAGTCTTTCCTGCTAACAGAAGTCAAAGTCTGTGTGTCTTATATTTTACCACAACAAAAGTGAAATTGTAATAAAATCATCCTCTTGGTACATTTTAATGAACATTATAACGGGAGAGTAAAGTGACTTAACCAATCTCAAGTTCATAGATGTTAAATATATCGTCAGGTCCAGATCGAAGAGAATGTGGATTTACTCTTTAATATAACCTTCTAGTTTGATGGGAATATTACGTTATTTAGGAATTTATTTATATTTTTTTTCTATTATTGTGATATAATTATATAATTCAAGAGTTAAGAGCAACATACATAATAAATACAACGTCATTTAAACTCTTATTGAAAGTTACACACGTCCAGAGTCGAGAGTACAGGTTATGTAATATTATATATACTGTACCCGTGGAGAGAGTTAGAGTTAAGTATGTGTGTATGTTGTGTGTTCCGACCTTGGTGTGACCAGGCTGTAACACATACATACACTCACCCACTTATTTACCTCTTATCTAGTTCTCTCTAGGAGTACAGTGTATGTAAACTTATGTATCCTGTACTCTCGACCTGAGTATATTCAGTTTTGTATAATTTTTATGTTAATGTTTTGTCTGAATTTTGTGGTAAATTATTTATTATTTTAGCAAGAAGGAAAATAGTTGTCCTCATTGTTTACGGCCTCCTAAAGAATGAGGCCGGGCAGACGTAAACAATGAGGTCAGGCAGACGTAAAGAATGAGGCCGGGCAGACGTAAAGAATGAGGTCAGGCAGACGTAAAGAATGAGGCCGGGCAGACGTAAACAATGAGGTCAGGCACACATATACAATAAGGACCTCATTGTTTACGTTTGCTCGGCCTCATTGTTTATGCTTGCCTGGCCTCATTGTTTGTCTGTCAGGCCTCGATGTTGTTTGAATAATGTTATCTATTGTGCATTCTTGAGCAATTATATTTTTACCTTAGCGATATTTCTGTTTTGTATAAAATGTGGTCAACTGGCCATATACTTTGAATTTCTGCGATTGAAATTGGGTACTTTAGGAGCAGTGTGGATGCTTTAGGAGCAATGTGGATACGTTAGGAGCAATGTGGATACGTTAGGGGCAGTGTGGATGCGTTAGGGGCAATGTGGATATGTTAGGAGCAATGTGGATACGTTAGGGGCAGTGTGGATGCGTTAGGGGCAATGTGGATACAGTACAAAAGGAGACTGTGTGGACATGACTGTACTTTACCTCCATCCACTTCCCCAACTGTTAAGATATCATGGGGCCAAGATACCAGTGTGAAGGGCAAGGAGTGTGTGGCCTTATAACAGTGACACGTTCACCCCACCCACATTAACTACCTGTTGAGCTTAATTTAGGTCACTAGGTGTGTTGTAATCAGTCACTTTGGCCGCTTCTTATTTGTGGTCACGCTCCCCACCTGGATTAATGATGTTAGATCGTCACGCTAGTCATCTGTGGTAACGTAAAGTAACAGTTTGGTTATGTTACGCCAAGTGGCTCAATCACCCTTGTTGGTTATTACTTGCAGGTCCTTAAGCGGAAGTGAGTACCAGACTCAAGACGCTGCTCCGTTAAGAACATAAGAACATAAGAACATAAGAACATAAGAACATAAGAAAGTGGGATACTGCAGGAGGCCGACTGGCCCATACAGGGCAGATCCCTTTCACACCCATCCCAGCACTTCCATGTGCCTATCCAACTTCGTCTTGAAGCTCCCTAGCGTCCCCGATTCTACTATAGCACTCGGTAGCCTATTCCACATAGCCACAACTCTATTACCAAACCAGTGCTTGCCTATATCCTTTCTGAATCGGAATTTATCTAATTTAAAGCCATTTGTTCTAGTTATTTCGTTATTACTGAGCTTCAGCGTGTATACAGCACATTAAATACTGAACCTCCGGGATACACAGGGAGGCAGTGTGGGCTGCTACAGACTCGACCAACTTTACTTCGCCAGCCATAATGTTAGGTACCCATTTACTGCTGGGTAAATTGGGGGTGCCCCGACCACCAACCAGAGACCTTCAAGATAGGAGACGAGCATTTTATCCACTCAGCCACCACACCATAAATCATTAAGGTTTAGGTGTTAAAAAGTAGTTTCTTTCCTCATTTTTATCTCAAGTCAAAGTCTTTTGTCCTCAGTTGGGGGATTTAGGAGAATCTACCGTCCTTCTGTTAGACTCTGTTCAGTTTTTCTCAGAAAGGCTTAGGGAAGAATTTGGAAACTTTGAACCGACTCAACTGGTAAGACGTACAGTAGCTAAGACAACTATCTGTGCAGGTGGGGGTCGATATGCTCCGAAATGTTACGTGTGACCAGTGACAGCCCTCATATACCATTATTTATCGTCCATGGTCTCATATTGTTTCCCACAAAGTATGCACAGATAGTTGTTTTAGCTACTGTACAGCATTTGGCGGTATTTTTGAATGATTCAAATAACCAAAAAGCGTTAAAAATATTACGTTTCAGGAAGTTAATGATAAAATATAATAGGAGTTGGCTGACAGTTTTCTTTACTCTTAAGTGATTCTCGAAAATTGAGGCGTCAATTTTTCAAATCCGTTCCTCTTGTCTACAGCCTCCTTCACCCTCACCGATGTTGTGTTCGTGTCTCTTAACCACGGCCCTCCACGTAACTCCTCTTTTCCTCTCGTAAGTGTTTAATAATAACCAATGAGACAAATTGATGACCGAGCATTCCATAATCACCAGCCTCGTCTCAGACTGATATATCCATCGTTCAGCTATAATGTGATTCACCAGTCTCCTGTTTTCTTTAGTCTGTGGACGTTATTCGCGATGTTCATTCTTTCTTTTAATGTGTTCAGAACTCCCTATCCTGAAGTCTGAACTTGTGCTAATATTTCTCGGTAGCACTTTTTTTTTAATTTTACTCTTGTTTACCGAGTTCCTCTTCGCCAACTTTTTTTCCCAACAACAAGTGAAGTATTAGGTAAGTATTGTGATGGCGCAGAATAGAAAATAAACATTCATCTCTGTGGAATAAAACATCTCCCATATTTACATCATCAGTCACATCTTCAGCACAGCAAACAGATAACCAACACTTACGTTGCTACACACGCTGGTTGACGGTGAGCTGGCTGAAAAAACTGATCCCAATCCCTTTACGGAGAGTTAAGGCATGCAGAGAGAGAGAGAGACGCGGAGCTACACATCCGACCTGCACGTTGTCCTCACCTATACTGGCTCAACAGCTGAAGTTGCTCAGTTGCTTGCTGGGACTCTCCCTGCCCTAAACTGCTCCCCACCTGCCGCACCTCACCCCTCCCCCACCATACTCACATTTTATTTGATCACCATAATTTTTGTCCTGTTTTCTTATATCATGTTCTCATTCTCCCACCAGATCCTAATTTTCACATCAGGGTCCAGGTTTATAAAGATGTATATTCTGCAAACTGAAGATGTAAGAATGCCCGTAATTGTTTAACTTGAACCAGAACACAAATTTAACATCCCAAAATAACATCAAAACTATTACGGAGACATTTTAACTAGGTCCGTTAACTTAACTTCACCTTAAGATTACCCACCCTAGCTTACTTCACCTTAAGATTAACCACCCTAGCTTACTTCACCTTAAGATTAACCTCCCTAGCTTACCTCACCTTAAGATTAACCACCCTAGCTTACCTCACCTTAAGATTAACCTCCCTAGCTTACCTCACCTTAAGATTACCCACCCTAGCTTACTTCACCTTAAGATTAACCACCCTAGCTTACTTCACCTTAAGATTAACCACCCTAGCTTACCTCACCTTAAGATTAACCACCCTAGCTTACCTCACCTTAAGATTAACCACCCTAGCTTACCTCACCTTAAGATTAACCACCCTAGCTTACCTCACCTTAATATTAACCACCCTAGCTTACCTCACCTTAAGATTAACCACCCTAGCTTACCTCACCTTAAGATTAACCACCCTAGCTTACTTCACCATAATATTAACCACCCTAATGCCCATATAACATAACCCTCCCAGATAGCTTTAGGGTGTTGGATCATCTGGTGGATTAACCTGGGGGGTGCTAATCTTCAGGAGAGCCCTTATTTAGACAGGTAAATCCTTCTCACCTGGACAGCAATTCGTTATACCTGTATTTCAAAATACTGTTCTGTATTGTATAGTTTGTATGACTATTTCTTTTGTATGGGCTTATGTAAGTGTAGTGTGTCAATTGAGTGTGGTGTGTGTGTTTAAGTGGTGTAATAATAATAATAATAATAATAATAAACGGTTTATTAATAGAGTTGCAGCAAGTAGCTGAAAATATACAGACTTACATTTGATTTAGACATAATGATATAATATGCATTGAATACATTTACAGGGCTGTGCAGTACATAAATCAGGAGTTGTTTATTATTTTAACAATAGATGGGATGGTGCTGTTCTTATATCTATCGGTGCGGGCTCTTATGGGCTGAATTTTGTTGTAGTGGCGGACTGCGCGAGTTGGGTGGGGGGCAGGAGGTGGCAATGAAGAGGGTGGTGCAGTAGTCCACTGCCAAACCTTTCCAGTGCTTGGTGGTGGAGGTCACTGAGGGATGGCATTTCCAGGGTGGAGAGAGCCTTGGTGTAGCCGGAGTATTCTGCGCCGAGCATGATTCTGCAGGCCCTTTTCTGTACCTTCTCTAGCTGACGTTGTTGGGTGGAGTTGAGAGAAGACGACCAGGCTGGTGACGCATACGTTAGTTTGGGGAGAATAAAGGCGTTGTAGATGGTCCTCAGCTCTGGCGTGGGTGTCCCAAGTGACCTAAGTCGTCGTAGCATGTAGAGACGATACGAGGCTGCCTTGACTGTGTTATTTACATGGGCCTTCCAGTCAAGTTTGTTGCCTATGGTTACACCCAGGAGTTTGGCAGACTGCACCAGCTGGAGAGGATGGGCACCCACTGTGACTGCTGGGGCTTGCACTGGAGTGGTGGCGGTATTGATGTGCATGACTACGGTTTTGGTGTGGTTGATGGTTCATTAACCTTCACCGTTATGATGGAGGGAGAAAAAAACACACACACACACACACACACACACACACACACACGTAAAGTCTTCTACGCCCCCAGTAAAGTTTATCACCATTCTAAGTCTGGCGTTAACGAAGCAGCCTCTCCCAGCTCTTACATTCTGACTTTCATTAATTTAGTTTCCTATATTTCCTCTTTTTCATTTTCATATTGAATTGGTTGACACTATTACTGAATTTAATATGGTTAGGTAAATTATCCCAGACCTCGATAGCGATAAGAGTGAGAGAAATAATTATTGCTTGATCATGTACAGTATCTTCAATGTTATCTTTGCTGTCTCTGTTACCTTGTTGATTAAGATTTATAATCATTACAAACTTTAATGCGAATTATGGGACACAGATCACTTGGTAGTCTTAGAAACAGGATTAAATCTATCTTCCACATTTATATACCCTACGACTTATTTTTTTTATTTATTGGTATATTCATAATTCCCAGTAGTTTATTGTAAAGGCTAAATATCTTTACTTTTAATCTGGTATTTCCTCAAAACATTAACCTAGGAATATAATATCAAGACGTCTGCAGTTACCTTCTGAATTATTACCGTTTTCTTTCGATGTGTTTAAATCATTCTTTTCCAAACCTTTTCATGGCATTGTAAATTATTATTAACTTTCATCCAGTCAACGGTGGTGAATCTTCGTAATTTTAACGTTTTAGAGGAACTGAGAATCCTAGTGGTATTTTTAAAGTCCCCAGTGGAAATGTAGCGACACGAATAGAAATTTCAGAGGAGGATTGGGAGTCTTTGGTGTTCAGGTTATGGTAGAGGATTTTAGACTCGTGTTAAAAGAAAAATCACAAGAGACTGCACGTGAGTCAACGGATCAGCTCCCCCCGCTGCCCTTCTCCCCCGCTGCCCTTCTCCCCCGCTGCCCTTCTCCCCGCTGCCCTTCTCCCCCGCTGCTCTCCCCTGCCCTCCTCCCCCGCTGCCCCTCTCTTCCACTGTCCTCCTTCCTAGCTCCCATCCTTCCTAGCTATCCTCCTTCCTCTCTGTCCTCCTTCCTACCTGCCCTCCTTCCTAGCTATCCTCCTTCCTCGCTATCCTCCTTTCTCGCTATCCTCCTTCCTCGTTATCCTCCTTCCTCGTTATCCTCCTTTCTCGTTATACTCCTTCCTCGCTATCCTCCTTTCTCGCTATCCTCCTTCCTCGTTATCCTCCTTCCTCGTTATCCTCCTTTCTCGTTATACACCTTTCTCGCTATCCTCCTTCCTCGTTATCCTCCTTCCTCGTTATCCTCCTTCCTCGTTATCCTCCTTTCTCGCTATCCTCCTTTCTCGCTATCCTTCACTCTCGCTATCTTGTTAACTGCCCATGTGATTAGACGTCGAATTATGAAAGGCGTAGTGTCCAGGTGAGCACCCCACCCTCAGCTAATTTCACCCTAACACCCTACCTGTTACGGTGGTTAATGTTAAGGGGATTATAAACTGGGGTTTGTAATCTTCAGGTGATCCAGATGTTCGGCCTTGGTATTGTTACAGAATCGAGCAGTGTTCTTGCGTCACCCACGTAAGATTAGGTTAGGTTAGGTTCGGTTCGGTTCGGTTCGGTTCGGTTCGGTTCGGTTCGGTTCGGTTCGGTTAGGTTAGGTTCGGTTAGGTTAGGCTCGATTAGGTTAGGTTAAGTTATAAGGTAATGGCAGTGGTAACTCATTCTCCTGGTGTTGTTCTTGTATCAGATGCTTAAGACACCTCCTACAATGTGGTGAGCTGTGAGGATGTGTGACAGGAGGCCTTGTGTGTGTGTGTGTGGGTGACAGGAGGCGTGGAATTGTGAGTGACAGGACCCGGGATGTGAGAGTGGCAGGAGGCGTGGGGTGAAAAAAATGATAGGGGGACCTGGAGTGTGAGACAGGACCTCGAGTGTGAGACAGGACCTCGAGTGTGAGACAGAAGACCTCGAGTGTGAGACAGAAGACCTCGAGTGTGAGACAGAAGACCTCGAGTGTGAGACAGAATACCTCGAGTATGTAGAATAAATTTTCAGCGCCATACAAAGAAGGTAGACGCCTTCAGTCACCTACAGATTATTACTTAGCTCAGAGTTTTAGTGTTAGTTATTAAATACAAAATACAATGAACCATGATCATACAATACTGTACTGTGTTTACATTATAATAGAAGACGTGACTAGACATGTGTGATGACAGACTTAAAAAAGACGTGTTGTGTCACACTCCCATAAAATATGTGTGTTTGTGTGTTTAACGGGGCAGAGGCAGGTGATAAATGAAGACATATACCACCTCTTAGCTAGGTGAGATGTGGCTTTACTGTACCTTGCTGGCTGTAGGAAGAGGAACCTTGACGTTTTAACAGTTATGACCGAGATTTGAATATTCTGGGTTTTTTTTAAATTAACACCAAAACCAACCAGTAAACACCACACACACAGGTAAAATGCTTCGATTACAAAAATGCTAATAATATTCGCATCAAATCCGCCATCAGATTATCGTCTTAAGACTAAAGTGCTTCAGTTTCTTGATATAAAATTAGCAAAAAGGTTTTAGATTTCATAAAAAATAAGTTTCTGGTGTAAGAAACTTGTCCTCGGTCCTGTAGATCCCTGGCAGCTGATGCAATTAATTCTGTCACAACAACAGCGGTGTGAGGGAGATATACAATAAATATCACTTTGAATTTAAGATACTTGACATTTACCAACACGGTGTAAATACCCTCAGAAGCGATGTGGGTCTGTGAGAGTTAAGTCAACCCGTGTGTCATGTAAGTACCGTAGAGTGTGTACTGTAAACCCTTCATGAGTGCACCGTATAGCTTTTATAAGTGCACCGTGCATATTCCGTAGAGTGCACCATAGGCACCGTGAGTGCACAGTACAACCTTCATAAGTGCACCTTCCAGCCCTGAGCTACACGAGGACACACACACACACACACACACACACACACACACACTCCCCACACAAGATCAAATAATTAATACCATCTTGTAAGACCCAAGTATAAATCCAGCACGTAAACATCACCAATTCCTCAGGGTGTTTGTAGAAAGCATTTAGGTCATACAGAGACACAGTAAACAAGCATGACCTCCCTCCCTTACTCACTCCCTTCCCTCACTCCTCACTTCCCTCCCTCCCTTCACTTCCCTCACTCCTCTCACTTCCCCCCCTCCCCTCACTTCTCTCACTCTCTCACTTCCCTCACTCCCCTCACTCCCTCACCCTCACCCCCACTCCCCTCACCTCTCACTTCCCTCACTCTCACTCACCTCCCCACCTCCCTCCCTCCCCTCACTCTCTCACTCCCCTCACTCCCCACTTCTCCTCCACTTCACTTCCCTCACTCTCTCACTTCCCTCCCTCCCCTCACTTCCCTCACTTTCTCACTTTCCTCCTTCCCTCCCTCCTTCACTTCCCTCACTCTCCACTTCCCTTCACTCTCACTTCCCTCCCCTCCTCCCTTCCCTCCCTCCCTTCCACTTCCCTCACTCCTCCCTCACTTCCCTCCTCCTCACTTCTCCTCCCACCTTCCCTCCCTCCCTTCACTCTCCCCTCCTCTCTCCTTCCTCCTCCCCTCTCCTCACTTCCCTCACTCCCCCACTTCCCTCCCCTCCCTTCTCTTCCCTCCCTCCCCTCACTCCCCTCACTCTCTCACTTCCCTCACTCTCTCACTCTCTCACTCTCTCACTCTCTCACTCTCTCACTTCCCTCACTCTCTCACTTCCCTCACTCCCTCACTCCCTCACTGTATATATTCATTTTTATTCACGTTTTTATTGGGCTTCTGTTCACTAGAGTCAGGTTGGAGTCTGTGATTCTGACTTTCTTCGATGCAAGAAATTTCACGGTAGAAAATATAATATATTCACCAGGTGTGAGTTCGTGGTAGCTTCTCGATTTAAATTTTATGATAATATAACCAATATCTATTGGCTATATCATGTAATTCAATATATTGTTTATGATATAGAAAATCAGTTTTATTTTACACGATATTTTTATATTAAATTTGTATTATCTCATCATTTATTGTCATTTTATTTATTAGTTCTGTTATGGAAATTTCAGTAATTTAGTCTAGTGGAATATTCGTAAGCTGGGCTTTTATATCCACAATATTTACCATCATAATAATGAATTGTATCTAGGATTATATAACTAAAATTATAGCGTTTTTTTTATGATTTAAAGAATGATACTAATTATGTTGCTAGTATAATTAAAGGGTACAAATAGCAGACAAAACTATTAGAATTATTGCCCCATGTATTGAGTACAGTACGGCCTTGTTATAATCAGTCAATATTGTATCCCTATCCGAGCAATTATGCCTTCTACTGATACTCTTGTTTTTACCCCAGTTTAATAATGCTCTTGGTGCGAGTTGAGGAAAATGAAGAAACATTGATGATGAATAAATGAGTCCTGGTGAGGCGGCTGTCTAGGTGGCAGGGCTGTGTATGTAGAAGGCTGTATGTAGGAGTACTGTCTATGTAGGAGTGCTGTCTATGTAGGAGTGCTGTCTATGTAGGAGTGCTGTCTATGTAGGAGTGCTGTTTATGTAGGAGTGCTGTTTATGTAGAAGGGCTGTCTATTGTTTCAGGGATAAAACTATGTTGATACGAGAAATTGTAGAGAGGGAAAAGGGATAGAGTGAGTAAAAGAGGCAAAGAGAGAGGGAGATAAATATATTAATACAGTAAAACTAGAGAGAGAGAGAGAGAGAGAGAGAGAGAGAGAGAGAGAGAGGAGAATGAGCGAGCGAGCGAGCAGAAGACGGATACCGACAGAGAGCGAGAGAGAACGGGAGCCTGAACGAGAATTATCACCATTACCTACGTGTTATTGGTGTATATGAACTCGTCTCAGCGAGGACACATCACGACGGTAAACTTTCTCCACGCAAATATAATATAATTCTTATATTTTTCATCACTTGTGGCAGCGTTTAGTTAACCTATTGCCTCACTAACTTGGTCCCTGAACTGATTTATGGATGACTTTAGTACGTAAGGTATTATTTTTTCTTTTACTGTTTTCTCAAGTGTGAATTTTAAGCAGGCAAGGACTAATATTTGATTACCTTTAATTAGTTTCGTATGTACCGCTCCTCAGGTAAACCCAGATATCATCAGGTAATACTCAAATGCACCAAAATGGGAAGCAATTGTTGTTTCATTTCCAGAAGTCGTATCGTATATATATGTCTTGAATAATTGCCACGACTTTCAAATCACCTTTGATGAAATTGCCCTTCCTGTCAGAGAATTATGTTACGATAGTGTTTTCAATTTACCTGGCTTAGGGGGAGAGAGAATTTATGATTATTGGGAGGCATTTCGTACCTGGCGATGTCCTGCTGGAGGTGGTGGATCCTCCAGGTGAGGTCGTAACACCTGGGGGAGTTTTACCTGTGTGGTGATGGTGTGGAATGTTACGTTGTCTGGCTGTTGTCTGGTCAGGATGTTCGTGTGACTTTACAATGTCTGCATTATGTTCTTCACATTGTATCTTATATATTTCATGTGTGTGGCTACTCTTATGTTAGGTGGAAACATGTGGTATAATGGTTAGCATGCTCACCTCGCAAGCCAGCGGACCCGGGTTCGGTCCTCGGGCAGGGTGGAAACTATGGGCAAGTTTCTTTCTGCCGTTTGCCTCTGTCTACCCAGCAGTAATTGGGAACCTGGATGTTAATCGATTTGTAGATCGTGCAGTTGGCTAGTTGTCCGGTCTTTTCGGACTATTCCATGACGCTGGGTCATGCAACTCGTTAACTCAGGGTGTGGTTGCTGTGTTGGCGACAGCTTCTACACCTTCAACAAACTCACGTCGTTACACGAGGGTCAACCATTATATATTATACTTGGTTAAATATTATTATTATATTTCATAGACACTGTTAACTGAATACTCCCTCCTCACACCACACACCTTCCCCCTTACCCAACACCCTCTCTATCATCACCCCCTCCCCTTGCAACAGCTTCTCCCCCTGTCACCTCCTCCACCACCACCACCTCCTCCCCTACCACCACCCTCTCCCGTACCACCACCCTCTCCCACCACCTCTCCCCCTACCACCATCCTCTCCCCTACCACCACCCTCTCCCCTACCACCACCTTCTCCCCCTACCACCCACACCATCCCTCTTCCCCTTCCCTGCCACCACCTCCTCCCACCACCCCCCCGTTACCACCTCCCCCTTCCCTTACCACCACCACACCCTTTCCCTCACACCACACCCTGTAGTCTAGACGATACACTCAACATGTTATATACACTACACTGATAATAAACACAAGAATCTGAATGTTTTTAAGATGGGGAAATTTTTTAAATATATGTGCTTCACCTGTATGTAGAATCTATGTATTTGTTACTCACATATAAGTACTTTTCTTTGTGTATAGGATTGGATGGGTTTGTTGTATGTAGAATAGTTATTGTAAGAAAAATTATTTGTTTGTTTGACCTAAGGAGGATGGGAGTGGTATTTTGATGTAGTAAATAGGTAATTTATTGTATTAATGCCACTAGCCCATCCGAATCCATACCATTTGCTTATCAGAAAGTGGATGAAGATCTGAATGCTGTAAAACTCTGGAGTCTTTGTCCACGAGAGAGAATGGTTGTTTTCCTACTGTAACAACACTTTACCCACGGCAGATGAAACTCACTAGACCTTCAGTGAGATTATTTAGCCATACTTGATAGAGCTATCTAGTATAAATATATAAATCTGGAAATAATGAGTCTTTACTGTGAAGGTAAATAACAACATTTTCGAGCAGTTGGCGCTGCCTTTTTTAGCGTTTTCTCTCATAAGTTTTAGTAGTTAGTAAACTCAACAGATGGCGCCAGTGTCGCCAGCCCGCCCTGAGACCTGACACTGCAGTTGTTAACGTTATTATTTTGTACATATATTAAGCAAAATCTAGGTATTAAATCATTGTTTTTATATGTTAATTAGTTTATTACATACATTCCAATACTTAATATAAATATTTCGTGTCTCACTCAAGCGTAATATCATGGCAAAAAAATGACCTCTGACAACATCACTCGCCAACCAGACCACACCAACAAGAAACGAGCGTTAGTGACTGTAAGCTGTGTCGTGGGTGGGGATGTGTTGCTAAAAATCGGAACAATATTGACCACTTGGTGTATTTATCCGCGTTGATTTGGATTTATTATGCTGCTTGCGGCTCTGGGATAAAACTCCGTCATAAAGGTAAGTGTGTCGCCCGCTTTTCACCCGCAGAAAGGTCTTATTTTGTGAGTAATAGATGAATTTCCCTTGTTTTGGGAGGCGGTGGGTCTTAGAGTACTGGGTTGGAAGTTCACCCAATGCTGCCTTGACCAGAGGGTGCGAATTTTGAATGAGGTTGAACCAGTTCTTTGAGCTCACGGGAGCTCTCGTGTGGAAATGAGCCCTCGTAACTCAAACTGGTTCGCGGTTTATGTGTTTGTACGAGAAAAAGAGCGAGGAAGATTGAGAGGGAGAGGCGTAAGATTATAAAAATAGTAAGGTGATAACAGTATCGTATGACAGGAGTGCTGTCTGCAACAAGTTATTAAGACTTAAATCCTTTCTACCAGGTTTTGAGTTTGTGCTCAGTTTTGTGCTTTGTTAACTTAAGGTTTTCGTTTTTTTTTAAGTAAATTAGATGAGCAACTGTGGGTTTGTTGAGACGATGAGATAATTTGCTGACAGGAGGAAATGTTGATGGGTGAGAGGCCCTGCTTTGGTGGGCTGTGAGGAGGCTTAGTTAGGGTGGAGAAGTTCAAAGTGGTGGTGGGGTTTACACACACACACACACACACACACACACACACACCCCGAGACAGTCAGATTCCTCAGTGAGCGAGAGAGTAACGTACTCCACACAGAAACAGACCCTGGTTTCAAAGGATAGACGAACACCTCAGTGAGACTGTTACAGATTGCTCCTCCAAGCAGGAAGTTACCTTACTGAAACAGACGGAGTTTTAACTGGGGAAAACAGAATTATCGCTGAGATTGACAGATGGACTCGCTGAGAAAGAAAGGCGGATACGTTACTGAGACAGATTCCGAGCTCAGATAGATTCCTCGGTGAGACAGACAGTAGGAACTCTTCATTCAGACAGACAAGACAATCTCTATTCTGACACGCTATGGTTACTGAGACAGACATCCCACTTAGGTAGACAGATTCCTCATTGAGGCAGAGAGAGAGCTACTTCTCTTTGAGCAGACAGACACGCTGACAGAACCTTCGGTGAGAGACGAACCGATTATGAAATAGGGACTTAGAGGAAAGAGGCCTTATATATACACTGCGGTGGATTACTCGGAGTCCACACGGAGACAGATGCCTCACAGACTTCTAAATAAGAGATATTCCTCACCAAGATAGAGTTCCTCTGCTGACTCCTCATAAAGAGACAGACTCCTCACCCCAAAGACTTCTCAAGGGGGATTATATCTGTTATCTCTGATGAGCCCATCTCTTGTTTCTCAGCAAGGACCATATCTTTCACCGGTAAGTCACTGTTGTCTCCGTAATAAATTTGCCCGCTTCTCGGAGACGACTTAGAGCTTTGTCCCTGTGATAAGACTAGCAGGTTATCTCTCTCAGCGAGTCATGTTAGTATGTCTCTCAGTAAAGAGTGACAGGATTTCTCTCTCATTTAGTTATCTATCCCAGTGAGGAAACTGTCTCAACAAGGATAATGAGGAATCTCTGTTGCTCCTTGAAGGAATCCTCTTAAGAGAGAGAAATGAATTCCTCACTGAGATAATTCTCACCGAGAGAAACCAGCAGACTCTTCACCGGGAGATCAACCGACTCAAGGCACATGTAATCCTTCCTGAGAGAAATTGTCATTCTTCTCACTGAGAGATATACACAACCTCCAGAGAGAAAATAAAGACCTCACAATGAGACAGTGAGAAGATTCCTTATTGAGAGTGAGAGAAACGAATGAACCCGGAGCTCGAGACACTAAGATAGTCCTCACTGCTACAGCATACACACTTAGACAAACCGAAACACTCCTCACTGATATAGACAGACGGGCAGGCAGGCAGGCAGGCAGACAGGCAGGCAGGCAGGCAGGCAGGCAGGCACAGATCCCCAAACACAGCCTACAACACCCCACCCTCATCAGCCATACATAAACAAACTCGTTAAGACCAACAACTCTATCAGCCGTGTTTACTTTCTCGTTACTCCACAAACTCATTTTCCTCCCACAAGCTCTGTGGTTAATGCTGTTTTTTTTATTATTATTGGCTTATTTTGTAAGTGGTCCTAACGCTGTAGCTATCACCAAATTAGACATGGTATTTCCAGGTGCATTTACAGTACAGTGATTACAGGTACAGGTACAATTAATTATATATTTAGATAGGAACATGTAGCTACAGGTGAAGGTAGACGTAGCTAATTAAGGTTACAGCTGTAGGTTACATGTACAGGTAATAAATATCTCAAAATTAACAACAGTATACCGGTGGTCCTGAGATTCAATGTTTATTCCAGTTTGTATACATGAGTTTGTACACTCAGGTAAAAACACCAATTAACTCCGGTAGAGCAGTCGAGGGTTTGAAATGGATGTTACGATGGTTTTATTAATGTTATTTAAGCCATATGTCAGGTCTGTATGCCGGGAACAATTACAGTACAGATAGTGTTAACTCGTAAGTGTAATGAGTTTTACATTGTATACGTAATTTTTATCTGGTGTATTAATGTTTTAGGTAGTTTTGAAATGTTAAACTTAACATTAACATCTCTCTGTAACGCATTTTTGTTATTAGTTATTCGTTTAGATTTAACATTCCTGGTAATTTTTTTTAGTAGGTAATTTATCAAAGCTTAATTTAACATATCCTGAATTAAACGACTTGTTCCTTAATATTCTAAACCAGTTCTATCCATTAAGGGGTTAGAATTGACTTTAGTATAACATTAAGGGAAAAGGTGCTCTCAGTTATGTTTCAATCAACTCAAAGGGAAAAATCGTTACAGGTATACAGTATTAACATTTGTAACGCATTTTCATTCCAAAGTATTTATTAGAAAAGTAAAGACCAGGTTATTAAAACACGGAGGAGGTGGGGGAGTAAGGAGGGGGCAGCAGGAGAGGTTGTGTCGGGGGTGATCGTCAGCGTCTTGTCAACATTGCACAAGGACGCTGGGAGGTAGGCAGGACTTGGTGGGGTGGGAGGGTATCTGGCGGAGGTGGTGTGTGTGTGTGTGTATTAATTTGGGCTGCGGAAGATGCTCTGCTTCCTGGAGTTTTTCTTCTCGTTGAGAGGAAAATGTACTTCCTGCCTGACTAGTTACGCTTTTTGTTACGGGGGAGGGGGTGGTGATTGGAGGAATGGAAGAACAGCGAGATTGAAAATGGAAGAATAAAGATAAAGAATCGAAAAACAGAGGTAGAGCAATGAAGAATAGAAAGAGAGAGAGAGAGAATGGTAGAACAGAGACACCGTACAGGTCAACTCCTTTATGTAGCACAACACAAGAAACACGCACATCATGCTCAGGGCGTGACAGTCGTCGTGCCAAGTGTCAGGTGATGTCACTCTGGCGTGACAACCGTGGCGGTGTGGTGGTCACGTCACAACCCTCCTCCTCCTCCTCCTCCGGACGATTGGTGTTTGGGGGGGGATTGATGACTCCTTATTGCGTCTCTTAGCCACTTCCTCCTCTTGTTTATTCTTCATTTCCTGGTCTTATTGGTGTCTTCTATTGCTTATTCTTCATCCCTTGGGTATTTGCTTCTTCCTTTTCTTCCCCCTCTTCAATTTATGTTTGCATGTACTTGTCTTCTGCTTCTTCGTCATTTGATTTTCCTTCTTTATTTAGTTTTGCTTTTCTACCTTTCTCCTCTTTTTTCCTCCCCCCCCCCTTCTCCTTCACTTCTCTATCTCCTTTATTAATTTTCCATGTTCCCTCTTTCTCTTCTTCCTTCTCTACCTTTGCCCCTACTTTCTCTTCTGCCTCCTACTTCCCCACTTTTTTCCCTTTTTCCTCACTTCTGTCTCCTCTTCCTCCCTCACACTTTCTCATCTCCTCTCTCTTTCCCTTATTCTCCACCTATTCTCTCCCTCCTTCCCTCCTCTTACAGTCCTCCACTCACTCCCCAGACAACACTCACCACTTAGTTGTTTGGGTAAAAGAAGTTACACAGTCGCCTAGTCACGCCACGTATAAGCTACCCCGACAGCCACTCAAGTTAATGATAGTCTTACGTGTGTTTGTGTGCTGGTATAAAAAAAAATGGCAATACTTGTGATGTGATAAATTTGACGTCATTATTGTATTTTTGTTGGTTTGTGTTGATATTATTACCGTTCCTTATAATTTTGTTTTCGTTTTATTATCAGTTATTTTCTTTGTTAGTATTACAACTGATGGCTGTTATTGTTATTATTATTTATACGTTCAATGGGATACGAACCCAGTCCTATGTGGTACGTGTCTTTAACCATCCGAAAAGTTAGACCTTGGCGTTAAGTACCGCAGCTCGGACCTTAACTAACTGGAACAAATCTGAGACTTGAGTTAAAGATGTGACCTTGACCTTGGACGACAAGTGTAACTGCTATGTGGCATGTGTTAGTTGCTGTCTAATGAGTCAGGTTTTTTGTTGGCAGGTAAATTGGTTAAGCACATAGCCAACTGTACTTAAATAATAATAATCTTGATGAGTTGTTATACTTGCGTGCTGTACATCCATACGGTAGGCATGGATACATACATACATACATACATACATACATACATACATACATACATACATACATATATATACAGTAACTGGCAATAGGATGAACAGCCTCGGGTGCTTGTGATGTTGCCACTTTTATCAGGTTAAGATTTAATATACTGTACACTTAGTCTCCACCTGTTGTGTGCTTACTGTCCTGCAGGATGTGTTAGCAGGTACATACATACACATACATATATATACAGTAACTGGCAATAGGATGAACAGCCTCGGGTGCTTGTGATGTTGCCACTTTTATCAGGTTAAGATTTAATATACTGTACACTTAGTCTCCACCTGTTGTGTGCTTACTGTCCTGCAGGATGTGTTAGCAGGTACATACATACACTTAACTAGGCATACGGTTTTTCTTCCGAGTTTATATAAAGTAACATGTGAAAAGTGACTGGTTTTTTTTTCTTCTTTGTCAGAATGTTTCCATGAGGCTTAAACCCTTGGCAGTCACTTAAAAACTTGTTATTCCCCAAGAGTTGTTCAGCAAGATTATTTTATTTATTTATTTATTTTTATTTTTTATTGAAGCAGCTCACTGAATATGTAATTAGATTTTGTAAGCGTTTGTTACCGGGTGCACAACAACAATATATATTATTTTTATTCATTGTACTAATGGAATATTGTTGTAAGATCGGGCCATTCGTTTCGTAGGAATTGCCTCTACTGTACTGTGCCGGTGTTGCAGTTAAGTATATTGTGGGGGGATTATTGTAGAATTCTAAAGAAGGATAATACCGGTATATATTTGGGGGAGTTCGGTATTATCAATGAAATATATAGCATGACTTAATTATTTTTGCCCGGTATATACGTATTTTGTTATATTGTATGTGCTATAGATAGAATAATTATAAAGAATACTTTGGTGGTGGTTTTTTTAGGAGAGAGGAGTGAGGCTCTCTTGATGCCGTTTATAACCAGGTATAAAAGTTACATAGACATATCAGGTCACATTTACTGTAGCCATTAATGCCACAGTGTCGGGGGACGGGGACAGGAGGTAGACTGACCCAGGTGGTGGACTGGGGGAAAAGGGAAAACTTGATCATTGTAAAAAAAAAATTAATAAAAAAAGGCATGAGACAAATATCGCTTATGTATATTTTGGAAAATGACAAATAAATACTGGGTGTTGATGTCTTGTGTGAACGAAGTGGACGGTGTGGTTTGGGAATGCGAAAAAATATGTATTTACGAAAAAAAATCCCACCGGAAAAACGTAGATTAATTCCATCACGCATCTCCTAAAAAATATGGACAATTTTTATTTATTTTATTTTATTTATTTATATATTATTATTTTTTTATGAATGATATAATTCGTAAATGAAACGGAAACGCCCTTGTGCATACGGATTATATACCCCAGCGCCATATACTGTACATATATGTTTTTATTTAATATTCCTTGCTATATAAATTAATTAATTTTTCATAGTTTTCGACTTTCGGTACCGGACGAAAATGTTCCTGGGTTTGGCGAGGTTATGTTGGGTAGCCAAACAAAATAAAGAGGCTTTACAGGATGAGAAATAGGAAATTATAACCCGGTTTCTAATTTTCACGCCTTGACACGTTGGGATGTTATGTCAAGTCCAAAGAAACCAGAAAATAAATACTTGAGATAGGTAGTAATATCGTAACCCTCCTTACGTGACCCACAAGTTGGTGCAGGTATGTTTTCAGATTCAAAAATTGTACTAGATAAACACCCCGCTGAGATAAAGTCAATAATATATCAGTGTAATGCAGATAATGTAAATATAATTACTAGTTTAATTGAAGATTATTTTTCACCACGGCTAAAGAGCAAATTAATTTGGTTCATTTTGTCTTACTAGTATTGACAATTCTTAAAGTCTGCAACGAACTAGCGAGATAACTTGTATGCCTCAACAGAGTTACCTTAGTAAATGTACAACTGTTCTTTTACCTCTCCCCTGGCGACCTCAAGCCTGTTCATCCACAACAGCCAGGTTGATCAAGTGTTCAGTTTATTATATAAATGTGTCTTTACTTCTTGATAACTTATACAGTACTGGTCTCATTAATGATGTTTCCAGTAGCTTAACGTGGGTCGAGGTAAAATAAACTCGTAAGTTCATATTGGATGCTTAAAGGACTGCCATGGAAATAACGATATGTTTACGTGGCTTAATGTTGTCTGTCCAGGTTAAAATTAATCACAGCTGCTTTATTGAAGAGGAAGATAAAACCTTCTGACAGCTGGCAATAACTTTCCACCACCAGCTGAGCGCAAACTTCCTTCACCAGTATTATTTCTGGTTAAATTTTGGACAATTGTCTGATTGTTAGTAGATGCTTGGCTGGGTATTGATTGTACAACTGTGCCATATTGAGTAACTCCTCCTTAGTCTGAAAAAAAAAGACTCGAGGCATTATACGTTACTTACACAGTGTACAGGACATAAGGTGTTAGAAGTGGGAGCATCACTCAGGATAGACCATATGTCCTGGGAAGGTGCAGGAGTACGGTATATCTGTATCACTTCAAAAATTGCCTCCCATCCTTGTAGCGATAGCCTCCCCACTCTCCTTGTGATGGGTGAGGGAAATGCTGTCATTACCATAAAATGTGTGGTCGTTGTGCTGGGCGGAACGACAAACAAGGATTGCAAAAATAATAGCCGTTGCAGAGTGAAGTGGTGTACGTTCACTTTATTATGTTTTGTGTGAGGGTGCGAGCTAATTTGTTCCACAGTATATTGATCTTAAATATTGGGTCCAGCTGGATTTTGTGCGGAACAATTAAACACTAAACTTAGGCTTTTTTATTTTTTATTTTTTTTTTACATTACTAGATTTTTTATTTTATTTATATTTTTGCCGTTTTTGTTTCATATGATATTCTGTTACTTATTGTTTTGTTAATTTGTTTCTTTTCATATTTTTGTTGTTGTTTCTTTAAGGTTTTGTCATATTTGCTTGTTTTCTTTCCCTTCCATAAGTATCATCAGTTCTCGCTTTTTATCTGATTGTTTGTATGTCATACCTTGCAAGGCCACATAAGAACTTATTGGCAGTAACAAAGTGAGTTATAAGCCAACTGCTAACTCAGCCAATCTGATATTAAACTTGACTGGACACACACACACACACACACACACACACACACACATACTTTAAGCTCATGATATGATCTTGTAAACAGGGTGACCCCCAAAGTTTAATGTTGAAAATATAAACAAATAAGCATTTAAGCTCCTGCTCTTACACATTTAACTGGCAAAAAGTTAGAACTTGGTGCAAATAGATAGGTAGGAGGAATATCTTTACGGACGAAGGAGATGCGAGGCTAAAATTACTTACACACCACCAAGCTTGGCTCATTTAAGACGAGAGGTTTAGGGATACTTAACAAAAAACATGTTATTATCAACTAGTAAAACTAGCAGGTTCTGGCCACATGGCCCCAGTGTTGCACCTCCGTGTCAACACTGGGTCTTGCTAACGATATTACACAGGTGTGCATTTATAAACTTGCTCAAGGTGTAGCTGTTCAAATGAAGTGTATCATCTGCAAGGCTCTGGCCACATGGCCCCATTGTTGACACATGTAATATTCTCGTGTCAACAATGGGGCCACGTAACCAGTGCCTGCTCACGTCACTCGGCGCAAGTGTCCAATGAAAACCTTCAGGGGTGGGCAATTATTTTTGATGGAGGGCCACTTCATGAATGGTGGCACACTTCGCGGGCCACAGGTTAACAGCGACGAGCCAGTATTGCTGCTATGTCCACCCAACTTCCAAAATTGTCCTTTCTGTAATTAATAAGAATTTTTTTTCTGATTGCCAAATGCAGTGGCGGGCCACAGAAATAATTTGGCGGGCCAAATGTGGCCCGCGGGCCGTGCTTTGCCCACAGGTAAGTGGAACTGCTCAAATGAGGTGTATCAACTATGAAAGATGGGGTCCCTGGATGGTACTCAGATTACCCTAAACCCTTACCCATCTACCCACATCTGGCAACTCCATTGTTACAGGGAACCCTTTGAGAATCTTGGTATCATTATCTCCTTTTCCCAACAGCTCACAGGACTAGTATGGTGTGTACGGTAAACAAGCAGCTGCCTGATGCAAAATTCGTTTAAAAAAAATAGCCTAGTCTAGTGTTTGTTTTTCATGAACACACTATCTCTCAGTAGCCTGTGTTGAACCTTATACCACAGTCATTTTAAGGACAGAAATCAGTACGGTACCACTTTAGTCGACGGCAATTAAATGAACAATATATGGAGGCAGAGGTAGGAGTGGATGCTCAGTGGAACGATAAACATGGTGAAGATAGATGAGCCGTGTGACTTCTCTCTCGATACCATTTTTCTCACGTTCCATATATCACCTGCCACCTTCTTCTACCCTACCCTACCCTCCCTCCCTACACCACACACCATCACCCTCCCTCCCTACACCACACACCATCACCCTCCCTCCCTACACCTTGTTTTTTTTTCCCAGCCTGTAAATGTTGGGTCATATTTGGATTATCCCAGGAAATCGAGACTAAAAATATATTTAAGTACCGTATGCAAATTGACTTTTATCAAGAAACCCACATACTGTAATTGTACAAAAGTCTATCATTTAAAGGAACATGATATTTAATACACTTGTAGGGACATAAGCTCAGGTTCATAGCCAATGTGATCGATGCAGATGTGGATTTACTGAAGAAAAAAAAAACCACTGAGATAATTCCCAGAAACTAAACTTCATGTATATATCAGAATCTTTAATATACGCAGGTAAATCATGTATATACGTTATGTCACCGTCACAACTGGCCACGTTATCGAGAAACATGAATATAAAAAAACAAAAACATTTGTAATACACAGTATATACGGGTTATAATCAAGTCTTCAGAGGAGTTTTACATATGGATGTTATACTGTACAAATAGAACCTAAGTACAGAAGGAATAACAAAAAATAGAGATGGTGAATAATGTCTCAGCAAATACATCCTGGAGAGTAGTTGATGGCAGTTGTTCAAACAAATAGTGAACGATGTTGTTGGTTTTGTTGTTAGCCTTTATTTGTAAATGTGATACTTAGGGAAATTTGGAAGAAATAAAAGTCATCTTCAAATCCTAAAATAGCACGAAAGAGAACTGTAAATATCTAGTGTTGTTCTCTGACTACCAGCGAGAGCAACACCAACAAACGTTTTATTGGTTCAGCAAACGAGATGGCTGTACAAGAACGCTAAACCGATGGTGGTGATGTTCGTAGGTATATTGTTGTCTCGATTACAATATTGTTTGTTTAACATCGCCTTTATGGTCGATTATATTGCCGAATTGGCAAACGTGCGACGAAATATTCTTCTCTATTGCTTTCACAGACTACTAGATCTTGAAACACGGTCAACCTGATTGTCCCATGCATGCGAGAGATGCATCAAGATATTTACACTGAATTTACTGAATTTCTTTGTCCTTAAGCTGCAAGCGAGAATAAATAATAGACTGAGAGTTAAGAGAATGACTTAGAGAATGAGATAGGTAGAAAATACGAAATCATCCCCATGAAACTTGTGTTGTTGTAAGAGGAAGGCGGGAGTAAACACGGGACGCTGAGACTTGTGAACTGCTATGGCCAAACATATCACATGAAAGGCCGGCGGGCATATTCAGAGGAGAATTGGAATATGCGAGTGTCCAGGTGAAAGTATTATGTGCTGACCTGTCGAATGCAACCACAATAACCTACTTGTCTCCTGTGTGAAGCCCCCGCTGGTCTTTATAGTCAGGTAGATGCCTTCATTCGTATGGAGTCACACTAACTGGCTCTTATTATATCTACCAAGTAAGAAGATATGCTGAGTTAGCCTGTGTTGGTAAAGGTAATACCCGGTTTGATATTCAGAGGTATAATTCGGTTTTTGCACACAGCAGTTCAGTCCCTACACTACACTCTCAATACCAAACAGTTAAAATAAATATGGATCTATACACAACAAGTATCAGCCAACATGAAATAAAAATATAAACCCAAACTAAAACATACAAAATTAAATACGTAACTAAATGTCACACACAACAGCAACTAGTGCACCAATATTGCCCTCTTTCCCTGTTTTGGCCTCACAGTCTTCTCAAATAATAACTTTGTTTTTTGAGGAGCGGTACTAATCCGCTCGTATCCTCCTCCAAAAAACACGTTTCGGAGTTTGGCCGTAACTCGATGTTCCTCTAGGAATCCACACATGTTTGCACTTGGTTAAAAAAGCATCTGTAAAAAAGAAGTGAGTTTTTATTCCACATTCATGCCTGACTCGGCAGTTCAACAGCCTCACCTTCGGCACGTATTTGGGAAGGTGGAGCGGGTGCCAGTCCTAGATAAAACGTACACTGGTGCCTTATTAAAGCTGTCTCTGGTCCAGTGGCATTCAGACCATCGTGCCGCATATACCATCAAGCTGAACACGGTATACTCACAACCCTGTTCCTACTACCTGCACACATCCCTACTGTATAGATAGCTACTGTATACATCGTCCAGTTATTCAAGGAAAAAATGTACAGCTGATGTCTATTGTCTATAAAATGTTTCTTTTACTTTTGAAGATGTAAGACAATGATTTCTTTAAATTGTGATTGAATTTTAAGTATTTTTTCAGCATGTTACATTCCGGCATATGGAATATTCGTCGGAAAACTTTTATCTAACCCAATCAAACCTTACCTACTCTTAATATTACTGTACCCAAACTAGCCAAATTAACTGATTTTGCCAAACTCATCTTAATGTAACCTAATGTAACTTAACCCTGGGACCAATGATTCTTTGAAACATAAGGTAATCTGTGTAATCTCGCCTCGTGCTTATGACATTTACGACCACAGTTTATACGAGTGTTCAGACTCGCCGTGATAAACCAGTGCTAATGTAACACCATGGTGCTTTATTGCTCTCCCTGCCCATAAAGCGACCATGGTTATACACCACAACATTGTAAATATACCCATATAAAGGAACATGCACCTGTTTGTCTTACATGCTTTGATTTACGAAGCTCGTTGTTCACATGAATCACCACGGAATACAACGCAAATGATAATAATGTTAACAATATTATTCACACTTTCAAGCCATTTCCCTCTAGGTTGTAAATTGCAGGGTGACTGGAATCAAGACCAAACACACTCCGATTCCCTCTTTATTTTCTCGCGTGCATTCACACATTCTTCCTCCTGTAATAACAACAACAGTAGTAATATTTGCACTCGAGTGATGTGTCATCTCACGGAAGGTAGTGTCGTTGTCAGAGTTTGGGTCTAGACTTTCCACTGTTAATATACCAGCCACGTTATACCGCAGACATACCATTTTTTTCCGGAAAATCCAGACGGTAATGGCTGCTTTGCTTGCGGGGGGTCTCGTTAACTTGAGTAGCAACAATATTGGGGCTTATTAAGTATAAACTTAAATGAGTTAATTAGAGTTGGGGGGTTCGTGTACTGCTTTGGATAAATGAGAAAGTGTATTGATTAAAAAGGTCAGGTCGCGGCTGTATCGTTGGTTACCATCCGACCACAAGATTTAGACTGTCAATTGTCTGTTGGAAAGTGTTTCACGGCTGAGAGGGCACGATGGATCTGCATTCCATCAGTGCATTGTGTTATTTTCCATTGGATTTTTCGCGGTTCTCTTCCTTGGGTGATAATTTTCGTCATGTTTTTTAACTTAGAGATGAATGTGAAAATAAGAGTACAGTACGGTACTTATAAAAACCTCCAGCCAGGTACGAACGATTCCTTGTTTTATTCAGTCTGTGTCCTCGCTGAAACATTTTGTGCACCACACAGACTCCTTTGGCACCTCTTGACCCGGGGCAAACTCCAAGGCTCTCCCTTCCGTGGGGAATATTCAATATTTGTGGTGTAAATTCCTGTATGAGCTAAGTTATCAATGTCTTTTATTGATATTTTGTACTGAGCTCCTCTCTCTCTCTCTCTCTCTCTCTCTCTCTCTCTCTCTCTCTCTCTCTCTCTCTCGTTGCCTTTATTTGTCCTTCGTTGTTTTGTTTTCAGATCATCCTATTTTTCGTATCACTCTTCTTTCCTCTCCTCCTCCTCCTATCCCATCTCCGTAGTCTCCTCCAAGTTATCCTTATCAGTCTTCCTTTCTGTTCCTCCTCCTGCTATCATCCAGCCATCTAGCGTTCTTTAAAGGTCATATCTATATATGTACACTTGGTTTCCGAATTGTTCCCCGTACCTAACAACCTTCCCCGCCACACACTCGGGTAACTGGGTCCCACTCCGTTAATTGGCTGGTCGATTCAATGAAGTTTGTTTTGACGGAGCTGAGTGAAGCAGAATTTTGTCAGCCAAAGTTTGATTAGATGAGGTTTGTTTTGGCGGAAATCTTGGTCACAACGCACAAGGTAAGGAATTCAGTAAAGTGATACATACTCAAATCAATTGATCAGAACAGTGTCAAGCTCGTTGATTCGGAACTGATATGAATTGAAACGATATTAATGAAAGTTTTGTATGGTAAAGTTCGATAAATCTTAGTGACTACAATGGACCTCAGATTTTCAAATACGGATAAACAATCATTCGGTTTAAAAAGTCCAGTATTGGTAATGCCACAGTCCAGTCGAATGGTGGGTGCCGGGGGGACCGTCCCTGAAACGTGCATCCATGGTAAAAAGAAAAATCAGATACGCAATCCATTTTATTTTATACTCGGTAAGAAAACTACCGTTACAATTTCTGCGTGAAACAAATTGACACTACAAACGAAGTGTTTCAAAAATGCCCCCGAGACATTCCTGGGCGTGTATGGGGTTAGTCCCACGTGCTCGAAACAAGTGATCGGCACTCTGAAACGAGTCAGAGTTAGTGCTGCCACACTAACACAATTTGAAACTTGATGGGAACTCTACGCCTCATTTCTCCATGTGGAATACACATTGTGAGCGGTGTTGTAGCAGCTTAATATTGTGATTTACGTAATTGGTGCTACCAACATTTGCTGATATCTTACATAAAGAATGTGTTATATGAACTGTGGAGCTATTCACATGTTTCGGAACAGCATGGTATATTTTCCAATACAAATAAAGAATGACATAATGTGGCATTAGCCCAAAGTGAAGTAGCAATACAAATACAGATTCGAAATTCGGTTGCAAAATAATCTTATACCTTGACTATATCCACTAATTCTGCCAAACATATAATGCATTCCTATATGGTTACTGTAGTCAACGGTGTGTGGAACATTTAATATAACATACTGAACAGTTTAACTTTTCTAGATATACCGACATTCTCCAGTCATATTGTAACAAAGTAATTCAATATTGTCAAGGAAATAGCAAATTCCGGCCTACCAAATTAAATACGAAATGTCTCACATTCAGCCCTACCAATCCTCGCGAGACAATGGGAATATTCAGTTGGAAAATCATCGGACCTCACCGGTACGGTAGTGTTTTGCAGTTGCTAGCAAAAGTTCTCACAACCTGAGTAGCACGTGTGTAAATGTGGCACCACCGCGCACCCTCAATCACCCATCCCCAACCCCTTCCCTCTTTCCCCCCCCCCTTTTTTTACCCCCTCCCTCCCCCACACCCACTGGCTAATACAACCCACCATTAGTAACCAATAATGTCCAGATAGAATACAAAAGCAGAGGCACCCTCCTGGGCCTGCATATATCCACGACAGGTAACTCCCATCATGCCCACATCAGGAAGGAAAAGGCAAGAAGAGAGCTGAGAAAACTACACCGCTTTAAAGCTCTTCCTGAGAAAATAAAACGCCACCTGGTGACATCATTTATCATACCGATATTACCTTACCAAGCAGTACCTCTTCATACTATGAGCACCACTCAAATATTAAAATTACAGGTGGTCCAAAATGAAGCCCTAAGATTCGTCACAAACAGGTGAGATACCCCTTCACCATAACCACAGCTGAGATACATGGAGACCTGAAAATAAAACCCATCAACCAGCAGCTGCACACCCTGGCCAGCAGAGCCTGGCAAAAAATCGAACGATCGGAGCAAGAACTCCTTCAAAGACTCCCACCAGATAACAACAGCAACCATACATGGTTTCCAAAAAGTTACCAAATCACAAAAGGTCCATTACCACCCACGATCTATACGGCCAGGCAATAGACAACCTCCTAGACCAGCATCCGCCAGTAGGGTCGGCGGAATAAGAAAAGAGGCCCTCAAAACACCCATATATGGGATAGTTTAGGCTGTCTAGAGCCTGTGTCGACAGACAATAATTAACCCATTATTTAGGGTATCTTAATTACCGGAGGCTCTTTTATTAGAGTGAGGGTGATTGTTGTGT
>NW_024724368.1:6508686-6522704 GCF_018991925.1 Homarus americanus | reverse complement strand
CGGTATAGGCAGAAGAGGTGACCAGTGCGGGAACCCAATGACGACACTGGCGGATGAAGGCAATACAAAATGGATACGCTACTAAGGCGAAATCCAACAAACTGGGCTATCGACGAGTTATTGCAACTCTCCCTCTTCCTGGATCAGGAAAAGAGAGTGCCAAGATGTGTAGTTGCCGCCTGCCCTCCTGTCTCACCATAGAAAATAATCAACTCATGCCCATCCAACATTCAGCTCATCATACTTTTCATCGTCATCTGTGCAACATCTGTGGACGGGCGGTCCTGCTGGTCTCTTATCGGCCTATCGAGTCACCTCAGAGCTCACCAACGAAGGTGACATATTTAATATCTCGTGTCATTGTATCATAGCTGGATGATCGTCATACTCAATTCCGAGTGACAGCAAAGTAGTAGTAGTCGTAGTAGTAGTAATGTGTTTGCGTGTGTGTGAGGGAGGGGGGGGGGTTGGGTGTGAGAGAGGGGCTCCTATTTTGTCTTTCAAGGATATCCGTTATTGTTGCAGGTCGTACCGGTGTGACTGGTGGATGGGTTGGTATATACGAGCATGTCATCGTGTCTGAATGTATGTAGTTATCGTGGTCGTATTATATAACATGTAGTGAACTAAGCTCATATCAAATTTGAAATCGTGGTGAAAGACTATGGTATTTTGGGCACGCAGCATACTGTATAGCATAAACTAACATATCGTGGAGTTTTATAGTGGTAACATGTTAAGCTGTCGTGGTTATGATGACTTGGTTACAAAGTAGTATATTGTAAATTATAAATGATAAGCTGGGGTATCGGGTATCGTAATTATGATTGACCTTGAAGTACATTACATTATCTCTGCGTCTTGTTACAGGGACGTAAGTGATTGCTATCTTAATCAAAATCATCCGAAATCGAAATGTTTAGCAAGGCTGTGGTCACTCCAGGTATCGTATGCTAGTCTACCACGAGTCGGTTATCGCATGAAAGGGCGTGGGATTGTTGGAGTGTTATTAAGACCTTCGGGTGTGGGGGCTATCGTGGTGGTGAAGTATGCAGAGTGCATGCTTGGCCTTTGTTATGAAACACGCACGAGACGATAGTGTGGTAAAATATGCATGCTTGGCTGTCTTGGTGAGTGCTTGCGAGGCTTTCATGATAAGTACGTGCTTGGCTAGACTAGCATACGTACGTGCTTGGCTAGACTAGCATACGTACGTGCTTGGCTAGGTTACCATAAGTACATGCTTGGCTAGACTATCACAAGTACGTGCTTGGCTAGACTATCACAAGTACGTGCTTGGCTAGACTATCATAAATACGTGCTTGGCTAGATTATCATAAGTACATACTTGGCTAGACTATCATAAGCACGTGCTTGGCTAGACTATCACAAGTACGTGCTTGGCTAGACTATCATAAGTACGTGCTTGGCTAGATTATCATAAGTACATACTTGGCTAGACTATCATAAGCACGTGCTTGGCTAGGCTATCACAAGTACGTGCTTGGCTAGACTATCAAAAGTACGTGCTTGGCTAGACTATCATAAGTACGTGCTTGGCTAGACTAGCATACGTACGTGCTTGGCTAGACTATCATAAGTACATACTTGATTAGACTATCATAAGCACGTGCTTGGCTAGGGTATCACAAGTACGTACTTGGCTAGACTATCATAAGTACGTACTTGGCGAGACTATCATAAGTACGTGCTTGGCTAGACAATCATAAGTACGTACTTGGCTAGACTATCATAAGTACGTACTTGGCGAGACTATCATAAGTACGTGCTTGGCTAGACTATCATAAGTAATTGCTTGGCTAGGATATCATAATTACATACTTGGCTAAACTATCATAAGCACGTGCTTGTCTAGGCTATCATAAGTACGTGCTTGGCTAGACTATCATAAGTACGTGCTTGGCTGAGCTTTTATGATAAGTAGATGCTTGACTTAGCTATCACGATAAGTAGCGTACAAGCTAAATTGAGCTATCATGGTGAGAAGTACAATGTAAAGTTCGGCTATCATGGTGAGGGTACTCGCTCGGTTGTCTCTTGCTGGAGGTAGAGTGGGAGAGCTAAGTTGTGTCATCTAACGGCTGCAAGGTCGGAGGGTCAGAGATAAGCGTATCCTGCCGCCTGCAGAGTCTTTCACTGTTCAGTACACGAGGCTAACAACCATGGCACGTAATCCAATAAAAAAAATGCGGGAGGATTTTGTGATATTTAATACTAGTGAATGTGTTGTTAAGTATCTGTACTATATAATAAATTTATCTTCATTACTTGTGCATGCATTCAGTACGAGAGTAATGGTAAATACTACAGATATAATTATAATACTGTTCTTGTTAAATTACTGTTGAGAGTTTTTTAATTTATTAATCTTAGTGAATTTGTTGTTCAGTACGATTCTATTGTATTTTATTGTTAAAATTGTAGGGAATTGGTTTTATACTTGTAAATTTATTAAACCCAAGTATTTTTTTTTATATAAATTAAATTGTTAGACACTTGTATTATTGATGCGTACAGTATTTTTTTTATTATTTACTTTTTATTAAATTGAATAAAAAAATAATCGTTCTTTCTCTACTTGCCTGGGGCCAATTATGAGGAGTTTTAACGTACCTGGCTCGCGGGAGGTAGTGGATACGCTGTCACGTTGGGTACAAGCTGGGGTGAGTCTGGGTGATTGGGGTCAGGATGTGGGAGGCTTGGCCGCTGACTGAGGCTACTGTGATGGGAGCTTACGTTTTGTTCTTTTCTACATCCGTCCGTCAGTTTTCGACATTTTAATGGAATAATTTATCATGCACAAGTAAAAAAAACAATCGGTAGTCAGAACTCGGTAACTTAATGGAGTCTCATGGACCAAGATCATCTAAAATTGGAATCACGAATTTGTTTTTCGACTTTTTTCCAAAACCACTAAAGGGAATGATTTGATAACTGGCACAAATTCTCGTTAGGATGGTCAATTTAACTTCATACAAGGGGATATAGTTCAGAAACAAAGTTAACATGTATGGACCAGTCAGAATTGAACCCTTTGTCACTATTGGCATGTCGTTTTGATGGGTTTCAGTAAGTAAACAAAGGCATTGGGTTGAAATGATCACAAAATTGAGGATGCGGACCCAAGATAAGATAACGAAAACACGTGAAACTTCCTCCTAGTTTATTACACTATGTCGAGTTGGATATAAATTATTACCGTTGGAATTATTATTATTATTATTTAATTATTTACTACTACTACTATTACTACTACTACTACAGGTATTTTAAAGTCCAGTATGAAAGGTTTGTTACATTTGATTATAATATATATTACTTTGATGGTATTAAGCTTAAGATATACCGCATTTCCATAAGCCTTCCCAGCAGTTACAGCTCATAGAATAAGCTTAACCACGTAATTACCGTATATTGTATTACTGTGTTGCGATTATTAGATTTCTCTCATGTCAATTCATACATAATACATCTGTAAGGTACTGTACTGCTACACGGTGTATGGGTGTTTTACTGTGCATATTTTCTCGTTTTATTGTGTATTGAAGTTTATTAGCCTGTACTGTATTTAGATTGTAAACCTTGATTTTTATATTGTGTGGATGATACAATAGTCTACCGTAAACTTTTTTTTTATCTTTTGTAAACTGAAGAATTTAGTATTAGCTATATTGAAACTTTTATATTTCCGAATATTATATAAATCATAGACAACAGGCTATAACACCTGACCCTCTCTTTTATGGTGTGAATGTGATAGACACTTGTAAACTTTTCACTTTTCTCTTATCCATTTCTCTTGTGTAAACTGACGCTTGTTGATAGTATCGCAACTTTTATATACTTTTATCGTGGTCGGCAGTGGAGAACGTTTACTTGCATACGTGATGTGTTTAATAGTTGTTGTTTTTTCAGAACGGGTTTTCCATAGGGATGATTGTCAAAGTTACTTTTACCCCGAGTTGGTAACTTTCTGAGTGTGACAGATCGTTGTGTGTGTGTTGGGAGGGGGATAGTGGTGCTGGCTATGAGATGTATGTTGGTGGTGGTGGTGTCGAAGTGTTGGTGGTGTTTGTGTTGGAGGTTGGAGTCTTGGTATTAGTGGTGTGGGAGATCTAGGTGGTGTTGTGTTGCTGGTGGTGATGGTAAGTGCATCGTGTGGTAGTGGTGGTACAGAGTGTGGTAAAAGGGTACTCTGGGTGACAGCGCAGTATGTGATTTAAAGTGGTTGATAGTATAGGGTGTGAGGTGGTTATACTCAGGCTAGTGGTACAGTGTGTGGTTAAAACTTTAAACTCAGTGTGACGTTACAAGGTGTGGCTTCACTCTTGGTGGTGGTTCTGTGGAGGTTGGTGATACTGTGTGTGTGTGTGTG
This sequence comes from Homarus americanus, assembly GCF_018991925.1. Taxonomy (NCBI): domain Eukaryota; kingdom Metazoa; phylum Arthropoda; class Malacostraca; order Decapoda; family Nephropidae; genus Homarus; species Homarus americanus. The sequence goes on along the minus strand of NW_024724368.1, from coordinate 6,518,308 downwards.
CAGCGGTGGTACTCATAGTAATATAACACTGGCAATACTCTCCCCCAAAAATTTTAACTGACATGAAAATTAAAACTGGGCAGAAACGTTCCCACATTTTACTGCCGGAGAAAATTAAACGAAATTCTGTTGCATTACTGGATCTGTGGTCAATGGGTCATTTTCGTCGATAGAGTATTTATAATGGTATATATTCCCAGTGTATATAGTTTGATTTTAATTTATTATTGTGTACAAGAACATGAGAATAAATACAACTTGGAAACTGTTTGCTACTGGCCCATGTGAGGCATAGGTCCTATTTACACTCTAACCAATAGGCTATTACTCTTGTATCTGTCTCAACCTGTATTAGAAGCTTCCTTGTCGTATTTTAGTTATTGGTATTATTTGGTAACTTGTTCCACTCATCAATAACTGTTTTTGAGCCAGAGTTCAACTATTTCTTTCGTATTTCTGAATTTATCTCAATTTAAATAATTTTCGTTATGAGGTTTTCTATTACAGAATCCTTGAACCTAACGTATAATTTCAGAGTTAAATTTGCCGGGACGTTTATTAAAGACTTGGCAAATGTGGGAGGAGACACACACACACACACACACACACACACACACACACACACACACACACACACACACACAAGGTTCACTGGAGCGTACAGGTCCAAATTGATTCAACAATACGGTGGAGTGTGTGTGTGGGGGGGTGGGTCTAGGTAGACGGCAATGGTTGTGTGGTGCTTATGTGTGTGTGTGTGTGTGTGAGTGTGAGGAGAGAGACCCTGCCACTGTAAGTTTGGGTATGGCGGGGCGAGTATGTGCAATATAATATCTTTGTGGAGAGAGGGAGTGCTTGTCTGGAGTGCTTGGCAGTTGTGTTAGTGAGGTGGGTCTTTCGTGCCACTGATCCACCCTCCTGATACTAATCCCTTGAGTACTATGAAGTGTTCAGTGTCATCGTATTCAAAGGACAAGGTCATCGAAGGGATTAAATTCTATGCTGTTTCAGTATTTTGTTTCTGTCAGTATTTTCTTGTGTGTTTAGGTATATTATTTTGTTTGTGTATCGGTGCTGTGTGTGTGTGTGTGTGTGTGTGTGTTGTGTGTGTGTGTGTGTGTGTGTGTGTTCTAGTCCATCAGTGGTTTGTGTGTACGTCCTGGGATTGTGTGACGAGCCGCTTAATGTAGTATAATCCGCCAAACCCAGAGCCATCAACCTGATAGCCTCACTTATATTAAGTTGAACACTCCATCAGGAGAACCAATATATCACCACTACGGCACTATACCACTGCCAACAACCACTCTTATCACCACAACATCCACTGTTCATCCTCCACAACCATTATTACCATCACTACCAACCAATTATTACCATCACCACCACAACCACTATTACCATCACTACCACACAACCACTATTAACACCTCCACAACCACTATTACCATCACAACCACTATTACCATCACCACCACAACCACTATTACCATCACTACCACAACCACTATTACCACCTCCACAACCACTATTACCATCACAACCACTATTACCATCACTACCACAACCACATTGCCATCTCACCACAACCACTATTACCATCACTACCACAACCACTATTACCATCACTACACAACCACTATTACCATCACTTTCACAACCACTATTACCATCACCACCACAACCACTATTGCCATCACTACCACAACCACTATTACCATCACTACCACAACCACTATTACCATCACTACCACAACCACCACCACCACCACCATTATTACCACCTCCACAACCACTATTACCATCACCACCACAACCATTATTACCACCACCACAGCCACTATTACCACCACCACCACAACCACTATTACCACCCACCACCACAACCAGTATACCACCACCACAACCACCATTACCACCACAACCACTATTACCACCACCACCACCACAACCAGCATTACCACCACCACAACCACCATTACCATCACCACAGCCACTATTACCACCACAACCACAATTACCATCACCACCACAACCGCTATTACCACCAACACAACAAATATGACCATCAACAACACAAACCACTATTACCACCACCACCACTATTACCATCATCACCACAACCATTATTACCATCACGACCACAACCATTATTACCACCACAACCACTATTATACAACCACTATTACAACCATACAACACCCATTTTTCCACCACCACAACCACCATTACATCACCACAACCACTATTGCCACCTATTACCACGTCACCAGGACTCGCTACAACTACCACCACTAGTACTCACCACCATCACCACCACTCGTTCCTGTCTCTCGGTGTTGTTGCTAAAGGTCTACACAATTTGTTCTTACTTGGTGGGTTCTTGTCCTGAGGCAACTGGCCACTGAACCTCTCGACGCTTCTTGCCACCATCGTCCTTAACACAGCGGGTGAGGGACGTGTGTGTGTGTGTGTGTGTGTGTGTGTGTTGACTTGAATGTTTCGGTAGTAGTGATCCAACTCTCTCAGAAATATTTACACCCTATTGTCAAACAGACCTTCCTCCCACCCTTCGAAACAGAATTCCGCTCCCCTTAGCCCCCAAAATAGAACCTCTCCCACCTTATATAAGAACTTCGTACTCGACTTCCAAAAAAAACATCACCCCCTTAAAGTACTCTTACCCTCCAACTCGCTTCCAAAGAACACTTCAACTCCCAGAACAAAAAAATAATGTTCAATAGAGCCTCAGTTTGCTGGGTCCAACTATGAAACATGAGTCTGGGTTAAGTTTGGGAAGTAGCCTCCTTATGGGCGAACATTATCCCAAACTTTACCTAACTTGGCCTGACGTGGGACTCCTTTTGAGTTCAAGTTTTTCACTGTTTGTAATTTACATCAGTCACCCTACCAATGCTAAGCAGACTGTGAGGGCGTGGCAGGCTATTAACCAGGACAAGGGTGTGGCAGGCTGTAACAGTGGTGCAGGATATAGTTATTGTGAGTACAAGGGTGGTGGTGATGGTGAAGGAGGTGGTGATAATGGTGGTTACACAGCACCAAGCAGGACGTTCTACACTGTCACCATCATCAGCCGAGATACTACTCTTTTTTTTTCTTTCTTTATTACCGTCTCACGGAATTTTGCTGGTCGTCGTGAGGGTACCTTACACACAGAGAATGATGACCGTGCATTCTTTCCTCTGTTCTCCTCAGTGTCTTCCACCCCACCCCCTCCCTCTTCCGCCCCCCCCCACCCCACCCCCCCTCCCTCACCAGCACCACATTCCTCTACCCTTCTGCTCACCATGGCACAACTCTGCCCCTTCTCCAGTTTTTCTTCCTCCTTTTTCCTCCTCCCTCTATCTAACCCTCCTCCTCCCCCCTCTTCCCATACGCTTCCTCCTTCCCTCCTTCCTCTACTCATCCTCCCTCCCTCCTTCTTCCTCTACTCATCCTCCTTCTCTCCTTCTTCCTCTACTCATCCTCCTTTCTCCTTCTTCCCTATCCCCCTCATGAGAATAAAAAAGTCGTGGTCATGCACTCAACTCCTTCCTCCTCCCTTCCCACTTCCTCTTTCCCTCCTCTCCCCCTCTCTCCCCCTCCCCTCTCCCCCCCCTCTCCTCGGGTGTCTTGTGCAAGCTTTTGCTCTTGACAGTGATTACCTTTACCTGGGTCAGAAGGGGGAGACGGAGGTGTAATAAAGAATGGCTTTTAGAGGAAGGGGAGAGATTGATAAGGGGAGTGAGGGCGTGAAAGGGGAGTGGGTGTTGGTAATGGAAGGAGACAGATGGTAAGGGAGTGGTGTTGGGTGTCTGGGTGGTGGTGATGGTAGGTGTCAGGGTGGTGGTGATGGTAAGTGTCAGGGGGGTGGTGGTGATGGTAGGTGTCAGGGGGGGTGGTGGTGATGGTAAGTGTCAGGGTGGTAATGGTAGGTGTCGGGGGTGGTAATGGTAGGTGTCAGGGTGGTGATGGTAGGTGTCAGGGGAGTGGGGGGGGGGTTGTCACCGCGTTGTGCATGTCATTGCTAGTCAGGGAGATTTGTCACACACTGTCAGTCCCCATTACTGTCTGCACGTGACGCCGATACACCACCACCACCACCACCACCATTACTACACCCATACCGCCTCCTATCACCACCATTAGCCCCATCACTTATTCCCCATCACATCTCCACACCATCACACTTCACCACCATCACCACTACACTCACACCCTAACACTCCACCATCACCACACACACACACACTGATTCACACCTCATCATTACACCTGGACATTCCCGCATCACACATCGCTACACCCTCACTGTACACACTTTACACACCCCCTTCACACTGGCCACACCACACGCACACATATAATCCTTACTCCTCTCTTCATAAATGACGGACAGGTAACGTGTTCTCCATTACCGGGTCCGGTAAGAGTGTGGGTGGGGGGTGGGTGGGGGGTTCTTGTTCTTTCCTTTTTTATGTTCATTTTTCTATTTTGTCCGTTTTCCTCGATTTTTTTTTTTTTTCTTTTTTTCATTCTCAATCCGATATATTAATACTACTACTACTACTACTACTACTTCTACTATTACTACTATTGACTGCTGCTACTACTACTTCTACTACGATTACTAAATTGGTCTTAAACTACTATTTGTACTACTGACTGCTCTTACTATTTTCTGCTATAGTTTCTTACTACTATTATTGATTACTATTACGTCTACTATTGGTTATTATTACGTTCTCTTATTTTATCTCAATTGTTTCTGTATCTTTCTCATCATCATCATCATCATCATCATCATCATCATCATCATCATCATGGTATCAAGGACATTATGAATATTATATCCAACACAATAGCCTACAACTATATGTTACAACCACGACAGTTGTAATTCATACTTGGTATTTATAGTACAGAGCCATTTGTAATAATAAGTCACCTGTAATAATAAGTCACCTGTAATAATAAGTCACCTGTGATAATAAGTCACCTGTAATAATAAGTCACCTGTAATAATGTCACCTGTAATAATAATTCACCTGTAATAATAAGTCACGTGTATTAAGCTACCCAATCTTACCAAAGCAAACCTAACATAATCAACCTAACCTGACCTAACCTGACCTGACCTAACCTAACCTGTAATGAGCTATCATCTGTAAGGGGCTGAGACACACACACACACACACACCTGTATTAATCTATCCTAACCTAACTCACAGGTAGCATTAGGGTGTTTTAATCATCAGGTGTAATGAAATCGCACAGCCTAATCTCCACGCTAACTGATTTACATTAAACAAGTGATGGGTGGTCGTAATATGGCAGTAATATACGTGTATATATTAAATCCCAACTCAGCTAAAACTTAATTGGTTTCCACAAGTTAAACACAAGTTTCTCCCGGGCATTGACATAGAAAGTTTGGATTAGAGTTTATGAGCCAAGTTTATCAGCAACCTGAGAGGAATTTACCTGACCTTCATTGCATGTTAAGATACGACGTGGAGGCTGATTAATCTCCTTGCTGTTGGTTGGAGTATGGGGGGGTACGTACCTGGGACAAGGGGGGGGGGTGTTTACTTTTTGTTTTATCTTGGGTTAGTTTTTGTTTTATTTGTTTTAACTTTGGAGATTTTTTTTCAATGCTTGTGGTTTGTTTTATTCAAGCTTTTACCTGTGTTGTTTTATTCAAGCTGTATCTGAAGTTTTTTGGGGGGATCCAGTATTTTTGGATTAATTTATTCAAGCTTTACCTTGTTTGTTTTGTTGTTTTTTTAAGTTGATTTTTTATGCTTTTATTACAAGCTTTACCTGAGTTTTTCTAGTTTTATTGGAGTTATTTTCTCAAGCTTTTATTGCAAGCTTTGCCATTTTCTCAAGATTTTATGAGTTTTACCTGGATTTTTGCAGGATTTTATTACAACAAGCTTTACCTACATTTTTAAAGCTTTTATTTTTACCTAGATTTTTTCAATCTGTTTATAAAGCTTTACTTGAAGCTTGCCAGAAGATTATGGTTGGGTGTTTCTCGTGGACTTAACGGGTCACTCTAAAAACCAGTCGGTATTACTGGCTCAGGTCAGTGAGTTGTTGACCCCACGAGAGGCAGCTGAGGGGGAAATTACGAGGGTCTGGAACAAACTTTTAAAAGGTTAACTCACTCTCTCTCTCTTATTCCTGTTTTTCCTCTCTTGTTGGTCGATGAAACCTCTGTGTGTGTGTGTGTGTGTGTGTGTGTGTGTGTGTGTGTGTGTGTGTGTGTATCAATAACCACTATATATGTATACGTTTATTAGTGCTTGTGTGTGTGTCCGTAATCATGTTAGTGTGTCCATGTATGTAATCATGCGTGTGTATCTTCATGTATGTGTGTGTGTCCCTTTTACATACACTGGCAGGAATGAGGGTCTCCCCCCTGCTGGTGTTACCGATGAGTCACACAGCGGTGAGTGTATCGAGTCTGCCACACCGGCGCCTCACTGACTCACTTTTCGCACTTATACTGGCTGGGGGAGTCACGCCTTGTTGACACACACACTACCCCCTCATCATCCTTCCTCCTCCACCTGCACATATCACGATCCAGGGCAAATAGGGGCCCCAGTCTCGTTGGGCCCTCTGACCTGATACTGTTTAACCTAACCTAACCTAACCTAATACGACCCAACAACTAGGATTAGGGTTTATTAGGATTCAGACCCATTAGAATACAGATCCATTAGGACGGGGTCAGGAATTAGAGCCTATTAAAATTACAGGTAATTAAGATTGACGCCCATTAAGACCGGGTCCCATTAGGATTTGAGACTCATTAAGGACTAGGTTCTATTAATACCGATGTTCCATTTTTTCAGCCACCTGTTATATGCACCACTGGATTTTCTTTCACCAACACGTATGACATTTTATATTAGACTTTTATTTTTGCTGGCCAGTGAGTGTAAGAATGTCACAGTGATTTTTGTCAAGTGTTTGTAGGCGAGCACCTAACACGCTTCTTTTATACTGTAAACTTGGAAATGTGACGCTCGAATACCTAGGAGATATTTGTAGAGTCCATTGTAACGTGGTGTGTGTGTGTGTGTGTGTGTGTGTGTGCAGAATCTTGTCGAGCGATAACTTACATGTGTATTCTTATCTAACGTTGAAAACAGTACTTGTGATGATTAAACCCCTAGAGTACAATGTCTTCACCTATTCAGTAGCTTCTTGTTATAACCCCGTGAGTACGATGGTTTAACCCCTTGAGTACGACGATAACTTAACTCCTTTAGTTCTCATTAAATACTCGCACTGTATGTTGTATTAAGATGTTCGACTGTTAAGATAGAAATTCTCTCATATCTGTCTTTACCTGCCTGAGTCACCTGTCACGGATGCCTGTGCTGCTTGAGCCAGCTGTCACGGGTGTGTGCCTTTCTCAGCCAGCTGTCACGGAGCTTGAACCAGCTGTTATGGTTGTCTGCCTGGTTTGAACTAGGTGCCACGGGTGTGTGTGCACTGCTTGAGCCAGCTGTCGTTGGCGTGTACCTTTCTGAACCAGCTGATACTGGTGTGAATGAACCAGCTGCAGTGTGCGTGCTCTTGGCTAGCTGTAACGGGTGTGTGCCGACTTCAGCCAGATGTCACGGGTGTGTGAGTGAACCAGTTGTAGCGTGGTGTTAACGGGTCAGACGACACCTTTGTTTTTATTCTGTCGTTAACCTTTGTACCTGTAAACGCAAGACTGCTCCCTCCCTCCCTCCCCCTTTCTCTCTATCTCTCTTCCTCAACTATTTCAAATAACTATTATTATTTGGCCCGTTTGTCGTTGGGTTTTTTTTCTTGTTACTACTTTTTCCTGTTCTTGTAATTTCCCTTTTGTTAATCTATTCGTTGTTTTCTTTTCCTCTATTTCCTTATTCTGCTTCAGTTTTCGTCGTCTTTTTCTTCCACTATCTTAACTCTGTTGTTTTCCTTTTTTCCTCTCTGTTTTTTCCTCATAGGTCTTTAGTTATCTTAATTATCATATCACTCTTTATATTCTATCTTGTTCGTCATCTTTATTCTATGTTTTCTTTCCCCTGTCCTTGTTTATCCATCTATCTTTTGTTCCTCTTTTCCCATTTTCCTTATGTTTTTCCCTCCGTTCCACTTTTCCCTTATTTTCTTGCTCTTCCTCTTTCCATTCTTAACTTTTCATATTTTCTCCCCTTTTCCCTCTTTATAATTTATTATTTTATCTTCTCTTTCGCTTCTGTTTTATCCTTTCATTTCATTCGTAATTTAGAAGAGAAATGTTCAATAAATGTGATATAAAAGGATAAATTGAGATAACCGATTAATTTATATCGGTATAAAAGGATAAATAGAGATAACCGATTAATTTATATCGGTATAAAAGGATAAATAGAGATAACCGATTAATTTATATCGGTATAAAAGGATAAATTGAAAACTGATTAATTTATATCGTTTTAAAATGACATAGAATCGATTAATTAATATCGGGTATAAAAGGATAAAGAAAGAGAGAGAGAGAGAGACCGATAAATTGATATCGGGTATAAATGGATAAATAAAGAGAGACCGATGAATTGATATCGGTCTTGTGAAGTGTGACCGTCAACAAAGTGGCTGGCTGGAGCTCTTCCCCGGGGACCAATAGCTAATTAAGAATTCTGAAATAGTTCCCAGGTGAAGTGCAGGTGTGGAAGGATGAGTGTTATCGCAGTGTTGTGTCTGTAAATAGAGGATTTTGTATCGCTTGACAGGATACAGTGTGGCCAGAACCGTGTAAAACCGTCAGATGAAGGAATGGTGTGGTTTTGATGCGCTAGGAGAGAGCCTTGCCACCAATCACTTGAAGAATAGACACCCCAGTTTATTTCACCTGGAGGCTAGATACCCCAGTCTAATTCACCTGAAGATTTAGACACTTTAGTTTATTCCACCTGGAGATGAGACACACTAGTTTATTCCACCTGAAGATGAGACACTAGTTTATTCCACCTGAAGGTTAGACACACTAGTTTATTCCACCTGAAGATGAGACACACTAGTTTATTCCACCTGAAGGATTAGCCAACTTAATGCTACTTCGGGGAGATATGATTCGATGTTAGATTAGGTTAACGTTAGGGTGGAATAAACTAGTGTGTCTCATCTTCAGGTGGAATAAACTAGTGTGTGTCATCTTCAGGTGGAATAAACTAGTGTGTGTCATCTTCAGGTGGAATAAACTAGTGTGTCTCATCTTCAGGTGGAATAAACTAGTGTGTCTCATCTTCAGGTGGAATAAACTAGTGTGTCTCATCTTCAGGTGGAATAAACTAGTGTGTCTCATCTTCAGGTGGAATAAACTAGTGTGTGTCATCTTCAGGTGGAATAAACTAGTGTGTCTCATCTTCAGGTGGATTAAACTAGTGTGTCTCATCTTCAGGTGGATTAAACTAGTGTGTCTCATCTTCAGGTGGAATAAACTAGTGTGTGTCATCTTCAGGTGGAATAAACTAGTGTGTCTCATCTTCAGGTGGATTAAACTAGTGTGTCTCATCTTCAGGCGGAATAAGCTGGGGTGTCTCATCTTCAGGTGGAATAAGCTGGGGTGTAATTTAAGCTGCATTGTATT
>NW_024724368.1:6458686-6503686 GCF_018991925.1 Homarus americanus | reverse complement strand
TCATTTTCTATTCCCACTCTGCTCCTCTTCTGTTTTCTCCCCTTTCCACTTCCCCCTCTCTTTTTCCCCTTCTTTTCCCCCCGTTCTCCTCCTCCTTCCCCCTCTTCTCCCTCCCTTTATTTATCTCTCTCTACTGTACCTCTTATTCTTCTCTCCTTTGTCTCTTCTCTATCCTCTTGTCTTATCTCTTCTCCTTTCCCTGACTGACATCATCTAACATCATTTGCTCTCACCAGAAGTCGTATTGAACCCATTATTTATCTCCCTTTCCTTCCCTTTCCTTCCCTTTCCTTCCCTTTCCTTCCTATTATTGTGGCTTGTCTCTCTCTTGCCCCCAAACGGAATTCCTGTCCTAAATATTTGTGATTTATAAATTATACTCTCTCTCTCTCTCTCTCTCTCTCTCTCTCTCTCTCTCTCTTTCTCTCTCCGATATGTATAATGTTGGTCTTTTTGCTTTGTGTGTGTGTGTGTGTGTGTGTGTGTGTGTATCTTTGTCTCTTTCTATCTCTTTCTCTCTTCCTGTCTCCTTCTTTATCGTCATTTCCTCTTCCTCGGTATAAGCGTCAAGAAGCACACCACATCTTGTCTCCGGGGAATCAATTGATAAGACACTGATAAGAACTCCCGCAATTTCATGGTAATTATTTAAAGGAGTATGCTTCATGGGGCGACCTCTCCTGCTACCCTTCCTCTGATTGCCTGAGATAGTATTCTGATTGGCTGAGATACATTTTGAGATGGTATTCTAATTGAAAGATATTCTGATTGGCTGGGCGTAGGGTTGATAGGCTTTCTGATTGGTTGTGTGTAGGGTTGATGGACATTCTGATTGGTTGAGTGTAGGGTTGAGAGGCATTCTGATTGGCTGGGAAGCTTGTTGGCCTTTTTTTTTTAGAATGTCTCTAGGTAGTGACGTTCGGATTGGTTAGAAGACTTGATATTCTTTAGGTGCTCCTGTGATTGGTTAAGAAACGATGTTGATATTGTTTTGGGCCTTTGTGATTAGTTTAGGACTTTGTTGATATATTTTTAGGAACTCTGTAGTTTGGGAAACTTTTTAGTATTTTTTAGGAGCGCGTGTGATTGGCTGGGGTACCATGTTGGCAATTTTTTCCGGAACTCTCTCATTGGTTTGGGATCTTGTTGACATTTGTTTAGGAACACTCTTGATTGGTTGGGGGGCCTTGTTGATGAGCTGTGTCACTCTGATTGGTTGGGGACCTTGTTGATAAGGTGAGTGATGCTGGGATTGGCTGGGGACCCCCGCTGGTAGCTTGAAGGACACGGTTGATGGGTTTTTTTAAGGTCTTTGTGCTGGTGTTCATGGCCGGGGGGGGGGGAAGGTAATTGTGTGACTGTGTCTTTGACGTAACGAAGAAAACTTTTGTGCTTTTACTTTCACCTTAACTTTACGAACTTAACGAAAAACTGACTTACGAGGTTTCGGTGTTGTTTATTCACTTTGACCTAACGAAAACTATTGTTATTTATTTATTTTTCTCGTTTGCTTTAACATAACGAGAAAATAGTGATGATGTTAGTTGTGACTGATATAACAGCTTCTTTTGAGCAGTTAGATTGACGTCAGATGTTCAGTTTGATTCATCCACCACGTTGCATGTACAGTGCATACTTTGTGGGAAATAATATGAGACCATGGACGATAAATATTGGTATATGAGGGCTGTCACTTGTCACACGTAAAATTTCGGAGCATATCGACCCCCCACCTGCACAGATAGTTGTTTTAGCTACTGTACACGAGTAAATATTGATCAATTTGAAACGGGATGTTGATCAACGTAATTTATTATTTCGTGAGTCAAGTGAATATTGATAAATTTGAGTAATTAATTCCTTCAAGAGTCGAGACAATAGTCCAAATTAATTGATCTGGCCTTTTTTGAAGTGTTCAGACTGGCTTGTGATAGTGACTGGCTTGTAAGGTGACTATGTCTTGAGTTATTAGGTTTATAAAATGACTTTTGTTAATAACTGGTATTATAAAATAACTGTCGTGTATATGACTGGAGACTGAGATGCGACTGGATCTGTATTGGTGGAAAATTTTATGCTGGACCGTCCGATATGTTGATTGGTTGTGTTGTGAAGTTAGACGAACGGTGATTGGTTCTCATAGGAAGGCTTCGGCTGTCTGGCTGACGAATGAAATGAACAATAATTTGGTGGATTCACTCTTGAGAATCTTGGTGCCTTGTGCTAGACCTGGTGGTATGGTGGAGTGGTTGGGCTGTCGATTTGGTTGTGTGGTGGAGTAGCTCTCAGTGTGGTTGTGTGGTGGAGTAGCTCTCAGTGTGGTTATGTGGTGGAGTAGCTCTCAGTGTGGTTGTGCGGTGGAGTAGCTCTCAGTGTGGTTGTGCGGTGGAGTAGCTCTCAGTGTGGTTGTGTGGTGGAGTAGCTCTCAGTGTGGTTATGTGGTGGAGTAGCTCTGTGTGGTTGTGTGGTGGAGTAGCCCTCAGTGTGGTTGTGTGGTGGAGTAGCTCTCAGTGTGGTTGTTTGGTGGAGTAGCTCTCAGTGTGGTTGTGTGGTGGAGTAGCCTCTCAGTTTGGTTGTGTGGTGGAGTGTTTTGTCAGTGTGGTTGTGTGCTGAGTAGCTCTCAGTGTGGTTGTGTGGTGGAGTGGCTGTCAGTGTGGTTGTGTGTGGAGTAAGCTCTCGGTGTGGTTGTGTGGTGGAGTATGGCTGTCGGTGTGGTTGTGTGGTGGAGTAGCTCTCCAGTTTGGTTGTGTGGTGGGTAGCTCTCAGTGTGGTTGTGTGGTGGAGTAGCTCTCAGTGTGGTTGTGTGGTGGAGTAGCTCTCAGTGTGGTTGTGTGGTGGAGTAGCTCTCGGAGGTGTGGTTGTGTGGTGGAGTGGCTGTCAGTGTGGTTGTGTGGTTGGAGTAGCTCTCAGTGTGGTTGTGTGGTGGAGTGGCTGTCAGTGTGGTTGTGTGGTGGAGTAGCTCTCAGTGTGGTTGTGTGGTGGGTGGCTGTCAGTGTGGTTGTGTGGTGGAGTAGCTCTCAGTGTGGTTGTGTGGTGGAGTAGCTCTCAGTGTGGTTGTTTGGTGAAGTAGCTGTCAGTTTGGTTGTGTGGTGGAGTGGCTGTCAGTGTGGTTGTTTGGTGAAGTAGCTGTCAGTTTGGTTGTGTGGTGGAGTGGCTGTCAGTGTGGTTGTGTGGTGGAGTAGCTCTCAGTGTGGTTGTGTGGTGGAGTGGCTCTCAGTGTGGTTGAGGGTGAGGATACAACGAGCCGGGGTGTGTGACTGCGGTCAACCTACCGCTTTAGCTGTGAGTGCTACTGTTCTTCTGTTCATTCTACCTGTTCTTCTGTTCATTCTACCTGTTCTTCTGTTCATTATACCTGTTCTTCTGTTCATTCTACCTGTTCTTCTGTTCATTCTACCTGTTCTTCTGTTTACTCTACCTGTTCTTCTGTTTACTCTACCTGTTCTTCTGTTTACTCTACCTGTTCTTCTGTTTACTCTACGTGTTCTTCTGTTTACTCTACCTTTTCTTCTGTTTACTCTACCTGATCTTCTGTTTACTCTACCTGTTCTTCTGTTTACTCTACCTGTTCTTCCGTTTACTCTACCTTTTCTTCTGTTTACTCTACCTGTTCTTCTGTTTACTCTACCTGTTCTTCTGTTCATTCCTGTTCTTCTGTTTTACTCCTGTTCTTCTGCTTTACTCTACCTATTCTTCTGTTTACTCTACCTGTTCTTCTGTTGTTTTACTCTACCTGTTCTTCTGTTCATTCTACCTGTTCTTCTGTTCATTCTACCTGTTCTTCTGTTTACTCTACCTGTTCTTCTGTTTACTCTACCTGTTCTTCTGTTTACTCTACCTGTTCTTCTGTTTACTCTACGTGTTCTTCTGTTTACTCTACCTTTTCTTCTGTTTACTCTACCTGATCTTCTGTTTACTCTACCTGTTCTTCTGTTTACTCTACCTGTTCTTCCGTTTACTCTACCTTTTCTTCTGTTTACTCTATTTTGTTCTTTCCCTTTTCTATATTAGTTTCTTGTGATCTTCGTCTCCTTTTATGACTTATTCCTATTCTCAGTAATTCTCCTCTTCTTCTTCTTCCCAATTTACCATCATTATGCTTCATGTTCTTCTCCTCCACCTCTCTCTCTCTCTCTCTCTTAACTCTCCCTCCCCATTTTTAATTCTCTCCCTTGGTCGCGTCTTCGTTATCTCTTTCCTTCTTCTTGCCTTTCCCCTCTCTCATTTACTGCTCTTTATTTTCCCTTCTTCATCTTTTCATTTCCTTTATGACCTTTCCCCTCTATCCTGTCTCACCTTTCTCCCTGTTTGTCGCTTTTTCTTCTTTTTTTTCATTTCCCGGTCATTTATTGCTTCCCTTTTGCCTCCATTCACTTTCTCTCTCTCTCTGTCTTTCTTGTTTGTTACACTTGACGTATTTTATTTCATTTTTATTCTCCTCTCTCCTCCTCCCTCTCTTTTTGTTTTTTCAGATGTTGTTTGCTTTAAGTTTGTCTCTTGTTTGTGTCTCTCTGTCTGTCTTTATTTTCTCACTCACTCACTCACTCACTCACACACTCACACACTCACACACACTTTTAAAAAATACATTATAGGTATGTGAAGGTGACGTGACATAGGAAGCCCGGGCCAAAAGCTCTTGTGATTTCCCCCTGGAGGAAGAGCCTTAGTGGGTTAGCTCACCAAGGAAGACACGCCTCTTTATCCTACTCCTCTCCTTATCCTACTCCTCGCCTCCGCATTTTCCTCCTCGCCTCCTTATCCTTCTCCTCGCCTCCTTATCCTTCTCCTCGCCTCCTTATCCTTCTCCTCGCCTCCTTATCCTTCTCCTCGCCTCCTTATCCTCCTCCTCGCCTCCTTATCCTCCTCCTCGCCTCCTTATCCTCCTCCTCGCCTCCTTATCCTCCTCCTCGCCTCCTTCCTACTCCTCCGCCTCCTTATCCAGCTTCTCCTGCCTCCCTTATCCTTCTCTCTCGCCTCATATCCTCCTCCTAGCCTCCTTATCCTACTCCTCCGCCTCCTTATCCTTCTCCTCCTTGCTCCTTATCCTTCTCTCGCCTCCTTATCCTCCTCCTAGCCTCCCCTTATCCCTCCTCCTCACTCCATATCCTTCTTTCCTGCCTCCATGTCTTCTCCCTCGCCTCCTTATCCTCCTCTAGCCTCATATCTCTCCCTCGCCTCATATCCTCCACCTCGCCTCCTTATCCTCCCTCCTCGCCTCCTTGTCCTCCTCCTAGCCTCCTTATCCTCCTCCTCCGCCTCCTTATCGCTTCTCCTCGCCTCCCCTTATCTCCTCCCCTCACCTCCTTGTCTCTCTCGCCTCCTTATCCTTCTCCTCATCCTTGTCTCCTCCTCGCCTCCTTATCCTCCTCCCTCGCCTCCTTATATCACTCTCGCCTCCCTTATCCTACTCTCCTTTTCTTATCTTTCCCTCCTAGCCTCCTTATCCTTCCTGCCTCCTTGTCATCGCCTCCTCGCCTCCTTATCTTCTCTTTCGCTCCTTCGCCTACTCCTCGCCTCTTATCCTTCTCCTCGCCTCCTTATCCTTCTCCTCGCCTCCTTGTCTTCTCCTCCTCCTTATCCTCCTCTACTCGCCTCCTTATCCCTCCTCTGGCCTCCCTTATCCTTCACTGCCTCCTTATCCTTCTCCTCGCCTCCTTATCCTTCTCCTCGCCTCCTTATCCTACTCCATTCGCTACATTGCTGCTGTCCAAGTTGATTCATCGTCAGGCGGGTTGAGAAGTCGGCGTTTCCTCTGTTGACATTTAATCTTTCACTATTCCACGTTATTTATTGCGTGTCACGTTTGGAGTTCGTTCATATGTGAGTTTTGTTGTTTTTCGTTGTTTATTGTCTGTGTTGTTTACTGTCTGTTGTTTACTGTCTGTGTTGTTTATTGTCTGTTGTTTACTGTCTGTTGTTTACTGTCTGTGTTGTTTACTGTCTGTTGTTTACTGTCTGTGTTGTTTATTTTCCGTGTTGTTTACTGTCTGTGTTCTTTACTGTGTTGTTTACTGTCTATGTTGTTTATTGTCCGTGTTGTTTATTGTCCGTGTTGTTTACTGTCTCTGTATTGTTTACTGTCTCTGTATTGTTTACTGTCTGTGTTGTTTACTGTCATTGCGTTGTTTACTGTCTCTACGTTGTCTACTGTCTCTACGTTGTTTACTGTCATTACGTTGTTTACTGTCTTTGCGTTGTGTACTGTCTCTACGTTGTCTACTGTCTCTACGTTGTTTACTGTCATTACGTTGTTTACTGTCTTTGCGTTGTTTACTATCATTGCGTTGTTTACTATCATTGCGTTGTTTACTCTCATTGCGTTGTTTACTGTCTCTCTGTTGTCTACTATCTTTAGCTTCACTGGTCTATCTTATTTATATTCATGTCGTCTTTTCCTGTTGTTTATATATAGTGTTGTTTACTTCAGGCTGAGTTGAATTATCTTTTGTCTTATTACACAAGTTTATTTTACTGTTTTAAGCTTCATGGGTGTTTATAATTATGTTCATCTTTCCACCAGTTATAGGAAGATTATTTTGAGGTGATGGTATTTCCTTGCGTTCATAAGTTCATACATTGTTCTTTTGCACTTTTTTTTCCTTCTTCTTTTGATAGGTTGTTATATTGCCTCTTATTCCTTCAGTTACGAATATTTTCCTGTTTTTTTTCTGTTTATTTACATATTTGATTTAACTGTTGTAAATTTTATCTCAGGTTGTAAGTTCTTCGTTGTTGTTGGTTTATGCTGTAGGTGATATGTTGAACGGTTGTAAGAGAGAGAGAGAGAGAGAGAGAGACCTTATATACCAATCTTCAAAAATATTTATTATATAATGCTTGATGCTCCAATCCTCTCAGGTATAATCCACGCTCCTAATAAGCCTTACCTTAGCACACAGACTCTGATGCTCCAATCCGCACAGTAAATCTCGTCAGGTGTGGCTCCCTCCGTGTGTTGATTGTGTTCTCGTTCCCAATCTTGTGTATGTGGTTGTGCGGTGGTAATGGTGTTTACTACGAACTCTCTCTCTCTCTCTCTCCCCCTCCCCGTTTCTTGTCCCCTCTTACCTCCGTTCCCTCTCCCCTCCCCTTTTTCTCTCCTCTCCTATTCTCCTCTCCTCCGTCCCCTCTCAACTTCCCTCTTCCCACATCCGTTCCCACTTCACCCCCTATCTCCCTCTCTACCCCCCCCCCGCCATCAGTGGTTCTAGTCAGGTCCTACAGTAGGACCCTCAGGAGTCCTACAGGCGGTGCTGGTGGGCTGTTTATCGCCTCCTCAAGTGTCTGACAGTCACCACTAGACCTCCTACAGGATTCCTACCGATTAAATAAGAAGAACTACGAGAAATGGGGCCAAATAGGACAGAAATCGAGCGAAAGCGGATCTTAAATCAGAAATAGGATAAAATAGGAGCATTGAGGTCACAAATGTGGCAAATAGGAGCATAAAGGCTTGAAATATGACAAAAACTGAGCCTAAAGGTCATTAATAGGACAAAATTGGAGCATAGAGACAAGAAATAGGAGAAAAAATCATTGTAACCAGAAATTGGGTAAAATGTGATATCTTATTCTTTCCATTTTTTTTTGAGAGGCGAGACTGCGCGAAATTGCACGCACCGAAGCGTTATGGCAATATTCAGAAGGTTGAGTGTGTGTGTGTGTGTGTGTGTGTGTGTGTGTGTGTGTCCAGCCGTCCACCATCACCCCATTGTGTATTGTGAGTAAAAATTGAAGCCCTCTTTTGTTTCCCGTCTATTGTGTTGCGTTTGCCTACCATTTATTATTGCTATTATTCTTTTGTTTTGTGTTTGGTCACTTTTTTGTGAGGGGGGGGGTGATTTTTTTGTGTTGTTGTTTTTCTTAGGTTGTTTTAATAATGATTAATCGATGTATTATTATTTTATGTTGTTGTTTTTGTCCTGTTTTACTGTTTTATTTGTTGTGTTTAGTTGTTGTTTTTTATTATTGTGGTTTATGTTTGTGTCTTTGTTTATTTATTTATTTATTTATTTATTTTACTACCAAATATTTCTATAAGGTGGTGTTGATATGCTGTGGTAAATCCCATAGTGTGTCTGGAGTACTATGCTGTGGTAGATCCCATAGTGTGTCTGGAGTACTATGCTGTGGTAAATCCTATAGTGTGTCTGGAGTACTATGCTGTGGTAGATCCCATAGTGTGTCTGGAGTACTATGCTGTGTTAGATCCCATAGTGTGTCTGGAGTACTATGATGTGTTAGATCCCATGGTGTGTCTGGAGTACTATGCTGTGTTAGATCCCATAGTGTGTCTGGAGTACTATATGCTGTGTTAGACCCCATAGTGTGTCTGGAGTACTATGATGTGGTAGATCCCATAGTGTGTCTGGAGTACTATGCTGTGGTAGATCCCATAGTGTGTCTGGAGTACTATGCTGTGGTAGATCCCATAGTGTGTCTGGAGTACGTCATGTGTTGGTCAACTGCGTAGCATCACCGTCAGCTGCTGGGTAGTGTGGGAATATACCTCAGTGTGGCGGTGTTGTGGTGGGGGGGAGCCTAAGGAGCCACTGCCACAAGGCTTCGTTCATACCCTCGTTAGCAGCGGGCGTCATCCAGTGCTGCCTTGCTCACTCACTGTTTGTTGTCATAATCAGGTGTGTGTGTGTGTGTGTGTGTGTGTGTGTGTATGTGTGTGTGTGTGTGTGTGTTGTGTTGTGTCAGAGAGAGAGGGTTGGCTTGCTAAGGTTGGTTACTGGTTAAATGGGCCCCAGACTGGTTAAATGGGCCCCAGTCCTAATAGGCCCAACTTAATTGTACCTTAACATAGCTATTAGAATTTGGAGGCCCAATTTGAACTGAGCTCCAATCATATTAAGTTAGATTGGTTCCCAGGTAACTAATCGCTGAGGTTAATCAATGTCATTACCAGGTGTCAGACAAGGCTGATTGACAGGTTGTGTGGCACCTTACAATCAGTGTGAGAGTTAGCGTCAATGGCCCACCACTACACACCTTTTAGTTTCTATTTAATTAGGCGATGGGAAAGCTTTGAATTTAATACCCTCCTCGACCTAAAAACCTCTCCCGTCTGACTTTCCTCCCACCTCACCTCACTCACCAGCACCATCAAATAAAAACTACTCTACAAATAAATAAAAATCAGGTGACGTGATAATAATTTTTTTTTCTTGGGGAAGTTAACTCGCAAAAAATGGCCAACTGACGGTCATTATTACCTTACTTCCGGGCCATATAGCCGGAGAAGCAATGGGGCTCATATACTGCCTGCCACTGTGCTTGTGTTGAACCTCGTTGTCTTATTAAGGGGGCTTAGGTAGAGGAATGAATGCGTTGCGTTATCTGCTTGCGTTCATCCATGCGTCCGCCCGTCTCTCCTCCGTCCTTGCTTGTGTTCATCCGTCCTTGCTTGCGTTCATCCATGTGTTCGCCCGTCTCTCCTCCGCCCTTGCTTGCGTTCATCGTCCGTCCTTGCTTGCGTTCATCCATGCGCCCGTCTCTCCATGTGTCCGTCCTCCGTGCTTGTGTTCATCCGTCCTTGCTTGCGTTCATCCATGTGTCCGCCCGTCTCTCCTCCGCCCTTGTGTTCATCCGTCCTTGCTTGCGTTCATCCATGTGTCCGCCCGTCTCTCCTCCTTCCTTGCTTGTGTTCATCCGTCGCTTGCGTTCATCCATGTGTTCGCCCGTCTCTCCTCCGTCCTTGCTTGTGTTCAATCGTCCGTCCCTGTGTGCGTTCATTCGAGAATCCTGAACACGGTAACTACCAAAAAAAAAAATGATAGCGTGACTTGACGTGTGGGGACCGTATATCGCAACAAGATCTCAGAGGATATCAATAATCAACGTGTGTGTGTGTGTGTGTGTGTGTGTGTGTGTGTGTGTGTGTGTGTGTGTGTCAAAATTAAAGCCATGTCAACCTCAGTACCCTTGACCTGATCCCAAAAGCTTGTTGAGATTGTCTTAATGCGTTCCTGTTCCCCCTGACAATGGTGTGTAATGACTGTTAAAGACGTAATCTCACCGTCAGATTTCCTTTAACCTTTGACCGCTTCATCAAGGTCGTATGTGTAAGTGACATTTTCTTTCGGCATTTACGCATTTTATTATAGATATTATTTGTATTTCTTTTTTTGGGGGCATGTCTGGATTAGGAAATGTGTGTGTGTGTGTGTGTGTGTGTGTGTGTGTGTGTGTGTGTGTGTCGAAGCCCTTCTTTAGGAATAAAAGTTCCTTAGTTCCTTAGGGTCTCGTGACGTCTGAGGGCTTGCATAAAGACCCCGAAGCTATTCATTACTAATCCCGATTATATATTGCTATCAGAAGGAGAAAGGAAAGAGGAGGAAGAGAAGATAGTGGGAGTTACATAACCAAGTAGGTTTTATCTTAGAGACAGTTTATATGTTAATAACCACTAGTGCTTCTTCCTGCCCCCCCCCCTTTCCCTTACCCCCTCCCCCTGCCCTCCCCCCTTCCCTCCTGGTCCCCTCCCGCCGCCCTAATGGCATGGGCCGCGCTCCAGGACCGTGTGTCAAGCTGACTTAGTTGAGGAGTTCTTGCTGGTTAGGTTAGGTTAGGTTATGTTAGGGTAGGGTAGGTTACGGTAGGTTTGGTTAGGGTAGGGTAGGTTAGGCTAGGTTAGGTTAGGGTAGGGTAGGTTAGGGTAGGTTAGGGTAGGTTAGGGTAGGGTAGGTTAGGTTATGGTAGGTTAGGTTAGGATAAGTTAGGGTAGGTTAGGTTATGGTAGGTTAGGTTAGGATAAGTTAGGGAAGGGTAGGTTAGGGTAGGTTAGGTTATGGTAGGTTAGGTTAGGATAAGTTATGGTAGGTTAGGTTAGGGTAGGTTAGGGTAGGTTAGGGTAGGGTAGGTTAGGTTATGGTAGGTTAGGTTAGGATAAGTTAGGGTAGGGTAGGGTATTTTGTATACATTATTTATCATTTAGGGTTTTGTGTCGTTTGTGTATTTGATATATCATTAATTTTATATATTTTTAGTGTAGTTATGTATCATTTGATGTGTTTATACAGTATATAATTACATATATCTCAGTGTTCAGTATAATGTGGGATAATGATGTTGGCTGAATAAGGCATTATATATAAACACATATACATATAACAGTTTATATATGAATTTATATTGATAATGTATATATTGACAATATGTATAGTTATATAGACGATAAATGAACAGGTTTTGGGCCATATCAGACTAATGACCATCCAGGTTAATTAGTTGTTTTTACCTGTGAATGCTAATGCTGGTTTAATGAGAGAGACATTGATTGGTTGGTCCCATGGGTGATTGGTCACTGGGCGTGGGAGTGTGTGGTGAAGCCTCAGGATATGTTGAGGGTGAAGGACTTGTGGTTGAGAACTGTTATTATTATTATTATTTTATTATTGATATTTTTGTTATTGTTTTTATTTTATCGTTATTTTCTATTATTATTATTATTATTATTATTATTATTATTATTATTATTATTATTATTATTATTATTATTGTTATCTGGTATTTTTATCATCCAGGGGAAAATCCTTACTATTGAGGTCGTAAAGTATTTATAAACGAGAAAAATATAAACTCTTTTAACAAGGTGGTATAAACAGCTAATTACCTTGTTAGGTGTCATTAGTCTGATATCACAGCTTGTATTGATCGTTTATGAGGAGTGTGTTCGAGTGGAGTAATTATCAAGTCTTAGGTACGTACTGTCACCCGGAGTTAAAGACAGACAGACAGTTGCACTAGACAGACACACGGACTAGACGGTGGCAGATAGGCGTGGGTGGGTGGGGCTCGATCTCGTGTCCTCAACTTTAAACATCTACAGTACGAGAATGAGTGGGCCTGTTTTACACCCTCTGCCCCACCCACTATTGCGTGTGTTCCGTCCTCCTGCTCCACCCACTGTTACACGTCCACCCTCTTGCTCCACCTACACACCCATGCCCTCCTGCCCTCTTGCTCTTTTTAATTGCCCTTTTCTCTTGCTCTAAGTTCTACCTCCGTTTCCGCCACATCCCAATCTGTTTTTCTCCTTGCCCATTCCCCTTACTATCCCATTTGCCCCTCTGACCTCTTGCCCATCACCGTGACATAACCTCTTGCCCATCACCGTGACATAACCTCTTGCCCAAAATCATGATTATACCCACTTTCTCATTAGCGTGACAAACCCTCTTGCCCATTACTATGACGTCCCTTCTTGCCCATTACTATGACGCCTCCTCTTGCCCATCACCGTGATAATACCCACTGACGTCACACACTCTTGCCCACCGTGAACATTAAACAAACAGGGAGGAAGGGAGAGAGACAGTGGCAGGCCTTAGTTCACGTTCACAGACCCTTGAGGGTGAAGGAGTTAAAGGTCCCGCTCCAACCCCTTCCACCCCTCTCCCCCTTTCCATCCTTCTTTTTTGCCCTTCCACCTCTTTCCCCCCTCCACTCCTTCTTCATTTCCTTCCTACATCTCTTTTCCTCCACACACACACACACACACACACACACACACACACAGCATCACGTACTGTACATAGGGAACCTGTTGTTGTGAGCCATGAACCACGTGATTTGTCTCATAAGTGCCTCCAGATGAGTCACTTCAATACTGACAGGAGCAATAACAGTGGGTGAGTAACAGCTGATAGATAGATAGATAGATAGATGGGTGGGTGGGTGATGGATGGATAGATAGATAGATAGATAGATAGATAGATGGGTGATAGATAAATAGATGGATAGGTGGGAGATAGGTAGGTGGATAAGTAGGTGTGTAGGTAGGAAGATAGGTATCATACTTAAGGGGTTAACTCATCATACTCAAGGGGTTAACTCATCGTACTCAAGGGGTTAACTCATCGTACTTAAGGGGTTAACTCATCGTACCTAAGGGGTTAACTCATCGTACCTAAGGGGTTAACTCATCGTACTCAAGGGGTTAACTCATCGTACTCAAGGGGTTAACTCATCGTACTCAGAGGGTTAAACTATCGTAATCAAGGGGGAGGGTTACATTATCATAGCTACATACGAGGCTACACGTACATCATGGAGGGGCAGAGAATTTCACACCTGAGGCAAAGTCGGCGGCGCTGTTTTCAGGTACACTAGATCAAAGTTGACTAATTAAGGACAAGTTTGAGACACACCTGGAGGCCTTCCTAGCTCAGGTCTCAAGAGTTAACATGCAAGTAAGTCCTCGTTCAATGGAGCTTGTGACTTGAGGCCGAATTAGAGTCAGTTAGAGGTCTAAATATAGTTCTATAGTTTGCTCTATAGTTCGTTTAGAGCTCAGCATCGTCGTCTACAGTAGAGCCGTAGAGTATTAAGCTCTAGATAAATTGGTAAGAGGTTTTATTATGCAAGAGTTTAATAGATTTGATGTGTCTTCTGATGCTGGTAATTTGATGGTTCGGTCGTCTTTGTCATTGCTGTGTTTAGGTTCTCAGTAAACAAACTACTCACCAAACTTGTTATATTTAGGATCCCTATAATAAAGACGTCCCAGATTGTTTATTTTGTTATTATAAGATTCAGGTGAACTAACAAGTCCCTGTAGATAAAAGGCTCCTGAATTTGTCGTGTTTAGGATCCAAGCAAACAAACGAGTGTAAATTTGTCGTATTTAGAGCAAAATTAAATCGTCTCGTATTCGCCAAAAGTATGATCCTGTAAACAAGGGAGTCCCGAATTATCCGTATTTTAAACCCTCTAAACGAGTCCCGAATTCACCATGCTTAAGATCCTCCGAAAACTGCTAAGGCCCCGAGTTGCCGCGTTGAGTACGCCGCTATGTCACTCGGAGAAGAACAATCAGGCAAGTCTGTATAGTGGCACTTGGAGATGATAAGTTGTGTACCGCCGCGCTATGATCAACAAACCGGGTAATGGCTGCCCGTGGTGGTGATTGACACCTAAGGACTTGCAGCAGCAGACGGGGTCATTCAGTAACAGGGATGCAGTTAATAACAGATGGGAGGCATTTAGTAACGGGGGCGCATTCAGTAACATAGAAGGCATTCAGTAACAGATGGGAGGCATTCAGTAACAGATGGGAGGCATTCAACAGAACATACAACAGGCAGCACGCAACGTAACCAACAGACAAAACAGCCCAGCCAATCACAGGCAACAGCTCCCACACAATACCTCGTACAAACCCAAGTGCGGAATTACGCCACGTATCAAGATGGCATCCTTGAGTCAGCGGCCGTGGATCACTAACGAGACTGAGGCCAAATGTCAAAAGGTGTGTGTGTGTGTGTGTGTGTGTGTGTGTGTGTGTGTGTGTGTGTGTGTGTGTGTGTGTGTGTGTGTGTGTGTGTGTGTGTGTGTGTGTGAGGTGGAATTACGGGCACTCACACGCAAAGGCTGGCGAATGCACAGTTATAATCCTGGATATGTGACGAGCGTCTGGAGGGAACGACGACCAGGGGAAACGGGTGATGGATGAAGGAAATGGATGGCTGATTGGGATTTGTAGATGGGATTTGATTTAACAGGTAGATGAGTGGTCGTGTTTACCTTTTTGTATCGTGAAGGGGATCAACAAGGACCCAGTGTTAAGTGATCAAGGACTTCACACTGGAGACCCACTTGCGTCCACTCACCACCACCTCCTCCTCCTCCTCCTCCTCCTCCTCCTCCTTCCCTAGTCCCCAAAAGAAATTCAGAAGGAGAAGCGAAGAACTAGGGAGTAGGGGTGGGGGTGGGAATGGACAGGTGGCCCAATGGCGTGGTGGTTCCTGTTGGGTACCAAGGCATTACCATGCTACATATATAGTAGTCTCTCTCTCTCTCTCTCTCTCTCTCTCTCTCTCTCTCTCTCTCTCTCCCTCTCTCTCTCTCTCTCTCTCTCTCTCTCTCTCTCTCTTGTGTTCCTTCTGACCTTTTTTCTCTGAAGGAAAATTGTTTTTTGTCTGTATTTGTATATCTTGTTGTTGTATTATTATTATTATTATTATTATTAGTATTATTATTATTATTATTATCATTATTATTATTATTATCATTATTATTATCATTATTATTATTATTCTTAGTATTATTATTATTATTATTATTATCATTTATTATTATTATCACATGTATTATTATCATTATTATTATTATCATATTATCATTGTGTTATTATTATTATTATCAATTGTCCATATTCATTGTTTCTTCCTGTACCTCGTTTTCCTCCCTGCTTCCTTTCTCTGCCCCGTTCTTGCCTCATCCTCCGCCTCGTAAGCACTAGACTCCCGGGTTTTCCTACATTTTTAACCCAGATATTAAATGCGGCAATGGCGGCGAACTGACATAAAGACACTCGTAGAATGGCAGAATTTACGGGTGACCGGCTGACCGTAGCCATAAGATTGTGGCTATTGTTACTGTCTCTTGTGGTAGGGTTTCTGACACTGTGTTAATGGCTTCTGACACTGTGTTAATGGTTTCTGACACTGTGTTAATGGATGCTGACACTGTGTTAATGGATTCTGACACTGTGTTAATGGTTTATGACACTAATTATTGTTTTTGACACTGATAATGGATTCTGACACTACTAATGGATTCTGACACTACTAATGGCTTCTGATACTGTGGTAAGAGTTTCTGAATCTACTAATGGGTCAAACAACTGCAATAACGGCGTCTGAAACTACTACTTTATTATGAAGAAAAAAAATAACAACACAACATCAGAAATTTTAATCATGACTTCAAGTATTGACCCTGAAACTGAGTACAGTACAGTAGTGTGTGTGTGTGTGTGTGTGTGTGTGTGTGTGTGTGTGTGTGTGTGTGTGTGTGTGTGTGTGTGTAATGTGTCTGTGTCGTGTATGTGTATTTGTTTGCACTGCTAACAAAGACAATACAATACTAAAAAACAAATCATTCCTCGCTATTAAATTTTATCTTAGCTGGGTATACCGTTACCTAATAGTGCCTACCTACCTACCTACCTACCTACCTACCTACCTACCTACCTACCTTGCCTACCCACCCACCCACCCACCCACCCACCCACCTACCATTGTCCCGTAGAGTAATGGCAACGTGTAATGGGCAAGACAGCTTATTGGCCAATTGTTTTCATCAAGCCTTTCAATGGGTGGTTCTTAAGGGATAATTAAGGGGATTTATACTTTTGTGAAGGGTAATATTATTTTTGTTGTTTACTTAAAGGGATTTTAGGTTTGGGTGATATTTTAAGACATTTAGGGAAGGATAATTTTTTTTCTCGTCTTATTTATCCTCTTTAATTTTCCGTATTAAGTTTCTTGTTTTTTCTCTTATTCCTCTTTTTTTTTCTATTCCTCCTCTCCTTCTTCACTCTATCTCCCTTTTCTCTTTATCATTTGTATTTTCCTCCTTCTCCTCCTCCTCTCTGTACCTAATCTATCCTCTTCCTACTCTCTCTTCTCTCTTTGCTTCATCCTCCTTTCTTTCCTTCATCCTCATCTTCTCTGCCTCTTCTTCCTCTCTTTGCTTCTTTCTCCCCCTCCTCCTCCCCCTCCTCTCTTTGCTTCTTTCTCCTCCTCCTCCTCTCTTTGCTTCTTCCTCCTTTATTTTCTTTTTTCTTCTTTCTTCTTCCTTCTTCTCTTCTCTTTACTTCTTCCTCTTACTCGTCTCTTTGGCTCCTCCTCCTCTTCCTCCCTTTGCTTCCTCATCCTCCACCTTCTCTCTTTGCCTCCTCCTTGCCTCCTCCGCCCCTCTTTGCCTCCACTTCCTCCTCTCCTTTCCTCCACCTCCTCCTCTCCTTTCCACCTCCTCCTCCTCTCCCTTTCCTCCACCTCCTCCTCTCCTTTTCCACCTCCTACTCCTCTCATTCCTCCTCCTCCTCCTCCTCTCCGTTCTCCTCCTCCTCCTCCTCCCCCTCCTCTCCTCCTCCTCTGTTCGGCCTTGACCGCCGGGCTTGTGCTTGTAAATTATATGCGGTATACCTTTAAAGGAATGACGATCGTATATTTCGCCCCGGGGTTCTGTGTGTATGATATAGGAAGTATAACCAAGTATGATATATTGTGTATGATACTAGGGTCTGTGTGTATGATACTGGGTTGTATGTGTGTATGATATAAGAACATAAGAAAATAAGGAGTCTGCAATAGTCCGGTTGGCCTGTGAATAGCAGCTCCTGTCGAGAGTTACTACCACTCTCTATCATCCATGAATCTATCTAGCCTCCTTTTAAAACTTTCCAGCGTTCCAGCACTTACTACATAGTTGCTAAGCTTGTTCCACTCGTCTACCACCCTATTTGTGAACCAGTTCCTTCCTATCTCCCTCCTAAACCTGAACTTATCCAACTTAAATCCGCTGCTACGAGTCCTATCCTGCTCGGATATTATAAGAACTTTATATCTCCTTTATTGATTCCTTTCACCCACTTAAATACTTCTATCATATCTCCCCGCACTCTTCGTCTTTCTAGGGAATGCAAGTTTAGTTTCTTTAATCTATCTTGATATGGAAGGTTTCTAAGTCCCGGAATCATTTTCGTCTTCCTTCGCTGCACCGACTCCTGTGAATTGATATCCATTCTATAATAAGGGCACCAGAACTGAACCGCATAATCGATGTGCGGCCTGACTAGCGCAAGATATGGTTGCAATAAGACCTCTGCACTCTTATTACTTACACTTCTAGATATAAAACTCAATACTCTGTTTGCCTTATTTCGAACATTAACGCACTGGTTTCTAGGCCGTAGGTCCGGGCTTCCACGTACCCCAAGGTCTCTTTCACAAGTCGACTTCTCTAGGTTGATGTTGTTAAGGCTGTATACATTGACAGTATTTGTTCTTCCAATATTAAGTACGCTGCACTTGCTGGTGTTGAATTTCATTTGCCATTTTTCTGACCACTCCTGCAATTTATTTAAATCCTCCTGTAGTGCATTTGCATCCTGCCCTGAATTAATCTGCCGCCCTATTTTAGTGTCATCCGCAAACTTGCTTATGTCACTGCTGATCCCAGTATCTAGATCGTTTATGTAAGAATATGAACAAGAGTGGGCCCAGTACTGACCCCTGGGGAACCCCACTGATTACACAGCCCCACTCAGATTTAACACCATCTACGCTGACCCTCTGCGTTCTATCGGTGAGCCATGATTTTATCCAATTTAAAACTTTCCCCTCGATACCATGAGCCTTAACTTTTCTCAGAAGCCTCTGATGCGGTACTCTGTCAAACGTTTTGCTAAAGTCTAAGTAAATAACATCGTAATATAGGAAGTATACCCAAGTATGATATGTTGTGTATGATACTGGGATCTGTGTGTATGATAAGGGAAATATTACCAAGTATGATATATTAATTATGATATAGTAAGTATGATCAGGTATGACGTATAGTGTATAGTATAGTGTATGAACAAAGAGAGAGAGTTGGTCACAGCAGTAAAATGAATAAAAGGGGAAGAATTTACATACGAGTTAATGAAGGAACGCAGAACACATTTAGGAATTTGAAAAAAAAAGGCATCATTCATTAACATTCAAATAAGGCGGGCGACTGTATCAAAGAAGTCAACCAGTCGTGTAATTGTTATTGAAAGAAGGTAGTTAGGGTAGAGAGAGAGAGAGAGAGAGAGAGAGAGGTCCTTTATATCGAGGTTCGTTATATATGAAACCTCCATATAACAGCGTGTATAGGAGAGTACAGTCCGTTATATCGAGTGTGTGTGTGTTTGTGTGTAGCTAACTTTCTTTTATATTCACCCACTACATTTTTTCTTAGTCTCTCTCTCTCTCTCTCTCTCTCTCTCTCTCTCTCTCTCTCTCTCATCATACTTCAGCGGTCCAGATACCTTACACAGTGTACTAATTCATTGTACTCAGGGGATTGTTCACCCTACAGTTGAATTAAGAGGAACAGAAATATAATATAATTCTTATTAGTAAAGGAAGTGATGAAACAATGGCATAAATCTTAGGCACAAAGGAACAAAGAAAGAGAAATGGAATAAATCATCGCCATAAAGGAAGAAACAAAACATTGGAATAAATCACATGACTAAAAAGTAAGAGGCAAGACTAGAATAGACTTTTTTATGAATAGGGAAAGATACAGGAGAAGGGAATAAATCTGGTGTATAATGGAAAGAGGTAGAGGTTGTTGTTGATGGCGGCGTGAGGGAGGTGTGGTGGTGGTGGTGGCTGTGGTAGAGACGGTGGTGGTGGTGGTGGTGGTGGTAGTAGACGTGGTGGTTTGGTGATGGCGGCGGTGGTGGCGTTGGCGGCTCTGGGCCACCAAAGAGTTAGCAGCGACCTTTGCCATAACTCACCACACCAACACAAAGGCCTAGTCCCCCCCTCCAGTACGTTCCTCGAATATCCTGGCAAGATCTAACTCTCCCTCCTCCTCCTCCCCTCCTCCTCCTCCTCCTCCAGTGCACCCCAGCAACACCCACCTCCTCCTCCTCCAGTACCCCAGCAACACCCACTCCTCCTCCTCCTCCAGTACCCCAGCAACACCCACTCCTCCTCCTCCTCCAGTACCCCAGCAACACCCACTCCTCCTCCTCCTCCAGTACCCCAGCAACACCCACTCCTCCTCCTCCTCCAGTACCCCAGCAACACCCACTCCTCCTCCTCCTCCAGTATCCCAGTAACACCCACTACTCCTCCTCCTCCAGTATCCCAGCAACACCCACTCATCCCCTGTTTATAGTAATTGCCAGCCTCATTACCCAAACGAGGCTTGGTACTTGCCGCCATTGTGTCCTGGAGGAGGGTGGGTGGGTGGGTGGGTCAGGGGTGCGTGTGTGGGTGGGTGGGTCGGTCAGGGGTGGGTTAGTGCGTGGGTGGGTTGATCAGGGGTGACACACACACACACACACACATTCTAAAAACAGTTTCGAGTCAATTGTTAAGTGAATCTTTAAAGTAACTCCCTCAAATTGAAGTTGGTGGACGTGCCTCGACACAGCAGCACGGTGGTCAATGGCTTCTAATGGGTGCCGTGCTTGTTGGATGTACGGCAGTAAGTTAGGATGCCTGAGGATGTAACTTTAGCTGTCTTAAGATCCTCAAAAGCAAAAGTATGAATCTCTGATAACATGATGGTTAGCCCCTGAGTTTATTTCACCCTAAGATTATACACCTTGTCGCTAACTTAATCTAATACATTCTAACTTAATCTAACTTAACCTAACCTAATCTAGCGTTGAGCTGTTTAATAAGCTGGGGGGACTAATCTCCACGTGACCCTGAACCCCGAGTTAGGAGAGTGATTGCATTGGCTTGTGAGTGATCGGTTGCTTAGGAAGTTTGTAGTGAGTGATCGGTTGCTAAGGAGTAGAGCATATGTAAACAAAGGCGACAGGGGTGAACCAGAGGAATATTTAGTGGTATTATTGTTGAAGGGAAGTACCATAGTCGAGTAAGGATGAAGGAAATAACCACAAATGAAGGGAAAATGTGTATGTGTGTCTGTCTGTCTGTCTGTCTGTCTGTCTGATGTGTAGTATGTGTTTGAGTGTCTGTCTGGTGTGTGTGTGAAGCGTGTGAAGTAATAGGAGCCTTGTTGTGGATGGGAAGTAGAGAACAGATCACATCACAACAGCAGCAATATGATGGATATAGGAAACCACTGAATGGAGAGTAAGCCATTTTGACGTCTAGCTGTGGGAGACATAGCACAACACTTCAATTTTTTACAGTAAGAATGAAGAATTTGACAACGAACGAAGGAAGCATATATGTGTTTGTGTGCGGGCATTTAATCCCGACCACCGTCTCATGCATTACGCGGGGAAAGACTTTAAAGAGAGAGAAAAAAGAAACATTACAGTCAAACACACAGACAGAGAATGAGATAAAAAGCTTCGAATTAAAAAACCCGGTTGTTAAGTCTGTGTATAAAACAATGTGTGTGTGTGTGTGTGTGTGTGTGTGTGTGTAAAGCAGAAATTGCAGTGAGGGAGGAAATCAGCAACAGATCAAAGAAGGGGTATAGTCCAGTGAGTTTCGTGGTGCCTGGAGGGTTGTACTGCCACCAGTGGATATCAAGGGGCGGGGAGATGAGGGGTGGGAGGAGGGGAAAGGTTATTAGCGGTATAGTGATCTTCGATGGATGGGGGCGGTATTAGTTACAGTGTGCTACATCAAAAGCTGGCTGGCAGATGAGGCTATAACCCGAGGCGAGAGAGAGAGAGAGAGAGAGAGAGAGAGAGAGAGAGAGAGAGAGAGAGAGAGAGAGGCAGAGAGAGAGAGAGAGAGAGAGAGAGAGAGACTGTTTGTTGCTTTGTTTTTATGTGACTGTATGTGACTGTATGTGTGTGATTTTTAGTTCTGTACACCCAGCACAATTTTACCAGTAACTGAATTTGAAAAAAAATATATAAAAAAGGTGGCCGTTGAATATGTTGTGGTAGGGCCATACATCAGGGCAAAACTCCCCTGTCATAGACGAATAACGATAAACACGGCCCTGACAGTCCAATAAAATCCCAAGGGGTTGGAGGGTGGGTGTGGGCGAGTCGTAGGTTAGTAATATATAACAGCCGTTTTAGTGCCGTAGCGCTGGCCGGATTAGTAAACAATATTTGTGATCACATGAAGATTAGGCTCACTAGTTTATTTCACCTGATGATTGAACACCCTAACTTTACCTGGGGTGGGGGAGTTAGGTTAGGTTAGATAAAGGTTAGGTTAGGCTAGGCTAACTTACCTAGGGTGGGGGTTAGATTAGTTAGGCCAACTCTTACCTAAAGTTAGGATTAGTTAGGCTAATCCTTTTACTCTAGGTGGGGTTAGATTAGGTTAGGTTAGATTAGGTTAGTTAATCCTTTTACCTAGGTGGGGGGTTAGATTAGGTTAGGTTAGATTAGGTTAGCTAACTTTACCTAGGTGGGGGGTTAGATTGTGTTTAAATAGCGAATCCTTTACCTAGGGTGGGGGGTTAGATTAGGTTAGGTTAGGTTGGGTTAGGTTAGGTTAGCGTTTGGGTATTAATCTGATTAGGATGAAATAAACTAGGGTGTCTTTTATCTTCATGTCACCAATTTGTTTATACAATGGGTGGGTGAACTTGTGGGAGGGAGGGGAGGATGTAGAATCCATCAATCTCAGGTGCAGGATCCATCAACCAAGTGTAGGATCTGTCAACGAGGTAGATCTATCAATAGGTGTAGTATCCATCAACCAGGTGATCTATCAACCAGGTGTAGGATCTATCAACCAAGTGTAGGATCCATCAACCAGATGTAGGATCTATCAACCAAGTGTAGGATCCATCAACCAGGTGTAGGATCTATCAACCAGGTGTAGGATCTATCAACCAGGTGTAGGATCTATCAACCAGGTGTAGGATCTATCAACCAGGTGTAGGATTTATCAATCAAGTGTAGGATCCATCAACGATGGTGTAGGATCCATCAACCAGATGTAGGATCCATCAACCAGGTGTAGGATCCATCAACCAGGTGTAGGATCCATCAACCAGGTGTAGGATCCATCAACCAGGTGTAGGATCCATCAACCAGGTGTAGGGCACTTGTGTTACGGGAGACAAAAGAGAAGTGTCAGTACAGGTAGATGGTCCGTAATTAAGAGGACCTTGGTTAATTAAGTCTCACCTTCCTCCCTTCCATTTAATCCTCATTAATTTTTCTAGTTATTGTTAATTCTCTCCTCTTCCTTCTTTCCCTCTTTCCTCTCTCTCCCATACTCGTGTTGTCCAATCAGCGCCTCAAATTGGTTCACTGGCTTTAAATTGAGGGTTGATTAATTATCTATCTAATTTCATCTTAAGATTACACCAACCTAACCTAACTTAACCTAACCTAACCTAACTTAACCTAACCTAACTTAACCTAACCTAACCTAACCTAACAACCTAACCTAACTTAACCTAACCTAACTTAACCTAACCTAACTTAACCCAACCCAGGCAGGGAGGGAACGGGGTTATAAGTGTAATTATGATTAACATTTAATTATTTATGGTTTTATACATTAATGACATAACTTGTGACGATAGGTAAATGATGATAACTTACTGTAATTAGAATAAAGATTTGATACTAAATAAAGAAATGATATAATTGATAGCTAATATATCAGATATATTTTAATAGTGAGTATAATTGGTGTATAATGAATATATTACAGTTGATTATAGGGAGATGATAAATAAAAGTGAAAGGAAAAAATGGTAAATAAACATTGAATAAAAGTATAGGAATTTAAAAACAAATGAAATACATTCCTTCTCTTCTCTTGTTTAATCTTAATTTTGTTGTATTCAAAGACTTTTTTTTTTTTCGTTGTTCAAAGGATTTTAAATCATCGTACTCTAGAGGTTACGTCAATGGGTCATCGTAAACAGGGGGTTGGTACTGTATACATTAATTATCTATATTCAGATGCATATTTTGACGAATTACGATTGAAATACGATTTTTTTGCATTAATTTACCCCAAGGGAGTGATACAGTAATTGTATTAATTTATTCAGTGATGATGTATTTCTTGTATTGATTTATTGAAGGATTGTATTAATGTTTTTTGTTTTATCTTGTTTCAGGTAAGGGTGTGAGGATGTATGCATTGTATTGTATATAATTTGGAGGAGGTGGACGCATTCTACCCAAACAATTCCTTCCAGTGACCAAGATAGAAGAGGTATGTGGCTTTTATGTTTTGGGAGAGGGATGGGGTGGTGTTTGGTGGATGGGAGGAAGAGGGGAGAGGAGGGAAATGGTTGTAAGGGTGTTAGAGATGGTCAGAAGATTAGGGATAGGTTAAAGATTAGTAGAGATGAATGGATAAAACCTCTGGGGTTGGGGGTGGTGGTGGGGAGGTTAAGAGCAAGACGTAAAGGTCAATCACGAGTGCCTTGAGAGCTGCTAAATCTGGCTCCGGTCCTCGTTAATTGATGAACTTTGCGCCGTGAACTAAAGTCAGTATCTCTCACACGGCGATATACGTAGTTTAAGCGCAGAAGACCTCTCGGTATTTTTTTTTTAAAGGAGCTTGATGATGTAATATTACGAGGAGCATGAGAGTCCACGGCCGTATATAAGTGTTTGTGTTTAGAGATTTGGATGTTTATAATTAGATGGTAATTAGGAGAATATAAACCTTGATGTTGATATCGAGTTCTGGATGTTTATAATTAGATTGGCATTGTTAAATTAAAGCTATGTTGTTTATATGGAGCTTCTGATGTGGATAAGATATGTGTGTATTGGAATAGAAGGGATTTTCGTGGTTCAATAGGGTCTTCACTACGATACTGAATGCAACACCTCAAAGGGAAGCCAATTTGTAACTTGAGTTAGGTTTAACTTAATTTACTCCGAGGATAGAGCCATCAAATGTACAGTAAACACCGCATATTAAAGCTAAAGTTTTGTACAGAGTAAGCGTGTGTGTGTGTGTGTGTGTGTGTGTGTGTGTGTGTGTGTGTGTGTGTGTGTGTCGTACTGAATATGCTTTAGTTAAGGTCTATTAAGTTCATATAACTATTCCTTCCTTGTTTACTGTTGTGTGTGTGTTTGGACTGTGTATACCTGTTTTCATTACTTATTTGCCTGTAAGTGTATATATATGTGTGCGTGTGTTTGTATGGCTGTGTTAGAAATGGGTGTACAGTCAGCCCCAAAAAAAGTATCCACACCTTTTCAGCATTATACAATATCACACACCGGACCAATCAATTCAAACACCACGTTCCGAGTCTCTGTCATATGATCACTGAAACTGTTCCGTTTTAATGCTGATTCATTATGTTCTTTTGGCAACACATTCCCCAGGTGTAGTCCATCGTCACTGTATGTATTTGTTTTGTGATTACGACTTATAGTTAATCCCAATTATTTCCATTTGTAATCATGTGGTATAATAAGGATGTTTCGTAAGATCGTTCCATAATTCATTTAATTATTAACAGCAACTCATCTCCAGTTTTAAATTAGATGGAAGTTATGTCGGTAATATACTGAGGAGGAGTTACGGGTACCTCGCATCATCTTATACTTGTGATATTCCTTTACGGTAACTCATTCCCTGTGGTGGAAGACATTTTCTTATGTGGGCAATACAACGTAGGTATATAATGAGTGTTTCTATTTTTCATTAAGATTTTCAATGTATTTCTGTTAATTACTCTATTGTAACTCTACGTGATATTTAGAATACATCATATTTGTTACAGTGCATCATACAATCAGACCATCAACCCTCCTAAATGAACACGACTTGAGTTACAATGGTCATTATGAAGGCTACCAGACCACTGTTATTATTATTATTATTATTATTATTATTATTATTATTATTATTATTAATATTATTATTATTATTATTATTATTATTGCTGACTTTACCTTTCCTTCAATGACATCGCTGGTATTTGCATATGAATATTTGTTTGTGCTTTATAAGTGTGTTTAATCTTTGTGTTTATTGCATTGTTTATTTATGTTTGAGTATGTGCGAATTTTCCTCTGTGTGTGTGTGTGTGTGTGTGTGTGTGTATGTGTGTGTGTGTGTGGGGGGGGCTAGTATTCTGTTTATCTGTGTGTGTATTCCAGTGTTTATTTGCCTATATGAGTGTATGTGAGAGTGGTGGGCGGTGTGTCACGCCCCGGCTTACAAAAGGCTATATACCCTCTTGGTCTTTGTGTGCACCCAACATAATACCCTGACGTGAACCTCAATCCCCTGGGCTTCCCTCACCACACACACACACAGACAGACAGACATACAGAGAGAGAGAGAGAGAGAGAGAGAGAGAGAGAGAGAGAGAGAGAGAGAGAGTAATAATAAAATACCTGTTTATTCTATTGTATTTGCCTGTGCTTCCTGGTGTATTTATTTCAGGTATATTCGTATATCAATGTACAAGCCACATCCGATTAAACCTACAATGCAGGTGAGGTTTTTGCTAGATGAGGAAAACAAAGTCATTATTACTGTAACATAAGAATAACCAGCTCATATATGATAAAATGTGGTGGTTCATTTAATGTGTCGTTTACGAGAATAACCTAACCAAGCCGAACAGTCACCCACAAAAACCCGGTAACCTGTTTTATCATTCTGAATCCCAATCCGAATCTTTGAACTACGGCCGACTGTCCGCCTTCTTGTTACGAGGTCTTAAACTAAAGGAGCCTTGATATTATGATGAGGCTGAAATCACTAAAATACGCCTGGGTCACTGGGATGAAGTTACCATGGCCCAACGTCACTGGGACCCGAGTTGTGTACCGCTGTCATCAACACAAGGTTACTCCTCACCTCACGTATATATGGAAACACTGATATATATATATTATGAACTGATTTATAATTAAAGATGAAATATTTGATTCGTCAGTTAACAGAGATTTATTAAACAAATATTTGGAATTTTAACTTAAAAAAAGACGTAGAATTAAATATGTTTGGGGTTGAACTCTGGATCAGTTTGGTCTCGACGTCTGAGTGATATAAACATTGAAAGTTGTTTATCTGTTTACAGCTCAGCTTTTGTGTATATATTCGTTAATGTACAAGAGGTCTTTTAACCCTGAATAAATTACTCTTGTATATATCACATTTATCATTGTACTAATACAATAAGAAAAACAATGAAGAACGTGTCTACTTTATCAATACGGTAATTTCATTATAGAACCGTACGGTGTTAGTTTAATAACCATGGAGTAACTAAGTAACTGATCAAGTAATATAGTATCTCAGTAGTTACACCACTTCCTCTGCTGACATAACTAGTGCTGAACATCTCCGACATAGATTCCCCCATTAACAATGTTTATCATATCTGGTCTCGAGAAACTTGGCCACAAATCCCCCAAACACACAAACTTATCACTTGATCCGCCATACTATAAGTTTTCCGGGTGTTTACCTTAATGTATGATGACACTGATGCATTATAAACATCTGGTGAGAATTACTTAATAATTTATGAAATGTTCTTAGCACTGGACGCTAAAAATACCTTGTATATTACGAGTACTAATTATTCCTAAAGGATATTTATAGCAATACCTGTTGAGAGAAGGTAAGTTGTAACAGGTAAGCAACTAACAAAGATTATATCACCGACCCACCGCAACCACACGGAGCCGGTGGACCATCTCCTGTTGGCTCATAGTTTAATTCCCAGATTGTGGAGTGTATTTTTTGCTTTGGAATTAAAGTTCTAAAAATTTTGCATAATAAATGTCTGATAACTAGCTTGAATAGTTCAATGTTTAATTTTTTTTTACTGTAAATTATCTCAGCGTGTATTGAGTTAAAATAATGTTCAAATATAATCGTGTGTTCAGGCTTTTTCTTGTGCTGATGACTCAATCAATCAAATTACCGTCTTCATATGTAAGGGTTGGCGACCACAGACCTTCACTCCAAACGTTGTCAGTGCCATAGTAACTTTCAACCCCCTGAACTAACCTTGCTGCCATTCCATTATTAAACTCGATAGACTGGCTTCTGAATCCTGGGTGTAGAGAGAGAGAGAGAGGGAACGATGCCAAGGTATGAATAATACATACACCCTATTGTATACCTTAGTGTACAGTATGTTGTTGAACTTGTTCCATACAGCTAGAGGGTCGGGTGGGTGTATGGAAACTCCTGAGTGATGGTATTATGTATAGGGGTATAGGAGCTGAGCCGAGGAAATGGCTGGTTGGTTGGATATTGGGCGGCTGACCTTCTGTATGGTGTGTGTGTGTGTTTGTATGTGGACGGATGGTGGTGTAGTACGCGATGGAAGTTACGGTATTGTGGAGACCATTATGTGATACGTTTATTTTGTAATAAAACTAACAGACAACGAACACACAAACACTCACTCACACACACACACACACACGCACACACACACACACACACACACACACACACACACACAACACACAGTAACAAAATTATATAAAATTGACTCAGCAGCAGGCTAAGTTACACAAAATTATCAAGACCGTATGGCGGAACTTTGTTGACTTATAATGAGTAGAGCAGAGGAGGTGGTGGGTGTAGAGGTGGTGGTGATGATGGGTGTAGAGAGGTGATGTGAGTAGAGGAGGTGGTGGTGGTGGGTATAGAGGTGAGGTGTGGTGGGTGTAGAGGAGGTGGTGATGATGGGTGTAGAGGTGGTGATGATGGGTGTAGAGGTGATGGTGAGTGTAGAGGAGGTGGTGGTGGTGGGTATAGAGGGTGGTGGTGGTGGGTGTGGGAGGTGGTGATGATGGGTGTAGAGGTGATGGTGAGTGTAGAGGAGGTGGTGGTGGGTGTAGTGGAGGTGGTGGTGGTGGGTGTAGTGGAGGTGGTGGTGGTGGGTGTAGAGGTGGTGGTGGGTGTAGAACAGAAGAAATCCTTGGCGTAGAGCTTCGTCAGACGTCAGGAGATAGTTAGTCAACCACCAGACAGCCGTATACACACACACACACACACACACATTACAGTATACCTAATGCCAGATATTCATGTTCATAAAATTATAAAATATTGACCTATGTAGAAAATACTGACAATACTCTTTAACAAGGAGGAGGGGGCGGTCGGTCACCTTAACAACCATCTACCTGGACGTGGTCTTTGGGGGCCTCTGGATTACTTTAATGAGATTACGACTTACCTGAACAATCAAGGTGTGTGTGTGTGTATGTTTGAAGGTTTTTAATGGGTTATAATCACCTAAACCAGGTTAATGTTTTAATCTTGGATGATAATTTTTAGATTGCATTTTCAAGATAATCACCTGCGTTTCTATAAGGTATTTTATATATGTTGGTATCGGTATATAAGAGTTTATTGTATGTGTTCGGAGTTGTCACGTTGCTGTTTTATGTGTGTGTGTGTGTGTGCTTATGGTTGTGTTTGTAGGTGGATGTGTGTTTTTTGTGTGTGTACGTATGTCTGTGTGTGTGTGTGTGTGTGTGTGTGTGTGTGTCTTATTCTCACGTTTGTATTATGTCTCTGGATACAAACATCAGTGCCCTGGCAACCATGGGCCACGTAATCTGACCCTGAGGCATTTATTTATCTTCAACATACCTATATTTTTTTTTTTCATTTTTTATGTCATGGATATTAAGTTAACATGGAATAAGAGTTATATAGAATCGTCAATTTGATACTCACTCACTCACTCACTCACTCACTCACTCACTCACACACACGACCTTTTAAAATTGCCGGGGTTCAATAATGACTGGATATTGTTTTGATACACCTATTAGGGGCAGTTTGGATGCGACACACTGAATACTTAAGCCTTTGGATGTAAAATAGGAACAGTGTAGCCAGTTGTACACTCGACTGTCTTCACCAACCCCTCCCCCCTCCTGCTCCCCGCCCCCTCCCTACTGTAAGTTGGGTAGCCATTCACAAGCACGAACTAACCTTTAAGATAAGAACGATATCCAACTTGGAACACCGTCCTTAAGTTTATATTAACATCCACCCATCCCACCCACCCACATCCCACCCCACCCCACCCACATCCCACCCCCCCACCACACCCCACATCCCCCACCCCACAGGGAGACTAAAAAGGCGGGGACATTATGTTGTTGCCAGGTGTGTTATGATACGAGTTGTAAGGAAAACTAGGGTTATTATTCATTACCTACTTCAGTGAGACAAGGTATACACTTCCGGACCCATACGCCGAGGAACGCACAGCTGCAGGGGAAAGAGAGTTGATAGCGATACAAAGGGAGCGTGGGAGAATTACTTGGTGGAATGACTTCTTTTTATTTTATTTACGTAATTTTTTTGCGTCAGGGAAGCGATTAGTGTGTGTGTGTGTGTGTGTGTGTGTGTGTGTGTGTGTGTGTGTGTGTGTGTGTGTGTGTGTGTGTGTGTGTGAAGGTAAGGGGGGAAGGGTGATGTGCTTGTGTAAGTGTTCTCTCTCTCTCTCTCTCTCTCTCTCTCTCTCTCTCTCAGATGCATGAGGCAAACTGAACCCAGGATGTGTGGAGACGTAGTTTCATTGAGGTGCAGGAAACGAATAGATAAGGTGGAAGATTTAGTGAGTAACTAGATACTATATGTGGTACCTTGACCATTCCTGTTGTTTTGTTTATGGGTCGAAGGTATTGATATATGTGGCCCTTTTTTTTCATGAGGGTGTTGAGATGAGGGACAAGAGGTTGGTTAATTTTGGGGCGGTTTTGTAGCTTCTGTGACTGCCAAGAGACGTAAGACGGTAATGGGTGGATATTTGTGTCGTTTTTGCTGTTTATTGAATTGACAAGGACTTGAGTGTGTGGAGTTGGACATCTGGATATTATGATTTTCTTTGCTTGTTTACAGATTTTATTTACCTCGACTATAATGCTTTACAAATTCATTAAAAAAAATCATACTCTTTTAATGTTTGTAATGCCAAGGTGAATTACATAGCGAAATTAGCTCGTTTTTTATAATTA
The DNA here is from genome assembly GCF_018991925.1 of Homarus americanus. NCBI lineage: Eukaryota > Metazoa > Arthropoda > Malacostraca > Decapoda > Nephropidae > Homarus > Homarus americanus. Next base: position 6,473,286 of record NW_024724368.1, on the reverse strand, counting down.
GATTTCTTACTCAATGGTTTATGGTATTAGAATCAGGTTATGTTAATTTTAATGGAAGAAAATGAACCTCTACGAATCCCATTATGAAACTAAATTGTAACTAATGTATGGAAAATTGGGTTAAGTTATCTGTCTTAGAATTTGGTTCGAAAGTCTGATCTTAGCACGAACCATTGAAGCATTGGTAAATATTAAAGAGATCACCTGAAGATTAGACAACTTAATTTAATTCACTTATAAAGATTAACCACTTTAAACCCTAACCTAACCCTCCCAGGTAGCTTTAGGGGGGTAATCCTCAGGTGAATAAGCTGGGGTGTAAAATCTTCACGTAATTATTTTTAAGGACAAAGGTAGAGCTGTTTGAAGACGATGGTGGTTGTGAGGGAGGCAGTAGGGGAGACGTACAGTATACCTGGGTAGAGGCTGGTGGGTCTTGTCAAGTAGGTGAGCGCTTTAATTCCAGAGTGTGACCCTTTGTTGAAGAGGTACTGGCTGAAATGCAGGTACTAACGACATAATTGATTGTGTTTTTGCGGCGTTTTTTGTTAATTTTATGGTGCTGATTGTTGTTGTTATTATTATTATTGTAGTTATCATCATTATCATTGTTATCGTCCCTATCATTATTATATCATTATGACCAAAAGAAATGCAGAAATGTCATAATACTCTATCATTGTATCTACCTGGGTGCCTTCTTGAATTTGTGCGATGTTAAAAACCTACTGATATTTGACCTTGTGTGTAGAGTAATTCCTGAAACTTACAAGAATTTCGCTCGGTACATGAAGCATAGATCTTTACCGTGTTTATATAGCCATGAACTTTGACCGTAACCTTTGTGTAAGAGTGTATTTTTGAACTTCGACTCTGACATTCAAGTTCACTTTTTAAACATTGTTGTGTCATGTTTATTTTCACATAGAGAGAACAGACATTTTACAAGATCATGGTCACTGATAAGTCACACGTTGCAGTTTTTTTTTTTTTTTACAGACCTTGTTCGTCACCTTCGATCCAGCGTATCAGATCTCTCACTCCTCTATTCGTATCTTCCATTGTAAACCATTTTAGTTATATTGGTTTTTTCTTTTACTTCTAAGCTTTGATCTTCACTTCAAGGTAATTTCACAGAGGAAGTGTTTTTTTTTTTCATGTATAGCTGTTGTGTTTGTGTGGCTACATTATTAACTTTTCCTTTACTATTGAATGCTCCTCTGAACATTCACCACTTTGTTATTGTAAACACAGAAAGAATGTTTGTATATATGTATATAATAATTGTGGTTATTTAATTATATGTATCTACTGTGGGTTATGTGATGTGGTTGATTTCTGTATAATTCATATTGTATCACCATTGTGTATTCCGGGAACCGTATTATTAGTATATTTATCATTACAGGTTTCTACGGTATCGAGGTCTTGGTACTTTACACACACACACTTGGACAGCAGTGTTGTGGCCACTTATTTCGGTCTGTTTTCCAAAGTTCAGAGGTCAAGGACACAAGAGGTCAGAGGTCAAGGCCCTCACACCACCTCCCACGCCGTGATGTGAGGCTTGGTGTCGTGTTCTGGGTGAGTGGTGTGGTCTGGGTTCCTTGATCCCTTGTTGTCGAGTGTGTGTGTGTGTGTGTGTGTGTGTGAAGGGAGAGTTTGTGTGTAGTAATGATTTGTATTGGTGTAACTCTCTAATGTGATATACTGTTTTTGTTGATTGTATTGTAGGCCTGCATCCTGTATACCGTTGTAATATTATATACAGTATATTATCACAACGATATATACTGCAGTGTAGATACATAGTTTTTTTCGTTGAAATATTTTACAAGGGGGATTTACATATTAAATTGAATTTTAATTGTCGTGGACGTCTGTATTATACATATATTCAAATTTATTCTGTATATGGAATTGTTTATTGAATATAAAAATATTGTCAGATTCAATAATATGTATGTAGGGAATTGCACGTGGCTATGATAACGTAACTTAGACTGTTCCGATATTTACACCTTAATATGATATCCAGATGGTGTACACCTCCCCCCCTCACTTTTATCTAAAAATAGTTAATATATTTTTCGCGGTAATAAAAGCACGATTTACATTTCATGTAAAAAACATACTTGATATTCTTCCCCCCCTAAAAAAAGCACATGTAATCCTCTTTCACATGGTGAGTGGCAGTGCCATGCATATTACAAGTGTCGGGTGAGCACAGCAGTTTACAGCCAACTCTCCCTGCTGACCCAGAAGCGTTTCAGCAGCCCGGTACCTCCCAGTGAGTGAGTGAGGCACCAGCTGTGTGATGCAGGTAACTTTTGTACTTCTGGCTGCCGGAGGGAAGGAATTCTCGCGCGATTTGATTCCTTTGTGGACGATGGTTTAAAGTGAAACTCCCTCGAGTACAATGGCTTAACACCCTTTTAGGACGGTGATGTAAGCTTTAATCCCTTTAAGGATGATGGTGTAAGCTGTAACTCCCTTATAGAGGTCAAACTTAAGCTGTAACCCCTTTGAGTGATGGTTGAGCCCATTTGAGGATGATAGTTTTAAGTATACTGTAACCCCTTTAACTTAGGATGATGCTCCAAGCTGTAACGCGATTTAGGACAATTATTTGAGCGACAATCTAAAGACTTGCGTCATCTCCAACACCTAACCTCAGTCTCCAACACAGTACCTCAGTCTCCAACACCTTAATACCATTCCCCAACACCTTACATCACTCTCCAACACCTAACATCATTCTTCAACACAGTACCTCAGTCTCGAACACATAACACCATTCTCCAACACCTTAATACCATTCCCCAACACCTTACATCACTCTCCAACACCTAACATCATTCTCCACCACAATACCTCAATCTCCAACACCGTGGAGCCAAATGGGGCCGGAGTTTTAAGTACACGTCAGAGTGGTGGGGGGAATGTTGGGTTGAATTTCTGGGACAGTTAGGCAGAGTGGGACAGACATGGGCCAGGGAGTGGGTGAATAGTGTGGGTGAGGGTGGTTGTGGGTAGGATAGTGTGGTTGTGGGTGGGATAGTGTGGGTGAGGGTGGTTGTGGGTGGGATAGTGTGGGTGGGGTGGGATAGTGTGGGTGAGGGTGGTTGTGGGTAGGAGTGTGGGTAGTGATGTGGGTGAAGGTGGTTGTAGGTGGGATAGTGTGGGTGAAGGTGGTTGTGGGTGGGATAGTGTGGGTGAAGGTGGTTGTAGGTGGGTGGTGAGGGTGGTTGTAGGTGAATAGTGTGGGTGAGGGTGAATATTGTGTGGGTGGGAGAGAGTGGTTGTGGCCCTTGTGGGTGAGGTTGTTAGTGATGTAAATGTATTTTTTTTCCGGGTGAATAAAACCGGGTTTTCCGGAAAAAAGCCGAGATAAAAAAAAATAAAAATCTGAATAGGATTGACACCTTTTCTCTCTCTCTCTCTCTCTCTCTCTCTCTCTCTCTCTCTCTAAACTTTGTAATTATATAATTGGATTACATTATTCTTTTCCTGAAATTGTTTTTTCTTTGATTATAATGATAGATTATTTTACACAAAGTATATTTTGAAATTATCAAAATATTTTACTGAAGAGTTTAGTAAATATATCTGAAAAATTTTCTAATGATTTTACAACACCTTTGCAGGGTACAGTACTACTTTTGACAATACAGTAGTTATTGTAAATAAATGAAAATAAATGTGTAAATTATCTTAACACACTATAATGATATCTTGTATTGGAAGCAACTCAAAATGTAAATTTACTAGAGGCTACAAAAATACTGGAAAAAATCGGAAAATTCTGGGATTTTTTCTACCAAACATTTTTTTTTTTTACATATCTAGTTGTGGGTGGGAGAGGGTGGCTATGGGTGAGGTTGTGGGTGAATAGTGTGTGTGTGAGGGGGCTGTAATGGGTGAGAGTGAGTGTTTAGCTTGAGGGTATATTTGGTGGATGAGATTAGTGTGGCATGGGTGGGTGGGTGGGTGCAATGATGGTGGGTTAAAGTGGGCATAATTGGATGAAAAATATGGATTTGGCGGGTGAGTAATTTGGATTGGTTATGTGGTTGTGATTTTGGTGGATGAGAGTGGATTTTGGAGGTTGGGTGTAGTGCGGGTTCGGTGGGTGTGATTGTGGTATGTGAGGGTGGATGGATGATGTGGATTTGATTGGTAAGTGTCAGTGTGTTGGGTGGGTGAAAGCGGGTGTGGATGTAGGTGACGAGTGTGTGTGTTTTTGTTGTGTGTTTGTGTGTGTGTGTGTGTGTGTGTGTGTGTGTGTGTGTGTGTGTGTGTGTGTGTGTGTGTAGAACTCGCCCAGCCTCTGTAGCTAACGTGAACCAGATGATTCTTGATAAGATTGACAGCTAATGAAAAGCTAACATGATAACCCCGCCGCCTGCCACATCTAAGCCAATTAGACAGCCAGCTCTCTTGACCAGATTGACAACTAATGAAAAGCTAACGTTACATTGCCACCTGCCACCACCACTAAGCCAGCAAGCCAGTCAGCCAGTTCTCCCCCCTCACGACCAACACCCGGTGGACCGTAAAAGGAACACATGCTGATGACACTCACGCTCCATTAACAACCACGTGCCGATACACACTCATGCCATTAAGAAATCTAGTTAAAAAACACGGATGCTCCATTTAATGAACCACGTGCCAATAACACGCACGCACTGATTAAAGAAACCCGTGCCAGATACATGCAAGAATCATTAAAAACAACAACTCGCCAATACAACCACGTGCCATTTACGACCATGGGCAGATAAAAGATTCTATTATGTTGTCAGTTTGGGACATGTAGTCTGGTCACTGTGTGTGTGTGTGTGTGTGTAGATGTTTTTTTCCTATCTGTGTTTAAATATGTATGTATGGATGTATATATTATGCCGTATGGTCGTTTCCGTGTCTATGTATATCTATGCATGTTGTATGTATACACGCCTGCATTTTTCGTTTCGAGAAGTTGATTGGCCACGCCTCAACGCCCCTCCCCACTGGCCTGCCCACCTCTTACTCCCAATTCCCACCCTAATTTCCTCCCCACCCCAACTCCCACCCTAATTTCCTTCCCACTCCAACTCTCACCCTAATTTCCTTCCCACTCCAACTCTCACCCTAATTTCCTTCCCACTCCAACTCTCACTCTAATTTCCCGCCCACCCCAACCTTCCTCCTCCAGTGTGTGTGAGAGAGAAGATAGGTCGGTTCAGCACGTGCTCAGGTCACCAAGTTAATGAGCCATTCAGGTAATCACACTCAATTGCAATTAACAATCTTAAGCTTTCTCTCCTTTACCTTGCAACACGTGAGACTTTAGCTGTATTGCAATCCACGACGTCGTTGAATATTAGTGGCAAAGTGGAGCGTGTCGGAGCGTTGAATATTAGGGGTAAAGTAGAGCGTGTCGGAGCGTTGATTATTATTATTAGGGGTAAAGTAGAGCGTGTCGGAGCGTTGAATATTAGGGGTAAAGTAGAGCGTGTCGGAGCGTTGAATATTAGGGGTAAAGTAGAGCGTGTCGGAGCGTTGAATATTAGGGGTAAAGTAGAGCGTGTCGGAGCGTTGAATATTAGGGGTAAAGTAGAGCGTGTGGGAGCGTTGAATATTAGGGGTAAAGTAGAGCGTGTGGGAGCGTTGAATATTAGGGGTAAAGTAGAGCGTGTGGGAGCGTTGAATATTAGGGGTAAAGTAGAGCGTGTCGGAGCGTTGAGTTTCTTGATTGAATCGGGTAATTTTTGCGTCGGAAGCATTTGATTTGACTTGGTGCTATCAGTCATAAGTTGAAAGTATATGATTGGCTCAGTGTCCCGTGTAGCAGCATTGAAGGCATTTGATTGGCTCAGTGTCCCCAGTAGTAGCGTTGAAGGCATTTGATTGGCTCAGTGTCCCCAGTAGTAGCGTTGAAGGCATTTGATTGGTTCAGTGTCCCCAGTAGTAGCGTTGAAGGCATTTGATTGGTTCAGTGTCCCCAGTAGTAGCGTTGAAGGCATTTGATTGGTTCAGTGTCCCCAGTAGCAGCATTGAAGGCATTTGATTGGCTCAGTGTCCCCAGTAGCAACATTGAAGGCATTTGATTGGCTCAGTGTCCCCAGTAGCAGCATTGAAGGCATTTGATTGGCTTAGTGTCCCCAGTAGCAGCATTGAAAGCATTTGATTGGTTCGATCATATGAGTTGTAGCGTTGACAGTAAAATAGGACTCGTGTCGCCAGAAGGGTCATGAAATGCTATGTCCGGGGTGAGGAAAGGTGTGTGCGTGTGCGTGTGTGTGTGTGTGGCGACGTTGATCTACTTACACTGGGAAAGGCAGGAAATAATGCTTATAGCCCTGCCATGAAACTTTCACTTCCTAGAGGTTAGGTTCAGGTAGACTGTCAGGAATGAACGGATGAGTTTTCGTCCTAGACACACACACACACACACACACACACACACACACACACACACACACACACACACACACACACACACACACACACTCTCTCTCTCTCTCTCTCTCTCTCTCTCTCTCTCTCTCTCTCTCTCTCGACGAGTTAAGTAAAACATAAAAAAAAGTAAACTATAAAAGCACTTCAAGAAAAGAAAAATGAATAACAACAAACTCATAAAATTCTTAAAAGAAAAACGAAAAAATATATGAATAAACACCTAAAACCAGACACGAGAAAACGACGCTTAAAAGAAGATAAAAAAAAAGAAAAAAACACGAAATGAGAAGAAAATATGTCTTTACTCTTTCTTCTTTTACTCTGACGCAAAATGAAGAAAAAAACGTAGGCGGAGGAGGTAGGAGTGTGGCATGAATACATAATTACTACACATGGTTCTCGGGGCCTGCCAACGTTGCTTAAATATTCGTTCAGTGTTGAGAGTTCCACCTCCCCTCCCTCCCCTCCCCTCCCTCCTCGAACTATTTTATTTTTATTATTCGCCATATCTCTCTCTCTCTCTCTCTCTCTCTCTCTCTCTCTCTCTCTCTCTCTCTCTCTCTCTCTCTCTCTCTCTCTCTTATTCTTTCTGTGTGTGTGTGTGTGTGTGTGTGTGTGTGTGTGTGTGTGTGGTGTGTGTGTTCTCGCTCAATATTTCATCTTGGACGCCGGGCTTGGATTTATCCGTGGCATCCGGGATGTGAAACTTTAAACCGTGATGCTGTTGGAATGGCATGGTGGCAGTAGCAAGGTACACCAGCGGCGGTGGTAGTAACGACAGTACCAGCGGCGGCGGTGGCAGTAGGCGGCGGTGGCAAGTACCAGCGGCGGCGGTGGCAGTAGCGGTACCAGCGGCGGCGGTGGCAGTAACGACAGTACCAGCGGCGGCGGTGGCAGTAGCAAGAGTACCAGCGGCGGCGGCGATGGCAGTAGCGAGAGTACCAGCGGCGGCGGTGGCAGTAGCGACAGCCTAAAACACCATTAAGAGACAACAGCACCTGCAGCAAAAAACAGAAGTAACATCAACGCAACAACGACAACAACAGGAATAACATTAACAGGAGTGACGTAGCAATGACAGCACCATCAGTAAAACGTGATGATCAGAAACGCAACAACAACGATAGTAATAACTTCAACAATAGGAGCAACAGTAACGCAACAACAGAAGGGGCAGCAACAGGGGTGGGGAGGGGGGGGGGGTAGGGAATGTGCTGCACTCCCGGCCAACACCAGCCTGAGTTGTTTACCTTGAAGAAGTCATCTTGGCCAAGCCCACCTGGAGGCCATCACCCCGGGCCTCTTGCTCTACTTCACCTCCCAGACTCTTCTCTACTTCTCACTTACTCACTCAAGTCTTCCCTGGAACACACAACTAACATGACTATCTTGTGTATAGAGTGCAGGATAGAGAACTGTGCTTAAAAGGTCCTTCATTCTTCAATACAAGGTAGCATTCCTGATAATATAGACCTTACATGAGCAAATTTGTCTCTGTAATTTCTATTTTTTTATGTGCAAAATAACCTTTCTTTTCTTTTGATTTTTATTTATTTATTTTTTTAATTTGTTGTCAAGTGTTAATAAACTCAAAGACTATATGTGAGCGGTGCTTCGTGACCCTGACCCTGGCAGCTAAGGCACTTAATGCATTAAAACAACAGCAACACAGCTTAATCTGACAGATCATCTGCATTCTCATGAAGCCTTACTTAACTGTTCCTACATTATACGTATTATATCCTGCCCAACAGGATCTTACCCGTATTAGTTCTGGGTCTGATAAGATTTTCAAATATGAGATGTTTAGACTTTCAGGTCTTAAGACATTATAGTGCATACGTTATAGATTTTTTTTTTTTACCTAACCTATACTTTGGAGGAAATGAAATGCTGTAAACATTATACTTGAGAGGCTGAGACTAGACACTCTTCTCACTTAGCAACGAGTGTTTCCCTTACCAATGCAAAAACGCATCTCTTCTTGTTTTGCTTTCCTCAAGATTTATAGGTTGCGAGCTCTCTCTCTCTCTCTCTCTCTCTCTCTCTCTCTCTCTCTCTCTCTCTCTCTCTCTCTCTCTCTCCTTTCCCAGCAATCCTTTCTCCTCTTCCAGCAGTCTTTTCCCCATTTCCTATACTCCTTTCCCTTCCAGTATTTCTCTCCCCTTCTTCCAACATTATTTCCCCCTCTTCCCGTCTTCCTTTCCATTCCAGGAGCCATCTTTCCCATCCTGTCTCATGCAGGCTGGATCTCTTCTCTCTCCCCCCAGTCAGCCTTCCAGTTCACTCGTGTCGTCTCAGCTCACTTGGTAGATGTTTTTTTTATCTCAGTTCTTCTCTAGCTGTTTGTCTCTCCTCAGCTTCTCTTGTTTCTCACTCTCATCTCCTGTCTTCATTTCCTTCCTCTCTCACATAATTTCTTCTGTTTTCCTCACATTTCTTTTTTTTCCTGCTCCTCACATTTGTTCTGTCTCTCATATTCCTTCTCTCACTCCCTTCCCCAGGTCTCACCCTCTCCCGTCTCTCCTCTGCTCGCCTCACCAGTTATCTACACCCACGTCCCTCCCTCACCTCCCCGCCCCGCCTTGCCGCCTTCCCTCACCCTACTGCCCTTATCAGGTGGGTAAGGAACACCATCATTATATAACTCATGACCTGAATATTAGTGTGACCTATGTAGCCAAGTATGACCCGAGTGACCTGGCCTGCTGCAAGAAGATACGACACCAACACCTGCCAGCGAGAGAGGAGATGAGGACGGTCATGTTGCCCCTTCTCACCCCTTCCTCCCGCCTTCTTCCTCCCCCCCCCCTTCCCTTCCTCTACTTCCTCTCTCCTTACCTTCCTCTACTTCCTTCCTCCTCTCCTCCCGCTACTTCCTTCCTCCTCCCCTCCCCTCCCTTCCTCCCCTCTCCTCCCGTCCTCATCTCCTCTCTCGCTGGCAGGTGTTGGTGTCGTATCTTCTTGCAGTAGGCCAGGTCACTCGGGTCATACTTGGCTTCATAGGTCACACTAATATTCAGGTCATGTCGGGCCACACAGGTCAAGCTGGGTTACCTAGGTCTCAGGGTCGCACAAATCAAGCTGAGTCACATGTCAGTGCCGGGTCATGCTGGGTCACTGGTGGTGACATGGGCCGTACTGGGTTATGTCAATCAGACAGGTTAAGTACCAGATGAGTCACACTAATAAGTTAGATTCTGGTGGGTCTGACGGGTCATTCTGTGTAACACTAATCCTGTTGCGTCATGTTCACACTGGGCACATGATACATACTGTCACACTGGGTCTGTCTGGCACCCACTACTACTACTGTGCTGTCACTCGGAATAGAGTATGACGATCATCCAGCTATGACACAATGATATGAGTTATAAAGGATGTCACCTTCGTTGGTGAGTTCTGGGGCGACTCGAGAGGCCTATGCGGGCCTGTCCATTTTGTATTGCCTTCGTCCGCCGGTGTAGTCGTTAGGTTCCCTCGTTGATCACCTCTTTTTTTTTGGGGGGGGGGGGCACCCCCCTACATTCTGCGCAAGGTGAAGCGCTTACAGTGCCCATTTCGGAAGCATGCGATCACCTCTTCTGCTTATTCTTCCGTTTTACAACACACACACACACACACACACACAAAAGACGTCATACACAGGTGTGGAGACGTAAATGTGGCCACACTTAAATGTGGTTACACGCAGATGTGAACGTAGGCAAGTGTTACGAGTGTAAGAATAATAACCAATGAATAGATTACTAGTCGGCATATGAACTTCGAATGATTTGTTGTGTGGACACTGAAGCAGTTACAATTTAGATATTATGTTAAACTTGAATGTGTGTTAGGTAAAACAAAATAATGTTTATTGTATTAGTCTCGAATACTAATGAATGAGTGAGTGGTCGATACTTATTTAAGGATTCGCAACTTGAGCGTCTTTTATGTATGACATCATTTCCGCCCACCTCTGGTCGCTTAGTTCATCTCTCAGAGCCAGGTGACATTAGTATTGGGCTGGCACTCATAAGATAAGTATCCCCTCTCCTATTATATATTTCTAGTGGTATAAGGTGTAAACCTTGCTCCACTCTTAACAACACCAAGTATTTTTAGTGATTTACAGTATATGAAAGAGTGTGGGTACTCATATTTCACACTTCCACGGTAAATAACTTGTTTGTTTATGAGTTACGTGTGTTGGATAACCACGTTGTCCACGGGAGTTTGTTAATTTAAATTAGTGTTTAGTTATTACTTTTATGATTATTATTTTTCACTTGGTTTAGTCACTTGTTTGATCAGATTTAGTTTGTCTTTGTTTTATTTTTGCACATAACTGATATATTTATTTGTTTGTTAGTTAATAAATGTAATTAAATATACTTCATGATTTTCAATATACCCCATAGTAATGAGGTGATGATTTGGTGGGATCTCTTGCTTGGACCTTCGATACAAAGATAACCATAATGATAGTGTTAACTTAACTTTAAGAATAATACAAAGAGAAGTTGAATTTGAATTGCATTGTTACAACCCAAGAGGCCAAGATAATGAGCGTGTGTTTGGAGACGTCTTAGTGTAATTATGGAAGTGTGGGGTGCGGTGAAGATGACCAAGATGGAGTTGATGTGTGTTAGTGTGATGTTTGTGATAGTGGCGACCTGTGGTGTAATGGTCAGCATTCTCGCCCCTCAAGTTAGCGGACGCGGGTTCGATCCCCGGGCAGGGTGAAACTATGGGCAAGTTTCTTTACACCACTTGCCTCAGTTTTCCCAGCAGTAATTAGGAACCTGGATGTTGAACGATTTGCGGATCGTATTCTGGGGTAATGGTTAGCCAGTGGAGTTGTCTGGTCTTCTCGGACTACTTCTTGACATTGGGTCAAGCAGCTTGTGTGGTTGTTGTGTTGGCGACAGCTTCTGCACCTTAAAAAATTAATGCCAAGGTGGCACTTGGGCCGACAACACGAGGGGCAACCATTATTATTATTATTATTATAGTGAGGGTGGTGATGGTGATGATGGCAAGGGTTGTGGTGAGGGTGGTGATGACTTAATCCCTGGCGTACAATGCGTAACCCCCTTGTTGGTGGTGTTGTAGTCAACATGTAGTACTGGTGGTGGTGTTATAGTCAACATGTAGTACTGGTGGTGGTATAGTCAACATGTAGTACTGGTCGTGGTATAGTCAACATGTAGTACTGGTGGTGGTGTTATAGTCAACATGTAGTACTGGTGGTGTTATAGTCAACATGTCGTACTGGTGGTGTTATAGTCAACATGTAGTACTGGTGGTGGTATAGTCAACATGTAGTACTGGTGGTGTATGGTGGTGGTGGTGTAGTCAACATGTAGTACTGGTGGTGGTGTTATAGTCAACATGTAGTACTGGTGGTGTTGTTATAGTCAACATGTAGTACTGGTGGTGGTGTAGTCAACATGTAGTACTGGACTGGTGGTGGTGTAGTCAACATGTAGTACTGGTGGTGGTGTTATAGTCAACATGTAGTACTGGTGGTGGTGTTATAGTCAACATGTAGTACTGGTGGTGGTGTTATAGTCAACATGTAGTACTGGTGGTGGTGTTATAGTCAACATGTAGTACTGGTGGTGGTGTTATAGTCAACATGTAGTACTGGTGGTGGTGTTATAGTCAACATGTAGTACTGGTGGTGTTATAGTCAACATGTAGTACTGGTGGTGGTGCATGTAGTACTGGTGGTGGTATATAGTCAACATAGTCAACATGTAGTATTGTTAGGTCAACATGTAGTACTAGTCAACAGTACTGGTGGTGGTGTAGTTATGTAGTACTGGTGGTGGTGTTATAGTCAACATGTAGTACTGGTGGTAGTCAACATGTAGTATTGGTGGTGGTGCAGTCAACATGTAGTACTGAGGTGGTGTTATAGTCAACATGTAGTACTGTTGGTGTTGTTATAGTCAACATGTAGTACTGGTGGTGGTGTAGTCAACATGTAGTACTGACTGGTGGTGTGGTCAACATGTAGTACTGGTGGTGGTGTTATAGTCAATCATGTAGTACTGGTGGTGGTGTTATAGTCAACATGTAGTACTGGTGGTGGTGTTATAGTCATCATGTAGTATTGGTGGTGGTGTTATATTCATCATGTAGTACTGGTGGTGGTGTAGTCAACATGTAGTACTGGTGGTGGTGTTATAGTCAACATATAGTACTGGTGGTGGTGTTATAGTCATCATGTAGTACTGGTGGTGGTGTTATAGTCAACATGTAGTACTGGTGGTGGTGTTATAGTCAACATGTAGTACTGGTGGTGGTGTAGTCAACATGTAGTACTAGTGGTGGTGTAATAGTCAACATGTAGTGTGTATGTAATTGTTTGTGATAGCAACACTATTAAAACAATAAAATAAACCCACTGTATTAGCCGGGTTACTGAGGGTTTTTTCATACCTCCCAGTGGGGGAATAAGCCTTTAGGTCACCTCTACTCCGCAAGAAGCTCGGCCTTTATGGCAGCGACTGCTGTCTCTACAAGATGCTTCTTACCTCTCACAAGGACCAGATCAACTATATTATTGTATTCAGGGACTACAAAGTCAACCTGATAAAGTGATCTAAGATGAGAAATATTTTCTCCCCGATGGCCGTAACCTTTTTTTCGAAAAATATGGGCAGTGTCATACATCACATGTGTTACTATTCTTTAACCGTCCACTTCATGCAAGGTTGGCCTTTTGTCCACCTTCTAGCGGTTGTGACTTTTGTCCACACTCTAGCTGTTGTGACTTTTGTCCACACTCTAGCGGTTGTGACTTTTGTCCACACTCTAGCGGTCTTGACTTTTGTCCACACTCTAGCGGTTGTGACTTTTGTCCACACTCTAGCTGTTGTGACTTTTGTCCACACTCTAGCGATTGTGAGTTTTGTCCACCTTCTAGCGGTTGTGACTTTTGTCCACACTCTAGCGGTTGTGACTTTTGTCCACACTCTAGCGGTTGTGACTTTTGTCCACACTCTATCGGTTGTGACTTTTGTCCACCTTCTAGCGGTTGTCAACCTTGTTTATACCACACTGCACTCTCTTGACCTTGGCCCTGATGGCTTTTACGGCTTCATTTACTAAGTTTTTTTCCCCTTTTATCACTACTGGATCTTTTAAATTTTCATTAGGTGGCACAAAAATATCTACTTTGTAAACCTTTCTATAAACGCGAATATTTTGCCCGAGATACCCAAAAACAATTTTTCTCAAAATGTTGGGAGCTCCAAACATTTTGTATGAAAATATGCCATCGCCTTTCCTTTTAGCGTCGGTTTGCTAGATCTTCTTGATTAATTTTTAAAGTGTGTATTAAACCTTTTTAACGTTTGTCGAAATTCCGGTCAATTTAATTTTTTTCGGGTCAAGATCTTTTGGGGGGATGTCAATATCAACGTGAAACCTACGCGCACTGAAGGTGATCTCTTTTATATATTTTTTGACCATAATATGACGGCAAGGTTCAGGTACTAAAATGGTCATACATATTATATTTTTTGACGACACGAAGATGAGACCTTCATCGGGGGTGGTGACTTGAACAGTGGTGGTGACTTTATTGATGGTGGTGACCTCATCGGGGGTGTTGAGAACATCGGGAGTGGTGACGTCATCGGGGGTGGTGAGATAATCGAGGGTGGTGACTTCATCTGGGGTGCTGAGATCATTTAGGGTGGTGACTTCATCTGGGGTGGTGACTTGATCTGGGGTGCTGAGATCATCGGGGGTGCTGAGATCATCTGGGATGGTGACTTCATCTTGGGTCCATCTTTTTTTCCACAAATAATAGACTGAGACCAACACGCCCAAGGCCAGTACGATGCCATTATTTATCACCAGAATAGACTCCAAATTAGATCCCTATTTATTGATTATATTTACAATTTTTTTGTATTCTTAAATTTATCGTTACTTATTTTTAATGGACGCCAGTGGACAGAGGAACGGCCACCTTTCTGGAGTGGGGGGAGCAACATTCACAGAGGGAACAGTTGGGAGAGGTTTCGTAGCCGATAGGATCCAACCCCCGAAAGGAATTCTGTACACTTCCTTTTAATCAGCCATTTTTCTCTGTACTTCTGCCCTTATGGTATGGAGCTCTTTATCGACCTTTTATTCATATCGTTAACATA
>NW_024724368.1:6448686-6453686 GCF_018991925.1 Homarus americanus | reverse complement strand
ATCAGAGGATTTTCTCGAGACGATCCAGGACTGTTTTCTAAGTCAACATATAACCGAACCCACACGGGGTAATAATATACTGGATTTAGTTCTGTCGAACAGAGAAAACCTCATTAGCAATGTCGGGGTAGGGAACGAACTTGCAAACAGCGATCACAAAGAAATTCGATTCCAGTTAGATTTTCAGGGCAGACGTAAGGAAAATTCCACTAAAGTACCAGATTTCAGAAGGGCAAACTTTGACAGTTTAAAGAGGCAGCTGAGAGAGGGGGTGTCGCGCTTGGCCGTGAACCTGACAGATGACACGGACCTGATAACGAGATCTGAGATTGCCGAGTTCCACGATAATTTAAATAGTGAGTTACTTAATGCACAAAGGCAGAACATACCATACAAAAAACTCAGATCAGACAACAATGACCTTAAATGGATAAATAATTATTTAAAGAACATCATTGGCCAAAGGAAGGCTATAGGTAGAAGGATAAATCGTGGCGAAATTCACCTCCGGGACTATTATAGGGTATTGGCGAGTAGAGTTAAAACCGAGATAAGGAAAGCAAAGAGGAATAATGAGGTAAGGATAGCAAGGGAGGCGAAGACAAACCCCAAAGGATTCTACCAAATGTATCAAACTAAAACACGAGAAAAGATTGGACCAATACGGTCAGACTTCGGCGAGCTCACTGATAACGACGGAGAAATGAGCAATAATTTGAATAAATATTTTTCAACAGTTTTCACCACCGAAAATCTAAACATGATACCCGAGGCACCGACTCTATTCAGAGATAGTGAAGAAAACAAATTAAGTGAGATAGTAGTGACTAGTAACGATGTTAGTAAGCAAATAGACAAACTAAAGCCTAATAAGTCACCTGGTCCCGATGAGATATTTGCCAGAGTATTAAAAGAATGTAAGGAAGGGAAAGCTTAGTATGCCCCGCTTAGCAAAGTTGTTTTAACATGTCGCCCAAAACAGGTGTGATGCCAGAATCACGGAGGGATAGCGAATGTAATACCGATTTTCAAGAAGGGGGATAGATCACTATCCTCTAACTACACCCAATCAGTCTAACATCAATAGTAGGCAAATTACTGGAAGCAATCATTTCAAACTCTATTCGAAATCACCTGGAGAAGCACCGGTGATCAATGATTCCAGCATATTCCTAGTAGGACGTTCTTGCCTAACTAATCTATTAACATTCTTTTCATCAGTTTTCGAATCCAGTGGGCCGAGGGGCACAATTATGATGTGGTATATCTAGAGCTTTAGCAAAACCTTCGACAGAGTCCCCACGAAGACTAATTAGAAGGTAAGCTCATGGCATCAAAGGTAACATCCTTAAATGGATTAGGGCGTGGTTACAGGACAGGAAACAGCGGGTGAGCATTAACGGCACTAAGTCCCATTGGAGCAACGTCACAAGTGGAGTTCCCCAAGGCTCAGTACTTGGACCATTATTATCTATTATATACATAAACGACATAGATATCGGCATAGACAGCAACATAAGTAAATTTGCTGATGACACTAAAATAGGACGTGTTATTAAATCTGACGAGGACTCAGCAAAACTACAGGAAGATCTAAACAAATTTTCGAATGGTCTGAAAAATGGCAGATGAAATTCAACGTGGACAAATGTAAAGTACTCAGTATAGGAGATGTAAACAGGGAAACCAGATACCAGATGAACAACGATGCCATAGAGAAATCCGACTGCGAGAGATTTAGGAGTAATGATAAGTAGGAACCTTAAGCCAAGTAAACAATGTGTTTTTGCTCGTAACAAGGCTAATAAAGTACTTGGGTTCATACAAAGGAGTGTTAGTTACAAGACTAGCGAGGTCATCCTAAAACTGTATCTTGCTCTTGTGAGACCACACCTGGATTACGCAGTTCAGTTCTGGTCACCGTATTACAGAATGGATATAGAATCCTTGGAAAGAATTCAGAGGAGAATGACAAGACTAATCCCGGGCATTAGGAACCTTGAGTATAGAGACAGGTTAAACATCTTAATTTGCACTCCCTCGAGAGACGTAGAGCGAGGGGCGACCTGATAGAGGTGTATAAGTGGAAGACAGGGCTAAACAAAGGGACATTACAAAGGTACTCAAATTATCCAACCAGGAGCGAACTCGTAACAATGGTTTTAAATTAGACAAATTTAGATTTAGGCGTGAAATAGGTAAACACTGGTTTGGAAACAGAGTAGTGGATGAATGGAACAAGTTACCAAATATCATCATTAACTCGAATACGCTGAATTGCTTCAAACATAGGTTGGATGCTCATATGAGCAATAGGGGTTGGGTGTAAACGGGACTGCCCAGTATGGGCCAATAGGCCCGCTGCAGTTTCCTCCATTCTTATGTTCTTATGTTCTTATAGCCTAGCCAAGTACGTACTTGGGATTTCGTTTATATTTTCCGTTCACTTTACGATTTAATCACCAGTTTTCTCTAAAGTTATGTAGGGAGTTTATTTAAGCTTGCTTTTATGTACGAGGTATTTTATGTCGTGAGGGTTGGGATGTATCTTAAGTCTGAGGTTTGAGATTTAACGTAAGGCTGAGTGTTTGGGATTTAACGTAAGTCTGAGGTTTGAGATTTAACGTAAGTCTGAGTGTTGGAATTTATCGTAAGTCTGAGGTTTGAGATTTAACGTAAGGCTGACGGCTAGGATTTAACGTAAGTCTGAATGTTGGGGATTTAAAGAAAATGTGTAGATTTGGATTTATCGTAGGCAGTGGTTGGGATTTATGTGATTGGGAAGTACCAGCCAGTTCCCTCGACCCGCCATTGATCGTATCTTCAGAGTAAACAAAGATTCTGATTTGTAGACACACGTACAAACGCTTATTGATTTTCCCGTAACGCCATTTTGTCCTGTG
The DNA here is from genome assembly GCF_018991925.1 of Homarus americanus. Taxonomy (NCBI): domain Eukaryota; kingdom Metazoa; phylum Arthropoda; class Malacostraca; order Decapoda; family Nephropidae; genus Homarus; species Homarus americanus. Next base: position 6,450,783 of record NW_024724368.1, on the reverse strand, counting down.
ATTTTTAGGGGGGCAGAATTCTTAAAGGTTCGCAACAAGTGAGTGGAGAACATATTTTTTGACTCCTTGATGCCCAAAAAAACGAATAATACAAAGAGAAGTTGAATTTGAATTGCATTGTTACAACCCAAGAGGCCAAGATAATGAGCGTGTGTTTGGAGACGTCTTAGTGTAATTATGGAAGTGTGGGGTGCGGTGAAGATGACCAAGATGGAGTTGATGTGTGTTAGTGTGATGTTTGTGATAGTGGCGACCTGTGGTGTAATGGTCAGCATTCTCGCCCCTCAAGTTAGCGGACGCGGGTTCGATCCCCGGGCAGGGTGAAACTATGGGCAAGTTTCTTTACACCACTTGCCTCAGTTTTCCCAGCAGTAATTAGGAACCTGGATGTTGAACGATTTGCGGATCGTATTCTGGGGTAATGGTTAGCCAGTGGAGTTGTCTGGTCTTCTCGGACTACTTCTTGACATTGGGTCAAGCAGCTTGTGTGGTTGTTGTGTTGGCGACAGCTTCTGCACCTTAAAAAATTAATGCCAAGGTGGCACTTGGGCCGACTACACGAGGGGCAACCATTATTATTATTATTATTATTATAGTGAGGGTGGTGATGGTGATGATGGCAAGGGTTGTGGTGAGGGTGGTGATGACTTAATCCCTCGCGTACAATGCGTAACCCCCTTGTTGGTGGTGTTGTAGTCAACATGTAGTACTGGTGGTGGTGTTATAGTCAACATGTAGTACTGGTGGTGGTATAGTCAACATGTAGTACTGGTCGTGGTATAGTCAACATGTAGTACTGGTGGTGGTGTTATAGTCAACATGTAGTACTGGTGGTGTTGTAGTCAACATGTAGTACTGGTGGTGGTATAGTCAACATGTAGTACTGGTGGTGGTGTTATAGTCAACATGTAGTTCTGGTGGTGGTGTTATAGTCAACATGTCGTACTGGTGGTGGTGTAGTCAACATGTAGTACTGGTGGTGGTGTTATAGTCAACATGTAGTACTGGTGGTGGTGTAGTCAACATGTAGTAGTGGTGTTGGTGTTATAGTCAACATATAGTACTGGTGGTGGTGTTTATAGTCAACATGTAGTACTGGTGGTGGTGTTATAGTCAACATGTAGTACTGGTGGTGGTGTAGTCATATGTAGTAATTGGTGGTGCACACGTAGTACTGGTGGTGGTAAGTATATAGTCAAATATGTAGTACTGGTGGTGTTATAGTCAACATGTAGTATTTGGTGTAGTAGTCAACATGTAGTACTGGTGGTGGTGTTATAGTCAACATGTAGTACTGGTGGTGGTGCAGTCAACATGTAGTACTGGTGGTGGTGTTATAGTCAACATGTAGTACTGGTGGTGTTGTTATAGTCAACATGTAGTACTGGTGGTGGTGTAGTCAACATGTAGTACTGGTGGTGGTGTTATAGTCATCATGTAGTACTGGTGGTGGTGTTATAGTCAACATGTAGTACTGGTGGTGGTGTTATAGTCAACATGTAGTACTGGTGGTGGTGTAGTCAACATGTAGTACTAGTGGTGGTGTAATAGTCAACATGTAGTACTGGTGGTGTAGAAGTCAACATGTAGTACTGGTGGTGTGTAGCCAACATGTAGTACTGGTGGTGTTATAGATCAACATGTAGTACTGGTGGTGTTGTTATAAATAACATGTAGTACTGGTGGTGGTGTTATAGTCAACATGTAGTACTGGTGGTGGTGTTGATAGTCAACAGTAATTGTGGTGTTATAGTCAACATGTAGTACTGGTGGTGGTGTTATAGTCAACATGTAGTACTGGTGGTGGTGTTATAGTCAACATGTAGTACTGGTGGTGGTGTTAGTCAACATGTAGTACTGGTGGTGTAGCACTTGTAGTGAGGTGGTGTTATAAATATGTAGTACTGTTGTGTTGTTATAGTCAACATGTAGTAATGGTGGTGTGTAGTCAACATGTAGTACTGGACTGGGGTGGTGTAGTCGACATGCAGTACTGGTGGTGGCGTTATAGTCAACATGTAGTACTGGTGGTGGTGTTATATCAAATATGTAGTACTGGTGGTGGTGATATAGTCAACGTGTAGTACTGGTGGTGGT
>NW_024724368.1:6424642-6442142 GCF_018991925.1 Homarus americanus | reverse complement strand
GTAACTTGTGATTGACAAAGCACCAGAAGAACACGTGATTGTCTGTTACACGCACACACACACACACACACACACACACACACACGTAGAGACAAACACACACACACACACACACACACACACTCACACACACACACACACACACACACACACACACACACACACACACACACACACACACACACGTAGAGACAAACACAGACAACACAACATATACACACTCATATACATTATATTAACCAGCCTCTTATCAATGACCAGATTTAGAAAATATTCAACAGTCTTTACCATTATATATATATACATATATTATAATATACATTTATATAATCATCAGAACTTGACAAAAGATGTATATAATTGATCGTATATAATCTTTACATAAATACTGATACATATAAAGAAGTCTTATATCATATACACGAAACATATTTTACCATATAAGTTAACAAAAGTCTAGAATTTTTTCTCATAAAATATCTGATTTAAACTACAGTATTTTTTTGTTTTATTTGAGAATTTTCACTTTTAAAAACAATGGTAGAGTTTTTTGGGTAATATTATTTATTTATTTATTTATTTATTTATTACTTTTTATCATTTATATATAGAAAATCAAGGACAAGGACAAAATTGAGCAGAAGATATAGGGTGTGAAAAGGGCTGATGGTTGGGGGCTGGTGGCTGGTGGCTGGGCTCTTTGATGGTTGGTGATTAATCATCAACAAAGGTCATCTCGTGTAGTTAAATAAGCCTTACTCCTCATTAATTTAAAGTCTTATATCTTAAAAGCCTTAATTTATGAGCCTAAAGTCTTAATGAACAACAATCTGTCCTAATGTTGCCCCAGACTTAGAAGGAACCCTTTTATATTAAATACCATGAACACTGCTTGAGAATTATGTCGCTTTTGTTGACATTTTGAACATCGATTATCAATTACTGACAAGAGCATTTCCTGTAGTAAGAATTAAAATGAAGAATTGTCAAAATCAGCATTAAATTCTTCCAGTCTTCTATTTATACAATGTAAATCCGTTGGAGTTTTTCAAGAGAGGATAAATTAATTTAGGTAGGTTTCATTAAATTAATACCAAAAGGATAAAAACAAAAATTAATTTTTCCAAGGTATTTTATTTTTAAAGTATTCTATATTTGTTTTTGTTTTAAGTTTCATTGCCACAAAAAAAAAAATCTTGAAAAATTTAACAGAAATTTGAAATATATCTCTTCACAGTGTATTAAATATTGCTAAGGAAATATATTGGTACTTTGGCGGTAAACCCTAATAATGATGACTTGCAAGTAATGGCGAGTGTTGCAAGTAATGGGAGGTTAAAAGTAATGGTGAGTGTTGTGGGTATGGTGAGGCAGTAATGGTGAGTGTTGCAAGTAATGGTGAGTGTTGGGCAGGTATGGTGAGTGTTGCAAGTATTATGAGGTTCCAAGTAATATGAGTTGGCATGGTGAGTGTTTGCTAATGCTATGCCGGTAAGTAATGGTGAGTGTTAGTAGGTTATGGTGAGTGTTGCCTAATGACAGTGTTGCGTAATGGCGAGTGTTGTTAATATGAGTGTTGTACAATGGTGAGTGTTGCAGGTATGGTGAGTGTTGCAAGTAATGCGAGTGTTGCAGGTATGGTGAGTGTTGCAAGTAATGGCGAGTGTTGCAAGTAATGGTGAGTGTTAAGGTATGGTGAGTGTTGCAAGTAATGGTGAGTGTTGCAAGTAATGGCGAGTTAGTAGGTATGGGTGAGTGTTGCAGGTATGGTGAGTGTTGCAGGTAGCGGTTGTCTTCTAAACATGGAGGTGATACAGTGTTATACAAGGAGATAGAAAAACAGTCAAATTCTGGTACATTATTTATCTATATATTAACCTGGCAATTTTCTCTAATGTAGAGTGTTAACTGGTCCAAACTACTGACACCTCTAAGACAGTCAACAGTTTAATCGGTGACGTAACAGTCTAGGTGTGGCGGAATGTGTCAGGTGAACAACCCACATCAATGGTGACGTCCAGTGTGATGATTGGTCGGTGGGGCTTTTTTTCAGCTGGGTATTATCTCGGCGGGGCATTATGTCAAACAGGGACTATACTATACCTGGTAGGGTTACTGACTGACCATAGACCTGAACAAAACCACTGTACCACCTGGCTGTGAAGCTTCTGAACCACCTGTATAAGAACCACCTGTCAGCACTTCTGACCCAATTCCACTTTCTTAACGCAACAAGGGAATAAACCTCAATAAATCTCGAGAGCAACAGCCATTGGTATCTTCTTGTAGAAAAAGTTCAAGTGATTTATATCGATGTGTTATATTTTCATTTTTCCAGTTGAGCAGTAAATCAAACAAAGACGATGTTTTATTGAAGAAGATCTGATGGTAAACAGTGAGTCTTGTGAAGTGGGGATGTAATGACGGATGTAAATAGCTGGGCAGTTTTTCAGTGCAAGTGGTGTAATCATGGTCACACACCTTGACCTCTTCACTTGGTAGCACACACACCTTGACCCCTTCACTTGGTACAACACACACCTTGACCCCCTTCACTTGGTACAACACACACCTTTGGACCCTTCACTTGGCAGGTACAACACACCCCTGACCCCCTTTCACTTGGTACAACATACACTTGACCTTCACTTGGTACAACACACACCCTCCCTTGACCCTTCACTTGGCTGGCACACACCTTGACCCCCTTCATGGTACAACACACACTCCTTGACCCCTTCACTTGGTACAACACACACCTTGACCCCCTTCATGGTACAAACACCTTGACCCCTTCACTTGGTACAACACACACCTTGACCCCCTTCATGGTACAACACACACCTTGACCCCCTTCACTTGGTACAACACACACCTTACCCCCTTCATGGTACAACACACACCTTGACCCCCTTCACTTGGTACAACACACACCTTGACCCCCCTTCATGGTACAACACACCTTTATCCTAATTTAAACACACACCTTGACCCCCTTCACTTGGTACAACACACACACCTTGACCCCTTCACTTGGTACAACACACACCTTGGCCCTTCACTTGGTACAAACACAGCCCCTTCACTTGGTACAACACACACCCTACCCCCTTCATGGTACAACACACAGCCCCTTCACCAGTACAACACACATAACCCCCCTTCACTTGGTACAACACACCTTGACCCCTTCACTTGGTACAACACACACCTTGACCCCCTTCACTTGGTACAATACACACCTTGACCCCCTTCACTTGGTACAACACACACCCTCCCTTGACCCCTTCACTTGGTACAACACACCTTGACCCCTTCACTTGGTACAACACACACCTTGACCCCTTCATGGTACAACACACACCCTTTGGCCCTTCACTTGGTACAACACACACCTTAACCCCTTCACTTGGTACAACACACACCTTGACCCCTTCATGGTACAACACACACCCTCCTTGACCCCTTCACTTGGTACAACACACACCTTGACCCTTCATGGTACAACACACTTGCCTTCATGGTACAACACCTTGACCCTTCACTTGGTACAACACATTGACCCCTTCATGAACAACACACCCTATTTTACTTGGTACAACACACCTTAACCCCCTTCACTTGGTACAACACACACGGCCCTTCACTTGGTACAACACACACCCTGGCCCCCTTCTTGGTACCATCACACACCTTGCTCACTTAATAACACACACCTTGACCCCTTCACTTGGTACAATACACACCTTGACCCCCTTCACTTAATTCCTTTTAAACCCCTTCACTTGGTACAACACACACCCTAGTCCCCTTCACTTGGTACAACCACCTGACCTCCTTCATGGTACAACACACATGAGCCCCCTTCCTTGGTTTACACACACCTTGTTCTCCTTCATGGTACCATACCTGTGGCCCCTTCCTTGGTACCACACCTTGACCTCCTTCACTTGGTACAACACACATAACCTTCACTTGGTACAACACACACCTTGACCCCTTCACTTGGAATAACACACACCCTCCCTTGACCCCTTCACTTGGTACAACACACACATTTCACTTGGTACCACACACCTTGACCCCCTTCACTTGGTACAACACACACCTTGACCTTCACTTGGTACAACACACCTTGACCCCCTTCACTTGGTACAACACACACCCTTGACCCCCCTTCATGGAATAACACACACCTCCCTTGACCCTTCACTTGGTACAACACACACCTTGACCCCCTTCACTTGGTTTGCCACACACCTTGACCTCCTTCACTTGGTACAACACACACCCTGGCCCCCTTCACTTGGTACAACACACACCTGACCCCCTTCATGGTACAACACACACCCTGGCCCCCTTCACTTGGTACAACACACACCTTGACCCCCTTCACTTGGTACAACACACATACCTGGCCCCCTTCACTTGGTACAACACACACCCTCACCTCTTTGGTATAACTTCCTCTTAAATGTTTGTCTTTCTCGATAGAGGAGACCTCCCTGACCCCCTACACCCAGGTGAGAATTTGTTTACTCTTTTGAAGTAATTACCGCCAACACAAACACACCGGAATGTCTTAACTCGCTGTGAAGGAATAACCCGGACACCTCGTTAACCGCACTGGCTAACCATTACCCTTGAGAGACGGATACTACACTCACCACTACACCATTTTGTAATCTCTCACACATTATATCTGTCTTGCGAAATTCACTGTACAGTTTATCAGGCGTGAATGTTTGTCGTGGATATTGTTTCACCGTATTCTATCACACTCTCTCACCTTTCTCTCTCACCTTTCTCTCACCTCTCTCACCTCTCTTGACCTGGGGTGAGGAGACATGGCTAATAACACAGAAACATAAGTCTACATATGTTATTGTGGTGGTGGTTGCTTCTACACCTTGTACTGTATGTGATTGGTTGTGGGTCCGCCCCGATAACCAGGTGAGGTTATTAGGTCACCGAGACACCTGCGATGACTCACTAATTCACCTGTTGTGGTTTATTGACACATTGGTATTCACATCGAGTCTGTAGGTGATGAACTACTCACTGATTCTTACCACACGGAATTTCAAGTCACTTTCTCGTGATCTCTAGAAATGCAGTTGACTAGATGAACCGTTCCACCAACACTGAGCTGCTGTGTGGGTGGGTGGGTGGGCGGGCGTGTGTGTGTGTGGTGGTGGGGACGTGGTAGTGATGGGCGGTTTGTATCGATAGCTGGAGCTGGCGGGTTGTAGTGAAGAAATCCTTTTGAGATAATTGCTTGGGATAGTTCTTCGCGGACCGGCTGTGGCTGGCGGCTGTGGTGAAGAAAATCTGATAAAATTAGTTGTGGCTTTTAACTTTCTCGCTGGAGACGGCAGGACGTGGCTGGTGACGACATACACTAGGAGGCCCTACCACTAGCAGGAGTGATGGTTCTCCCACACCTGGGTTCTGAGGGGACGCTCGCTACAGGTGGTCAGGTCGTGGTAGCTCCTGAAGAAGTGGGCGTGGCTTGAGCTATATCCGGAGGACACCTCGTCGTTGTCCTCCTCCTGGTGGGTCTCCATCAGGGGCGGCCGACGGGAGAAGGCCCTGGAGGCGGTCATGGGTGAGGACGCGCTGTTGGTAATACGGGCGTAGGCAGTTTGTTGTAAGCTGACGGGGACGCCCAGGGGCACCATGGGCACCATCTCACACCCTCCGGCGCCGCCAGGGACTTTTGTGAGCTACGGTTCCACTCTATCAGTAGGGACCTCACTTTTACCTGCCGGGTAAGCAGCAAAGCTCAGGTTAATTTGGCAAGGTACATGTTTCCAGCAATGAGATGTATCGTTAATTAAGAGGAAACATTACAGTATTAACTTCATGAAATATAACGAGAATATATTCATAGATAATTATACATGTAAACTCATTAAAATATATACAGTATACATACACAAAAGAAATATATGACTATATATTTATTCTCTATAACTCGGACGGATGAAGTTGAAGGAAGGGTGAAGGTTTAAGTCTGTAACAGTTGCTTGTTGCAGGACCACCTCTCACGGCACGGCTTTAGTTAGTGAGGGAGGGAGGGAGAGATAGGAGGGCGAGGGAGGGGGAGAGGAGGTGGAGGGAGGGAGAGATAGAGGCGAGGGGGAGGGGAGAGTAGGAGGGGTGAGGGAGGGGAGATAGAGGGTGAGGGGAGGGAGAGAGGAGGGTGAGGGAGGGGGAGATAGAGGGTGGGGAGGGGAGATAGAGGGGTGAGGGAGGGAGAGAGGAGAGGGTGGGGAGGGGAGGGGGAGAGGAGGGGTGAGGGAGGGGAGATAGAGGGGTGGGGAGGGAGGGAGAGATAGAGGGGTGAGGAGGGAGAGATAGAGGGTGGAGGGGAGGGAGATAGAGGATGAGGGGAGGAGAGATAGAGGGGTGAGGGAGGGGGGAGATAGAGGGTCAGGGAGGGAGAGAGATAGGGTGAGGGGAGGGGAGATAGAGGGTGAGGGAGGGGAGATAGAGGGTCAGGGAGGGAGAGATAGAGGGTGAGGTAGGGAGAGATAGAGGGTGAGGGAGGGGAGACAGGGCGAGGGAGGGGGGAGATAGAGGTCAGGGAGGGAGAGAGATAGGTGGAGGGAGGGGGAGATAGAGGGTGAGGGAGGGGAGATACAGGGCGAGGGAGGGGAGATAGGAGGTGAGGGAGGGAGAGATAGAGGGTGAGGTAGGGAGAGATAGAGGGTGAGGGAGGGGAGATAGAGGGTCAGGGAGGGAGAGATAGGGTGAGGGGAGGGAGAGATAGAGGGTGAGGGAGGGGGAGATAGCAGGGCGAGGGGAGGGGGGAGATAGGAGGGGTGAGGGAGGGAGAGATAGGAGGGGTGAGGGAGGGGAGAGGAGGATGAGGGAGGGAGAGAGTAGAGGGTGAGGTAGGGGAGAGAGAGAGGGTGAGGGGAGGGAGAGATAGAGGGTGAGGGAGGGAGAGATAGAGGGTGAGGGGAGGGGAGATGAGGGTGAGGGAGGGAGAGAGATAGAGGTCAGGGGAGGGGGAGATATAGGGGTGAGGGAGGGAGAGGAGTAGAGGGTGAGGGAGGGGAGATAGAGGGTGAGGGAGAGAGATGAGGGTGAGGGAGGGAGAGAGATAGGGGTGAGGGAGGGAGAGATAGAGGGTGAGGGGAGGGAGAGATAGAGGGGAGGGAGGGGGAGATGGAGGGTGAGGGAGGGGGAGATAGGAGGGTGAGGGAGGGGAGAGATAGAGGGTGAGGGGAGGGAGATAGAGGGGTGAGGGAGGGAGAGATAGGGAGGGTGAGGGAGGGGAGAGGGTGAGGGAGGGGAGAGATAGAGGAGGGGAGGGAGATAGAGGGGTGAGGGAGGGAGAGATAGAGGGGATGAGGGAGGGGGAGATAGAGGGTGAGGGGAGGGGAGATGGAGGGTCAGTGGAGGGAGAGAGATAGGGTGAGGGAGGGAGAGATAGGAGGGTGAGGGAGGGAGAGATAGAGGGTGAGGAGGGAGAGAGGAGGATGAGGAGGGAGAGATAGGAGGGGTGAGGTAGGGGAGAGATAGGGAGGGGTGAGGGAGGGGAGAGATAGGAGGGTGAGGGAGGGAGAGATGAGGGTGAGGAGGGAGAGAGATAGGGGTGAGGGAGGAGAGATAGAGGGTGAGGGGAGGGAGAGATAGAGGGTGAGGGAGGGAGAGATAGAGGGTGAGGGGAGGGAGAGATGAGGGTGAGGGAGGGAGAGAGATAGGGGTGAGGGAGGGAGAGATAGAGGGTGAGGCAGGAGAGATAGAGGGCGAGGGAGGGGGGAGATAGGAGGGTGAGGGAGGGGGACATAGAGGGTGAGGGAGGAGAGATAGAGGGGTGAGGGAGGGAGAGATAGAGGGGTGAGGGAGGGAGAGATAGAGATGGTGAGGGAGGGAGAGATAGAGGGTGAGGGAGGGGGAGATAGAGGTGGGGAGGGGAGATAGAGGGTGAGGGGAGGGGGGAGATAGAGGGTGAGGGAGGGGAGAGATAGAGGGTGAGGGGAGGGGGGAGAGAGAGGAGGGTGAGGGAGGGGAGATAGAGGGTGAGGGGAGGGAGATAGAGGGTGAGGGGAGGGGGAGATAGATGGTGAGGGAGGAGAGATAGAGGGGTGAGGGAGGGAGATATAGAGGAGGGAGGGAGATATAGAGGGTGAGGGAGGGAGAGATAGAGGGTGAGGGAGGGGGAGAGATAGATGGTGAGGAGGGAGAGATAGAGGGTGAGGGAGGGAGATAGAGGGTGAGGGAGGAGAGATGGTGGTGAGGGAGGGAGAGAGATAGATGGTGAGGGAGGGAGATAGAGGGGAGGGAGGGAGATATAGAGGGTGAGGGAGGGATATAGAGGGTGAGGGAGGGAGAGATAGAGGGTGAGGGAGGGGAGATAGAGAGGAGGGAGTGAGAGATAGATGGTGAGGGGAGTGGAGAGATAGATAGCACGGAAGGGAGAGATAGAGAATTAGTGTGGGAGTGAGAGACAGAGAGAAGCAACTACCAAGGAAAGATGAGACAGGTGCACATTAATTGGAGAGAGAGAGAGAGAGAGAGAAACACACACACACACACACACACACACACACACACACACATAAACAACATCATCATCAAACACCACGTAAGAATGTTTCTCCCATCCTCCCCTGCCCCACACCCCTAACCCACCTTTCTCCTCACCCCCTCTCTACCCCCCTCACCCCACTCCCTCTCCATACCCCCACCCTATCTCCTCTTCTTGAAGGTTCCATGAATAAAGCTTTGTTTTCGAGTGGTCTTATATTGTACCTGGAAGATGGACTTGAACACACCTGAGTAAACACCTTATGTTATTGTCCCAGGTGTGCGTGGCCCTGGCAGACACTTTTGTTATTGTCTTCCGTTCTGCATTTAATCCCTGTGTGTTTGTTTGTTTGTTTGTTTGTTTATCTCTGGGTGTTTCTTATCCTGTGTGGCTTGTTATGGTCTTTTACCCCGCCAGTACATATTCTCTCCTTCTCCCCTCACGCTCTCACCCCACTCACCCCAGTCCCTCACCTCACCCCCCACCTCACCCCTCACCTCACCTCCCCACCTCCCTCACCTCACCTCCCACCTCACCTCCTCACTCCCCCACCTCACCTCACCCCTCACCTCCTCACCCCCACTCCCACCTCCCTCACCTCCCATCCCCACCCCACCCCCCACCCCACCCCCACCCCACCCCCACCCCCACCCCCACCCCCACCCTCACCTCCCCACCTCACCCCACCTCCCCCACCTCACCTCACCCCCACTCCCCACCCCCCACCCCCACCTCACCTCACCTCACCTCACCCTCTCACCTCACCTCCTCACCCCCTCACCCTCACCCCCACCTCACCCCCCACTCCTCTCCTCACCCCCCCACCTCACCCCCCCACCTCACTCCTCACCTCCCACCTCCCACCTCACCTCACCTCACTCACCTCACCTCACTCCCACCTCACCTCCTCACCCCCACTCTCACCTCACCCTCCACTCTCACCTCACTCTCCCTCACTCCCCACTCTCCTCACCCTCACTCACCTCACCTCACTTCCTCACTTCTCACTTCCTCACCTGCAGCATGACGCCGACAACCCTTTCTGTCACGGGTGGAGTTGTTGTAGATGGTGCTGCGGTGTTGCCGAGGTACTGGTGGAGAACAAGAGAGAGATGAGAGAGAGATGGGAGATACGGTTGACTTAAACTGACTAGTGAGAGACAAGAGAGACACGGCTCACTTTAACTGACTAGTGAGAGACAGATGAGAGCGAGAGAGATAGAGACAGTGAGAGAGAGAGATGAGATACGGTTGACTTAAACTGACTAGTGAGAGACAGAGGAGAGACAAGAGAGACATGGCTCACTTTAGCTGACTAGTAAGAGACAAGAGACAGAGAGAGAGAGATGGGAGATAGAGAGATGGAGAGAGAGAAAGTGAGAGAGAGATGGAGATACGGTTGACTTAAAGTGACTAGTGAGAGACAGTGACAGATGAGAGAGAGAGAGAGAGCCTAAATTCACTTCAATATTTATCTACTTTTACCTGTCTCTCTCCTCTCTGTCTGTCTGTCTATCTATCGATCTGTCTTTATCTCAGTCTGTTTGTGTCTGTCTGTCTCTTTAACTCACTGATTGCCTTGTCTGTCTGTTCGTCTTTCACCCCCCCCTCTCTCTCTCTGTCTTCATAACTCACTCTTCTCCACATTTTGTCTCGATATTTTTTTCTTAATAGGACAGGAAGGAGCCGGGGAGGAAACACTGACAAAACTCCCACCTGACATAATTCCCACCCGACATTATTCTCACTCTGACACATAATTCCCACTCGACATAATTCCCACTCGACATAAATCCAACCTGACATAATTCCCACCGGACATAAATCCAACCTGGACATAATTCCCACCCGGACATAATTTCCATCGGTTGTAAAGTCTGAGGTATGACGGTATAAGGTGTCAGGTGTGAGGTGTTAGGTGTTAGGGTGTCAGGTGTAAAGTATGAGGTCAGGTAAGGTATGAGGTGTCAGGCAAGGTATGGAGGTGTCAGGTGCAAGGTATGAGGGATCAGGTGGAAGGTATGAGGTGTCAGGTGCAAGGTAAGGAGGTGTCAGGTGCAAGGTATGAGGTGTCAGGTGTAAGGTATGAGGTGTCAGGTATAAGTATGAGGTGTCAGGTGTAAAGCATGAGGTGTCAGGTGCAAGGTATGAGGTGTCAGGTGCAAGGTATGAGGTGTCAGGTGTAAGGTATGAGGTGTCAGGTATAAGGTAAGGTGTCAGGCAAGGTAAGGAGGTGTCAGGCGCAAGGTATGAGGTGTCAGGTGCAAGGTATGAGGTGTCAGGTGCAAGGTATGAGGTTTCAGGTGCAAGATATAGGGTGTCAGGTGCAAGCAAGGTATGAGGGATCAGGTGCAGGGTATGAGGGATCAGGTGCAAGGTATGAGTGTCATGTGCAGAGTATGAGGTGTCAGGTGTCAGGTGCAAGGTATGAGGTGTCAGGTGCAAGGTATGAGGTGTCAGGTGTCAGGTGCAAGGTATGAGGTGTCAGGTGCAAGGTATGAGGTATCAGGTATAAGGTATGAGGGATCGTCAGCTCCCACAACAAGCCTTTATTGCCTCTGTGAAATTAATACGGCCTTGGAGACGTGGTGGGAGGAGGAGAGGAAGGGATAGTGGAGGAGGAAGGGGATAGATGGAGGAAGGGAAGGGGTAAAGGGAGAGGAGGAGGAAGGGGATAGAGGAGGAGGGAAAACAATGCTATAGTCGACATGTCACTAAAGAAGATAATCCCACACAAAGACAATGCCAATATGACCTTTGTATGATGGCCAAAATATCCACGACTTTTGATCTGCCATTCTGAAAAGCTGGAGGGCATGACAAGGCTGTAACTGACATACCGATAAGCTCGACCATCTCATATGAAAGCTAAAGGAAATTAACTTTTATGAAGAGATGACCCAATTTAGTTATGATAGTCTTAGTGTAATATAGCCGCCATTTTGTTCCACCTTTGTCATTACGGGAGGTGAGGAATGAACGACCCTTTGAAAATTAATCTTTATATCGTAAATAAGGTGAACTACTTAAGTGAAAGAAAAATCTGCACTAAGCCAGACGAACATTCGCCCGTGATTTGCCTGCATTGCGGCTCTTGTTATAGCTAACCAAACCAAATAAACCTAACCGAATTTACCCTAACTAATCTAACTGTAACCTAACTTAACACATCTTAACCTAATCAAATCTAATCTAAACAACCTTAACCTAATCTAATTAAAACTAACCTAACCTAACCTAACACAAATAGCAAGACCAAATTGGCGTCACATTACCCTAACTACGATCGTTGTCTAATCACAAACCAGAAAATTAAATATATAACTTGAAATACCTTTTAGAATCCACAAAATGACCCACATTTCCCCAGAAGGCTATAAAAATCCACAAAAACTCCCCAAATATCCCCAAAATACTATAAAAAATCCACAAATTTCCCAAAAATACTATAAAAAGTCCCCAAATTCCCCCCAAATACTAAAAAAAAAAAAAATTTACCCCAAACACCATAAAAAAAAGAACCCCCAGATATCAAGTTTTAACACCACCGTCTTTCCCCTTCTTCAGGTATAAGATCTAGTAATAACATTCACATCAGGTACATACCGTGACAGTGGCCATTACTCTTACAGGAGTTAATGTTAGTAGGGGGTACAGAGCCGAGGCGCTGGTGGGAAGCACAGGAACAACACCAACACCAGCAGCAGTAACAGCAGAATTCACCAGATTTGGTCCATACGTCTCGACAACAACTGATGGAGTAGCGGCCGTAGATGATAGGGTTGACGACGGAGTTACTCACGCCTATAATGAACAGGATATCTTGGAGGTGTTTGTTCATACTGTAGAAGGTCTTGGGGTCGATGAAGTTCCTGAAGAAGAGAGAGAGAGAGAAGGGAAGTGATGTTTGTTGTAGACGCTGTAGAAGGTGATAGGTTTATACGTTCTCTGTAGACGCTGTAGAAGGTGATAGGTTTATACGTTCTCTGTAGACGCTGTAGAAGGTGTAATGTTAGAGAATGGTCTTTAATGGATAATGTCTTGAGGTGGTTGAAAAGGTGACGTTTAGTAACACACACACACACACACACACACACACACACACACACACACACACACACACGCTGCATCTCTCTCGCTCTCTCTCTCTTTCATTATTTCCATGTCCCTAAACAAACACAAACAGATAAAAAAAAAAAAATAAACAGAATCACATGGACACAAACCAACAAGAAAACAAACAAGAAAACAGAAACAAAACAAATACATTAAAACAGACAAACGAAACAAAACGATAAAAGGACAAACTCAAACACGAAAACATACAAACACGAACAAACAAATAAATAAACAAACAAACCTGGAAAACTAACACAAACAAACAAACACTCAGGTAGAACGTGAGTGTGAGGAAGATATCTTCACTGGTTGTTGAACGCGTGATGGGTTAATGATTTGTCTCTCTCTCTCTCTCTCTCTCTCTCTCTCTCTCTCTCTCTCTCTCTCTCTCTCTCTCTCTCTCTCTCTCTCTCTCTCTCTCTCTCCCCCAAAGCGCAATGAGAGCACTATTCAGACAAACTACACCTCCACATGTTGACAAACAGATTATCTTTAAGGGAGGGTAATCCACGGTGTAATGGTCTGAGAAAGGGGGAGTGGGGGGGAGGAGGAGGTTGATGCTGAGTGAGGGAGAGTGCTGAGGGAAGGGAGGGAAGAGTGGTAATGAAGGGAGGGAGAGGGAAGGAGGTTGATAGGTGGGGAGGAGAGAGAGAAAGGGGAGGAATGAGAGAGAAGGGGGAGGAGGCAGGGAGTGAGCGAGATAAATAAGGAGAGAGAGAGAGAGAGAGTACGTACCAGAGTGTAGCAGGCGTAGGGCGTCAACAGATGAAGGCCATGACGATGATAAACGTCATTCTTAGCGTCCTGGTCCTGGCTCTCTCGATGTTGGACATGTTGCTGCGTCGGAGCTGTAGTCGACCGTGGTAGCGCTCCTCCCTCGTGTAGTCGTCTGAGGTGACCAAACACACACAGACACGGGTTATTACAGATTGTCTCAGGTAACTCAGTACAGGTATTTTGTCTCAGGTAACTCAGTACAGGTATTTTATCTCAGGTAACTTAGTACAGTGTTGTCTCAGGTAGGGACAGGTACTAATCACTTAATAAACTTAATGAGTACAAGGTAAGAAGCTAATAAACAGGAACAAAAAATATACACGAACACACCTTTGAAACACAGGTCAATTAACATGTTATCTGACAGGTAACTCACACCACACGTAAACTTAGTCAGTTAGCGTCAGGTGAGTACAGAATTAATTTTAGCCTCAGGGGACCTAACCTAACCTAACCTAACCTAACATCTCATCTCACCTCACCTCACCTCACCTCACCGAGCATCAAGAATTTTGTCGAGGCAGCAACGCGAAAAAAAAATAATTTGATTAACTTGGGGGAGGGTGACTTTTCAACCGGAAGATAACAATATAAAGCCTGTGTTATTAGTTACTTGTGGACCTAGGAGCCTATACTGGAGCCTAGGGCCTTTATACTGGAGCCTAGGAGCCTTTATACTGGAGCCTAGGAGCCTTTATACTGGAGCCTAGGGCCTTTGCTCATGGAACCTAGGAGCTATACTGGACCAAGGGCCTTTATACTGGACCTGGGACCTTTATGCTGGGCCTGGGGCCTTTATGCTGGACCTGGGGCCAGCTTTACTGGAGCCTGGGGCCTTTATAGTAGACCCTGGGGCCTTTATGCTGGAGCCTAGGGCCTTTATAATGGAGCCTAGGACCTTTATGCACAGACCTAAGAGCCTTTATAATGGACCTAGGGCCTTTATAGAGCCTGGGAGCCTTTATAATGGACCTAGGAGCCTTTATAATGGACCTAGGAGCCTTTATATGCTGGAGCCTAAGTCTTTATAATGAAGCCTAGGAGCCTTTATGCTAGACCTAGGGACCTTTATGCTGGAGCCTGGGGCCTTTATAAGATCTAGGAGCCTTTATGCTGCTGAGCCTAGGGCCTTTATAATGGAGCCTAGAGTCTTTATAATGAAATAGGACGCTTTATGCTGGGCCTTGGACCTGGGAGCCATAATGGAGCCTAGAGACCTTTATAATGGAGCCTAGGAGCTCATAATGGAGCCTAGGAGCCTTTATACTGGAGCCTAGAGCCTTTATACAGGAGCCTTTATAATGGAGCCTAGGGAGCATGCTGGACCTAGGGCCTTTATACTGGAGCCTGGGGCTTTATAATGGAGCCTGGAGCCTTTATGGGCTGGGCCTTTATAATGAGCCTAGAAGCCTTTATAATGGAGCCTAGGACCTTTATCTACTGGAGCCTAGGGCCTTTATGCTGGACTGGGAGCCTTTATAATGGAGCCTAGGGCCTTTATACTGGTGCCTAGGAGCCTTTATAATGAAGCCTAGGGCCTTTATAATGAAGCCTGGGGCACACATGCTGGAGCCTAGGGCCTTTATACTGGGCCTAGGGCCTTTATAGTGACCAGGAGCCTTTATGCTGGAGCCTAGGGCCTTTATAATGAAGCTGGGAGCAGCAGGAGCCTTTACTCTACAATAGTCAGGTCTGGAGCACCGTGTTTGGGTATGGGTTTCTGGGCTCCTTGTTCCTGATGGGGTTTCGTGGGGGGAGGCGTTAGGTGAGGTGTGTGGGGGGTGTGGAGTGAGTGTGTGGGGGAGAGTGTTAGGTGAGTGTGTGGAGGAGGGAGGTGTAGGTGAGTGTGTGGGGGAGGGGTGTTAGGTGAGTGTGTGGGGAGGGTGTTAGGGTGGGTGTGTGGGGGAGAGGGTGTTAGGTGAGTGTGGGGGGGAGGGGTGTTAGGTGAGTGTGTGGGGGGTAGAGAAAAGGGAAAATAGACAAACATATTGACAGGTTGACAAATAGACAGACTCCAGACATATTGACAGAAAGACAGATAGAGAAGGAGAGATTAACAGGTCGATAACGCAGTTGGGTTCACGTCAGTTATATAAAGAGAAGAGTGAGAGAGAGAGAGAGAGAGAGTTTATGTGAGGGAGAAAGAATAAAGAGAAAGTGTGTGTTTGTATGTAAGATAGATAGATAGATAAGAAAGAGAGCGAGAGATAAAGATTGAGAGAGAAAAACTATATCAAAGACCCTTATCTGTTAATTCTATTTTCCCACTTTTCCCAAGAGAGGGACAAAGTGTCCTTCTTTCTTTCTTTAACTTTTTCCCTCACCGGTGTTATTATTTCCCTCCTCTGTCTCTATATGTACTCCTGTTTGTTTTTAATTTTACCTTTATATATAGTATTATTTATTTTGTTCCACTTCTATTTAATATCTTGAGTTTTTTCCCTACGCTTTCATACTATTTTCCCACCTTTGTTATACCCTTCCGTCTCTGAACTAATAAATTCCCTCTAAGAATAATATTTTTCCCCTTATTCCAACTCCCGTCTTAAGTTTTTTTTCCCTTAATACTATTTTTCCTTCGCTTTCAATATCTACTATTTAGACTATTTTCCTCCTCCTTGGCAATACTTTTTTTCCCAACTTGAATCAGAGTTTAGGAAAATAATCTTGAAAAATATCTTTAATCTCTTTCGTCTCCTCTCGTACGTCAAACTCTCTACTCGTGAAGACATTATCTCATTACGTGAATATACTTCCGTCTTGTGTAGTGACGAGAGCAAGGAGAATAGAATGAGAGAGAGAGAGAGAGAGAGAGAGAGAGAGAGAGAGAGAGGTGTATGTGTGTGTATGAGAGAGTGTGTGTTTGTCTGTCTGTCTATCTGTCTGTCTGTCTGTCTCCGTCTATACACTACTAAACAAACCCAATAGATTCTCTACACACACACACACACACAAAAGAGATGCAGAATATCGTATACATCATCTGGCCGCTGTTGTTGGCATTAAAGAATCCGAAGGTGACACATTGGTAGAATTCTGGGTAGTCGGGGTGTGGCTGCACGTTGAAGATGACGCTCTGTATGGGAGAGAGAGAGTGAGTGAGGGTGTGAGGGATGGGGGGTGAGGGAGGGTGTGAGGGGAGGTGTGAGGATGGAGGTGAGGGTGTGTGGGTGTGTGTGAGAGGAGGGAAGGAGTGAGGGTGTGAGGATGGGGGGGTGGGTGAGGGTGTGAGAGAGGGAGGGAGGGTGTGAGGGATGGAGGTGTATGGGTGTGTGAGAGGGAGGGAAGGAGGGAGGTGTGTGGGTGTGTGAGAGGGAGGGAAGGAGGGAGGGTGTGTGAGAGGAAGGGAGGGAGTTTGGATAGTCGGGGTGTGGCTGCACGTTGAAGATGACGCTCTGTAGGGAGAGATTGACTGAGGGAGGGAAGGGAGAGAGAGAAAGGGAGAGAGGTTCAGAGAGAATTTTAGAGGTAAGGAGAAAGAGACAGAGAGAGAAAGCCAGAGAGAATGAGAAGGAAAGAAAGATTTTAAGAAAGGATAGAGAAAGAGAGAGAGATGGAAAGAGTAACTAAGGCTAAGTAAATAAATTGTTCTATTAAAGCCATCATAAATCCGCTACTCTAATATAAACAATAACAACACAACTATAACAACACAACTACAACAACACAATTACAACAACACAACTACAGCAACACAACTATAACAACCACAACAAAATCTTATCCATTAATTAACTGCAAATCCTTTTCAAATGACAAAGATTTTTTTTTATCCTTTAGAAAATTAATTATTCTTCGTATCAACTCGTTAACAAAACTCTCTCGCTCTCTCTCTCTATATATACTGCCTACGACATAACCTCATTTCTCATATTTCTCATTTTTTTCGTCACAATTCTCATTTCCCTCCTCTCATTTCTCAATTCCTTCTTAATTTTATTTTTCAGTCTCAATTCTCATATAATTTCTCATTTCTTCGTCTCATTTCTCATTTTTCTTCGTCTCATTTCTCATTTTTCTTCGTCTCAATTCTCATTTCCTTCGTTTCATTTCTCATTTATT
>NW_024724368.1:6407142-6419642 GCF_018991925.1 Homarus americanus | reverse complement strand
CACCCACTACCACCCTATCTTACACACTACCACTACTCACCAACATCTACCACTTGTACAACCACCCATACCACTATCACAACCACCCACAACACTATCACAACCACCCATACCACTATCACAAACCCACCCACTATCACAACAACCCCAACCACTATCTACACCCACCTCACATCACAACCACCCATTACCACTCCTGTACCCATACCACTATCCTGCACCCATACCACTATCACACCCACTACCACTATCACAGCCACACCCATACCACTATCACAACCACCCACAACCACTATCACAACAACCCCAAACCACTATCCAACCACCCACCACTATCACAGCCACCCACAACAACCACTATCACAACCACACAACCACCCATTACCACTATCACACCCATACCACTATCTCAACCCACAACCACTATCACAACACCCTAACCACCCATTACCACTATCACAACCATCCACCATATCATAACCACCCACTACCACAACCATCCCATGCCACTATCACATACCCACTACCACTATCACAACCACCCACTACCGGTATCACAACAACCCACAACCACTATCACAACCACACCTACAACCACAATTTCCCTATTACTAACCATACCCCAATTAACATTACAACCTCAGCAATTATTAACAAAATGCAAATTCTCTTCACTCTACGAATTTAATGGTCAGGTTACCACAGTCACCTTTGTGGTATTCCAACTTTTATTTATGTTTTCAAAGAGTAATTTAAAAAAGTAATAAAGCTGGTTTGAAATTTGAATTATATCCGAATTCATCGATGTTGGTTGTGGTGGTGATGGGAGGAGGTGGTGGGGGAGAGGAGGTGGTTGATGGTGTGGGGGATGGTTGTTGTGGTGGTAGTGGGGAGGAGGTGGTGGGGGAGAGGAGGGTTGATGGTGGTGGGGATGGTTGGTTGTGGGGATGGGAGTGAGTGGTGGTGGTGGGGAGGAGGTGGTTGATGTGGTGGGGGATGGGGTGGATGGGAGGAGGGTGGGGGGGGGAGAGGAGGTGGTTGTGGTGGTGGGGATGGTTGGTTGTGGTGATGGAGGAGGTGGTGGGGAGAGAGGTGGTTGATGGTGGGGGATGGTTGGGTATGGGAGTGATGGGTGGTGGTGGTGGTGGTGGTAGTGGTATTGATGTTAAAAATTTATTTAACCATAAATAACACAGATACAGACTGGACAATTATAACAATATTAACATGACTGTACCAATTGAGAGCCTGAGTTCTGTTGCTGGGAAGTTGTGTATTAACGATAATGATAATAATGATAACAGTCGTATCATAATAGTAATAACGATAGTTGTAGTAGCAGTGTTGTAGAAATAGTGGTAGTTCTGTACTAGTGGTTTAAGTAGTAGTCAAGGAGGGATGATAGCACTCTTTTCACAACATATAAATCGCGTTTATAAATATCTTCCTTCTTTACAAATTCAATGTTATGTATCCCAGGGTTATTTGAGTGAAAGGTTGTACTTATATAAGGGGGAGGGGATTTGTACATACATAAGAAGGTATTGGATAAAGGGGTTCAGTATTTAAAGGGGGTTTTTTTTAGATAATTTGTGGGTTTCTTAATAATGGAGCCTGGAGTTTTGGGGGATTGTTGTTGTTGTTGTTGTTGTTGTTGTTGTTGTTGTTATATGTCTTGAATCTTTTCTATCTTTCTAGTCTCTACTTTTCAACCCAAACAACCAACAGAGTAAGTAAAACGCACGCACGCACACACACACACACACACACACACACACACACACACACACACACACACACACACACACACACACACACACATCACACAATTAGACCCCGCTTAATTTAAGCATTCCCCACCATCCCACACATCACACACGTACATCACACACGTACATCAGACACGTACATCACACACGTATCACACACGTACACACACGCACATCACACACGTACATCACACACGTACATTACACAACACATTAATGCACATTACACACGTACATCAGCACACGCCACACATGCACACATCACACGTACATCACACACGTACATTACACGCATTACATAATAACGTACATCACATTAATGTATCACACACGTACACACACGTATACATTATTACGCACATCAATATATAATGCATCACACACGTACATTACAATAATACAATAATGCACATTACATTATCACACACGCATCATACACACGCACATCACACAGTACTCACACATCACCGTACATCACACACGTACATCACACACGTACACTCATTAACGTACATTACACACGTACACTGAGCTGCTACTGTTTTCTAATCAACATGGGAGATGGGAGTGTGTGTGTGTGTGTGTGTGTGTGTGTGTGTGTGTGTGTGCGTACTTTGTAAAATATGAGAAAATATATAAATATGTAGATTGTGTAAATATGTAAATGCCTGTAGTAGCAAAGGAGAGAGAGGGGAGAGGAGGGAGGGGGAGAGAGGAGGGGGAGGGGGGAGAGAGACGGGGAGGGGAAGGTTCATGAATAAATGATGTGTCGCCATTATGAGATCTTTTTTTTACATTCCAGAGTTAAAAAAAACCTTCTATGGAAATGATGAGTTTTTGTGTTTGTTTTCATTTTTTATGTGTGTTTTTTTATGTTTTAGTGGGTTTTAGTTTGTTAATCTATCTACCTATCTATCTATCTGAATCTATCTATCTGTCTATCTGAATCTATCTATCTGTCTGTCTGTCCCTCCCTCCTCCTCCTCGATCCATCTATCCACCGGGTGTCGTCAATAATAGTTTAGCCAAGTCATAACGCAGCGAGTCATTCATATATGCGAAAGTTCCTCTCGTCAGCACGTGAATAACATTACAGCTGGCAGATCCATTCACGTGTTCGTTCCCGACTCACGTGCCGGCGTACACGTGACAGCTGCCGTGCGTAATGCGTAGGACTTGTAAATATATAATCATATATATAATGGTATATCCTCCTCTCCTCCTCCTTCCTTCCTTCCTTCCTTCCTTCCTTCCTTCCTTCCTTCCTTCCTTGCCTAAGACTACATTGCGAATCAACCCTTAATTACACGGGAAACACCCACCTAAAACACATACAAAGGTGTTTTTCTACCTTGATCAGCTTTTGACAGGAGCAAGTACCAGGTCATCTCAGGTCAATTAATTAGGATTTAACTGGAACTGAAGGCTTAAGTGGTCCATTAAGGAATGTGTGGTAGCCTCTAGTAGCCTCTATATAGGTAATAAGTGTATGTGGTAGTCTCTTGTAGTGGTAGCCCCGTGTAGGTAAATTAAAGTGTGTGGTAATACTAGGTAGCCTCATCTAGGTAATTACTGTGTGGTAGTCCTTGGTAGCCCCCATTTAACACAGTACTTGGGTTCATACAAAGGAGTTAGTAGTCAAGACTAGAGGTCGTCTTAAGATTATATCAAGCGCTTGTGAGACCTCACCTGGATTACGCAGTTCAGTTCTGGTCACCGTATTACAGAATGGATATAGAATCCTTGAGAATCCGAGAGAATGACAAGACTAATCCCGGGCATTAGGAACCTTGAGTACAGAGACAGGTTAAAGCATCTTAACTTCACTCCTCGAGAGACGTAGAGCGAGGCAACATGATAGAGGTGTTAAATGGAAGTCAGGGCTAAACAAAGGGACGTTACGGTATTCAAACCATCCAACCAGGAGCGAACTCGTAACAATGGTTTTAAATCGACAAATTTAGATTTAGGCGCGAAATTGGTAAACACTGGTTTGGAAACATAGTGGGATGAATGGAACATACCAAAATCATCATTAACTCGAATACGCTGGATAGCTTCAAACATAGGTTACTTATATGAACAATAGGGGTTGGGTGTATATGGGACTGCCCAGTATGGGCCAATAGGCCCGCTGCAGTTTCCTCCATTCTTATGTTCTTATTTAAGCTATTAGTGGTGGTAGTAAGTGTAGTTAATAATAATATGAAGAACGTAAAAATTTCATCCTATAAAAACATCAACAAAAATAACAAAAAGAAAAAAAAACAACGCAAAAACAACAACACAAGCAACAACAACAAATCTACTCACCTTCACCTTGATTGGAATTCACTATTTAACGTCATTCCAAATTCTCGGGAAAAATTATCGACAAAAAACGTAAAATATTAGGAATAAAATAGATGAATATTAACGAAGGATTATACAAGTGTGACTAAAACATACCAAGAAAATTACACGTGTTTGCGGATAACTCTGATTCTTATTGGTCGCATGTTACTAAGCTGCTTACAATGACGTCCACTAATTGGTTTTTCGATATCACGGCGTTTGGTGATTGGTTATCGTTCACCTTGACGTTGGAGTTTAGAGAAAGATTTTTTTGTAACCTAACCCAAACTAACCTGACCTGACCTGACCTGACCGAGCCTAACCTGACCTGACGACCTATCCTAACCAGACCTGACGACCTATCCTGACCTGACCTGACCTAACCTGACCTAACCTAACCTAACCTAATACTCGGGGTAACACCTGGAGGAGGATTTTAATAACTTGTTTACGAAAGATAGACTTTTATTCTGATTTATAATTTAGAGTTTTCTAGAGGAGGAGGGGAAGGAGGGGGGAAGAAGGGGAGTGGAGGAGGAGAGGAAGAGAGTGGAGTATAGGAGGAGAGGAAAGGGGAGAGAAAGAGAAGGAAAGGGACAACACCGCACCAGACTACTCATCGCTACAAGGCTCCCTGGACAGGCTACAGGCATGGACTACGGAGAACAAGGTCACCATCAACCACACCAAAACCGTAGTCATGCACATCAATACCGCCACCACTCCAGTGCAAGCCCCAGCAGTCACAGCGGGTGCCCATCCTCTCCAGCTGGTGCAGTCTGCCAAACTTCTGGGTGTAACTATAGACAACAAACTTGACTGGAAGGCCCATGTAAATAACACAGTCAGCAGCCCTGTACCGTTCTCTACATGCTACGACGACTTAGGTCACTTGGGGACACCCACCCAGAGCTGAGGACCATCTACAACGCCTTTATCTTCCAAACTAACGTATGCGTCACCAACCTGGTCGTCTTCTCTCAACTCCACCCAACAACGTCAGCTAGAGAAGGTACAGAAAAGGGCCTGCAGAATCATGCTCGGCGCTGACTACACCAACGCTTTCCACCCTGGAAATGCCATCCTCAGTGACCTCCACCACCAAGCACTGGAAAGGTTTGCAGCCAACTATTGCACCACCTCGTCATCGCCACCTCCTGCCACTGTAGCCCCCCACCCACCTGCACAGTCCGCCACTACAACAAAATTCAGCCCATAAGAGCCCGCACCGATAGATATAAGAACAGCACTCATCCCATCTATTGTTAAAATAATAAACAATCCTGATTTATGTACTGTACAGCCCTGTAAATGTATTGAACGCATATCATTATGTCTAAATCACATGTAAGTTTGTATATTTTCAGCCACCGGCTGCAACTCTATTAATAAACCGTTTATTATTATTATTATTATTATTATTATTATTATTATTATTATTATTATTATTATTATTATTATTATTACACACACACCCGTCAGAACTCGCTGCTCCATGCGGGAATAACGACTTCGTGGGCAGGCATCATAAATCAGGGTATCCGGCTAAGAACGTGTCCCAGGTTCACTGTGGGTGGTGCTGGGTGGTGTCGGATTCGCTGCAGTGACTGGTGCGCTTGTTGAAAAATGTCCCTTGTGAGTGATATTACCTAGAAGAGTGTGTGTGTGTGTGTGTGTGTGTGTGTGTGTGTGTGTGTGTGTGTGGAAGGAGACTGTGAGATATTTGCTTGCTTGCTTGAAGAGATTATTGACTTGGCTTGAGTTATTTTTTCTTCCTTGAGGAGTGTTGAATCTCGTTCCAGTAAAACAACACCCAAACAAATAAACACTTCCATGAGATTTGTTGTTGTTGCCTGGATTTTGTTTTTGGGTTTTGGGATTACTGAAGGATCTGTCTTACCGAGGGAGTATATATATATGTGGGGGGGGGGGAGGGGATTCGAGGCTGTCTGGAATCTTGTTACTAAAGAATTCGAAGCGGTGGACTCGGTCTGTATTCAGCACGAGGCTTTTAAGAGGTTCTGGAGACTTGATGGTATTAAACTTCAGCCTTACACTACAACTTTAGTTAAGAGTTTTTAATATTAAACACTGGATCATCTGAACCCTTGTGGTCACTAGGATAATCAGAGTAAGGTGGATTAACATTATAGAGATTATACCAGCTTACATGATGCTGTGAGACTGAGAGAAATGTTTTTTAATACTTTACCGATAGAGGGAATAGTGGAGAGACAGTCTGATATAATCTCCATGAGCAAGAGATACTGAGAGATGCACTGAGATAGTCTGCTGGAGGCTGGCTATATATCCCTCCTCTCCAGTGAAGGAAATTTTACATTTAAGGACTCGGTAATGAGAAAATCCTTGAATTATCCTTAAGTATGTGGAAGGAGTACGGTGGCTGAGTGGATAAAAGACTCACATCCTAGCCTAAGGGTTGGTGGTTCGATCCCAGGGAATTATTCATGGTGTATCTAGTTATAAATCGGCACTTTATTTTACTATTGGGGATATGAAGGGTGTCGAGTGTAGTGCCTGATATATTTTCAATTTCTTGGTATGTGGAAAATATCACGAATTTCCTATAAAAAAAGAGGAAGGATGAAGACAAAGAAAGATAAAGAAAGAGAAGACGAAGAAAGATAAAGAAAGAGAAGAAGAAGAAAGATAAAGAAAGAGAAGACGACGAAGATAAAGAAAGATAAAGAAAGAAAGAAGAAAGATAAAGAAAGAGAAGACGAAGAAAGATAAAGAAAGAAAAGAAAAAGATGAAGAACGAGAAGACGAAGATGAAGAAGGAGAAGAAAGTTAAAGAAAAGAAGAAGAAAAGATAAAGAACGAGAAGACGAAGAGGAGGAAGAAGAAGAAAGATAAAGAAAAAGAAGAAAAAAGATAAAGAAAAAGAAGAAGAAAAAAGATAAAGAACGAGAAGACGAAGAGGAAGAAGAAGAAAAAGAAAGATAAAGAACGAGAAAAACCAAAAGAAGAAATATTAGTTTGCAGATTAAAAGGGCCTCCAACAATACACCACTGAAAGAACGAATAGACTCCAATCTCTTCAACCCCAAAGGACTTAAGGATTGGGTAATTACCTGAAGCCATCCTATAAAGGAGGCACTGAGGAGAGATACTGGAAGGATTCTTTCACCCATTGAAGGAGAGACGAAGGAGTTTGTGAGAGAGATTCATGTGAGGAAGGGGGTTAGATGATGCTCTCTCTCTCTCTCTCTCTCTCCTGTCCTCTCTTTCCTTCCCCCTTCCACCCCCCACCTGTGCTTTTCCTTGTCTCTAAATATCAAGACGCAATTCCCAGGACATTACAGTAATCCCCAGCACACGTGATAAGAACCGGATCTAGAGGTGATACATTCTGGGCTTTAAGGGCGGGGAGGGGGACTACATGAGGGGAAGGGAGGGTGAGGGGAAGGGGAGTGGGTGAGGGGAAGAGGGAGTGGTGAGGGGAACGGGGAGTGGTGGGAGAAGGGGAGTGGTGGGAGGGGAAGGGGAGGTGAGGGGAAGAGGAGGGTGAGGGGAAGGGGAGGTGAGGGAAGGGGGAGGGTGAGGAGAAGTGGTGGAGGAGAAGAGGAAGTGGTGAGGGGAAGGGGGAGGAGGGAAGAGGGAGTGGTGAGGGGAAGAGGAAGAGGGGAAGGGAGGGTGGAGGGAAGGGGAGGAGAGGGGAAGGGGAGGGTGAGGGGAAGAAGTGGTGAGGGGAAGGGGAGTGGTGAGGGAAGAGGAAGTGGTGAGGGGAAGGGGGAGGGTGAGGAGAAGAGGAAGTGGTGAGGGAAGAGGAAGGGTGAGGGGAAGGGGGAGGGAGAAGGGGAGTGGTGAGGGAAGGGGGAGTGGTGAGGAGGGAAGGGGGGGAGGTGGAGGGAAGGGGAGGGTGAGGGGAAGAGGAAGGGTGAGGGGAAGGGGAGTGGAGGGGAAGAGGAAGGGTGAGGGGAAGGGGAGCGAGGAAGGGGGAATGAGGGGAAGGGGAGTCGTGAGGGGAAGAGGGAGGGTGGGAGGGGAAGGGGAGGGTGAGGGGAAGAGGGAAGTGGTGAGGGGAAGGGGAGTAGAGGGGAAGAGGAAGTGGTGAGGGAAGGGGAGGGTGGGAGGGGAAGGGAGGAGTGGTGAGGGAAGAGGGGGAGGGTGGGGGAGGGGAGGAAGGGGGAGTGGTGAGGGGAAGGGGAGTGGTGGGAGGGGAAGGGGGAGGGTGGAGGGAAGGAGGGAGGAAGAGGAGGGGAAGGGGAGTGGTGAGGAGAAGTGGTGAGGGAGAAGAAGGGTGAGGGAGGAGGGGAAGGGAGGAAGGGGAGGAAGTGGTGGGGGAGGGGAAGGGGAGTGGTGAGGGGAAGGAGTGGTGAGGGGAGGGTGGGGAGAGGGGAGGGGGAGAAGGGAAGGGGAGGAGGTGGAGGGAAGGGGAGGGGAGGGGGGGAGTGGTGAGGGAAGAAGAGAAGGAGTGGTGAGGGGAGGAAGGGTGAGGGAAGGGTGAGGGGAAGGAAGTGGGAGAGTGGTGAGGAAGGGGAGGGGAGGGAGGGGGGGGAGTGGTGAGGGAAGAGGAAGTGGTGAGGGGAAGGGGAGGGGGAGGGGGAAGAGAGGAAGAGGAAGTGGAGGGGGGAAGGTGGGAGGGGAAGGAGGAAGAGGGGAAGAGGGGAAGGGGAGGGGAAGAGGGAAGGGGAGGGGAGGGGGAGGGGAAGGGGAGGGGGGAGGAAGAGGAAGTGGTGAGGGAAGGGGAAGGAAGGGGGAGGAAGAGGAAGGGTGGGGAAGAGAAGTGGTGAGGGAAGAGGAGGAAGTGGTGAGGGGGGAAGGGGAAGTGGTGAGGGGGGGGAAGAGGGGAAGGAGAGTGGTGAGGGGGAGGGTGAGGGAGGGGAGAGGAAGGAGGGAGGGGAGGTGGTGAGGGGAAGAGGAAGGGTGAGGGTGAGGGAAGAGGAAGTGGTGAGGAAGAAGAGAAGTGGTGAGGGGAAGAGGAAGGGTGAGGGGAAGAAGGAAGAGGAGGGAGCGGGGGGGGAGGGGAAGGGGGGAGGGGAGGGGAGTGGTGAGGGGAGGAAGGGGGAGGGTGAGGGGAGAGGGGAAGGGGAGGAGTGGTGAGGAGAGGAAGTGGTGAGGGGAAGAGGAAGTGGTGAGGGAAGAAGAGGAGGAGGGTGAGGGGAGAGGGGAGGAAGGGGAGGGAAGGGGAGTGGTGAGGGGAAGGGGGGAGGTGAGGGAAGAGGAAGTGGTGAGGGGAAGAGGAAGTGGTGAGGGAAGAGGAAGGGAGGGGAAGAGGGAAAGTGAGTGAGGAAGGGGTGAAGGGGGAGTGGTGAGGGGGAAGGGAGTGGTGGGGGAAAGGGGAGGGTGAGGGGGGGGAAGAGGAAGTGGTGAGGGGAAGGGGAGTGGAGGGAAGGGGGAGGTGAGGGGAAGAGGAAGTGGTGAGGGGAAGAGGAAGAGGGGAAGAGGAAGTGGTGAGGGGAAGAGGAAGTGGTGAGGGAGAGGAAGTCGTGAGGGAAGGGGAGGGTGGTGAGGGGAAGAGGAAGTGGTGAGGAAGGGGGGGAAACTGTGTCGTTTTATTTGTAGTGTGTGTGTGTGTGTGTGTGTGTGTGTGTGTGTGTGATACTTATTTAACTTAATTTTTTGTTTACACTGAGCTTCACAATATTTATACTGTTTATGATTTAGTTCATCTGTTTACACATTGTTTGGATTAATACCACATGATGTTGCAAGTCTTCAGAGGAGCCTGGGGGAACTTAACTAAAACCAACATATACTTTATCAAGATGACCTGCATGATGTACATATTTACTTAGCGAAATTAAATAAATATTATCATAATCTCTAAATGACAGATGTAAAGGTAAAATTAGTTATATGAGTTTATATATTAATTTGTGTATATGTTTGTTTTTGTATGGATAACGTGTGAGAGAAATAGACAGATAAACTGATTCTTTACCATACATACATACATATATACATACACATTATACTATCTAAAATAATCTTTCCTTGAGATATAGGTTAAGTTAAAAACATGTCGCCTCTTACTCCACATGTGAGGTCTCTTAATGCCCCTCTAAGACTGGTTCTTAGGTAGGCTATAGATGCAAGGGATGTAAGTATGTTTATCTGTTGTGGAGGTAATTTGTCACGTATGGCAGTAAACTGTAGACGCTGCCGAGAGAGAGAGAGAGAGAGAGAGAGAGAGTTTACGTACAAAATTCAAAGCGACATTAACACACGTAGGGTCCAATATTGTCGTGCTGTAGAGCCTATACGAGTGATATTTCTTGTTTCATCATTAGCAGGCCTGTAAGTACCTGTTTAACCCACAGGTGAATGATAATTGCAGGTAAGAGAGATATTATTATGTAAAAACAAAGAGAGAGAGATGTTTCAATCTTACCTGAGGGAGGGAGATGACCGCTGAGATGAGCCAGGCGAAGAAGAGCATTATCTTGCCCCGCCTCTGTGCATCATTGACCTTGAGAGGATGTAGGACGGCGAAGTACCTGTCTAGGCTGATGCACACCAGCACCATCGATGACATGTAGAACCCGAAGGCGGAAAAGAACTTGTACACTTTACAGCCGAAGTTACCGAAGACCCACTCGATGGTGACGTGCCAGGTGATCTCAGTGGGCAGGAAGACGAAGGTGACGATCATGTCTGCTAGTGACAGATGCATTATCATCATGTTCACGCGGGATTTTCTGTGTCGGTTGCGGAACAGCGCCACGAAGACCATCAAGTTCCCGATGGCGGCGAAGGGGAAGAGAAGGGAGTAGGCTATGAGTTGTGTCATGTTGATGTGGGTGAGATCCTCTGATATGGAGGAGGTCATGTTGGTACCGTTGGTGGAGTTCATCATCATGCCCCAGCTGAAGTTGAACTCTGCCCCCTGGTAGTACTGTTGTTGTTGTAGCAGCTCCAGGTAGTCGGAGGAGCTGATGTAGGCGCTGTCGTAGTTCTCTTGGTATTTGAGTTCGATGATTGGGTCTTCCAAGGAGGCGGTGGCGGCGACGGCAGCAGAGGCCTCCTGCCACGATGGTGACTCGAGGAGCTGTTGTTGGTGGTGTTGGTGATGGTGATTGTGGTGGTGAGTGGCCCCGAGGACCTTCTCCAATATAGAGGAGTTGGGGAATGGGGATGCCATGTTGTTGCGCTTGTCGATATACATGCCCATAAGGTACACCTGTTACACCTGATTTACTACACCTGTTAAACCTGTTACACCTGATTTACTACACCTGTTAAACCTGTTACACCTGATTTACTACACCTGTTAAACCTGTTACACCTGATTTACTACACCTGTTAAACCTGTTACACCTGATTTACTACACCTGTTCCTTATACACTTTGCTTACACTGTCAACATCTTTCACAGTTTCTGGTGTAGACAAAAGACAACACAAGCCAGGTAAGTCCCGGAACGAGTCGTGTAGTGCGGGACATAATTAACACTCAGACGGACACAAGGTAGAAGAGGCTCTCAGAGTCTCCCCTCCTGCAGAAGTAGATCCTGAAGTAGCAGACGTTTAATAAGACCTGAGAATGTGGGGGTTCACTCTCTCCCCTTGCCTCACACTTGCTCCTGTAGGCGTAGCTGTTGGGGGCGAGTGATAAGTGCCAGCGCCTCACTGAGTTACACCAAGGCAGGAGATAAACTGCTTCTCATGGCTGGCTACTGGACCCTCAGCAACCTTCCTCTCCCATGATCTGAAATGAAGTAAAAGGATAAGCGAAGGAACTGAATGCCAATAAATATAAATTAATCATAAAAAAAAACCCTAAACAATTCACTCATACTCAGACTCAAAGGTATAAGGTACTAAAGTCTTGTCCATATCAGTCTCAGTCTTCCCACACGCTCGTGATGTGAACTAAAATGACGGGATTAACGCCAAACACCCCCAAAAAATTTAGGTGGTAAGTGCCAGAAATCATCTAATTTATTAGTTCTTGAAGTCTTGGTGATACCGATCCTTACACCATGATCTCTGAGTTGGGTGGCGTATCTAAAGGGGAGACTCTTCAACTATACATGTCTTATGGAACCTTGAGTCACGGCGACGATGATGATGATGATGATGATGATGATGATGATGATGATGATGATTATGATGATGATGATGATAATGATGAAACAGATCCATCATGTTGATTGTTAATACTCACTCGTACGTAAAGGAAAAATATGTGGGTATCCTTTTGCGAAGCCTCCTAACCTTAGTGAGTATTCATAATATTTACGCTGTTATTAAGGTTAATGTGGCTTCAACTAGACACGTGTATCTACTAGGGTTCGTGTGAGTTGATGAGATTCACGCTAATGGTCGTATCACTGGTGGATGCAAAGATGATGACTTATTCTTTTGGTAATTGTATGTTTGTATGTATGGTCGTATGTGCGTATGTCTGTATTTGTGCATGTGTGTTTGT
>NW_024724368.1:6382142-6402142 GCF_018991925.1 Homarus americanus | reverse complement strand
ACATCCATTGAGACAAAATTGTTACTAGGAAAAAAACTAATCGTAAGTTTCGACACAAAATGATTTAATCTTCTGTTGCACAATCGAGAAATCTTGTAATTAAATTTATCTGCAATATTTCACCTTGACGTTAATTTACATCATATTACGAGATTTTTCAATATTTACTTAAGTCTTTATTACCTGAGTTGTTAAATATTTACCTACCATCTTTATTACATAAGTTACAAAATTAGTACCTACAGTTTTCTTCACGAGCTACGAAATATTTACCTACGTCTTTATTAGGTGAGCTACGAAATATTTACCTTAGGGAAACTCAACAGTGAAGATGATATAAATGGTGACTATTTTTCCTATTAATAATAAAAAAAATAGCAGTTTAGAAATGCACAACCAGGAGGAAAATTAAGGCGAAGAATGATAAAATAGGAGACAGGTTGTGTGTGTGTGTGTGTGTGTGTGTGTGTGTGTGTGTGTGTGTGTGTGTGTGTGTGTGCGTGCGTGTGTGTGTGTGTGTGTGTGTGTGTGTGTGTGTGTGTGTGTGTGTGTGTGTGTGTGTGTGTGTGTGTGTGTGTGTGTTCCTGCAAGACAAATGGGAAGACGGGCTGTGTACCGGATGGGCGCCTCTAATTACGTCCTGATCGAGTTATTGCGTTTGGTTAGGTGATTGGGTGATTGGTTAGGGTGATTGCGATTGGTTAAGTGGATTGGGTATTATTTAATTCTTTACATTGGTGATAATGAGGGTTGAATCTGCTTCTCTCCTTCATCAGTTATCTCTATCTCTTATATTATCTCTTCTTGGGACAGAGAGAAGATGAGATATACCAGTTTGAGATAGGAGAGACCTGTTGTTGTTGTTAGTGTTGTTGTTAGTGTTGTTGTTTCCCGTCTCAACTGACCTGGCTGATGTATATTTTTCATCATATGTGAGGGAGTTTTTTTTTTTATACCCATGTCGTGTTTGCCTTTCCTTTAGAGACGTCAAAGTTATATATAAATCAATTAATAAGTTCCAATGAATCGTTTGGAAAGTTGGATTTCTTAATTTGTGAAAACGTGAATATTTAAATTGGTTGAGTGTTTGGATTTGACATTTCAGAATTAGAATTTTTATACAGGAATTTTAGAATCTGAATGTTTATATAAGAATAATTAGATTCTGAATGTTGCTACAGGAATTTTACAATCTGAATGTTTATATAAGAATAATTAGATTCTGAATGTTGCTACAGGAATATTACAATCTGAATGTTTATAAAGAAATATTACTGTAGATTCAAGAATAAACACAACTAAATACAAAGATAAGTTAACATCAATAAAAGTAAGTTTAAATCAACACTACTAAATAAACATAAAATTAAACACTACTTAATAAAAACACACGTAAATTAATGTTAAAATCTCAATCATACCCTGAAAACCTACCTTTAAAAAACAAATGTTACCAGATAATGCTCCCTCCCAGAAAATTTTACCAGATAATGCTCCCTCCCAGAAAATGTTACCAGATAATGCTCCCTCCCAGAAAATGTTACCAGATAATGCTCCCTCCAAAAAATGTTACTAGATGCTCCCTCCCAGAAATGTTACCAGATAATGCTCCTCCAGAAATGTTACCAGATAATGCTCTCAGAAAATGTTACCAGATAATGCTCCCCAAACAGATAATGCTCCTCCAAAAATGTTACAGATAATGCTCCTCCAAAAAAATGTTACAGATAATCTCCCCAAAAATGTTACCAGATAATGCTCCCAAAATGTTACCAGATAATGCTCCCAAAAATGTTACCAGATAATGCTCCTCAAAAAAATGTTACCAGATAATGCTCCCCCCCAAAAAAATATGCCCAGGTAACGTCGTCAGCTTTACCCAAACAATGTATGAGTCTGGGCTGACCTTCCTAGTAGTGTTCTGGCGGTAATTCAATTAAGTCAAGCTTACAGTCAATCAGCTTAGTCCAGGTAATTTAGGGAAGGTTTAAGCTGTGTCGTGATAGGAAGGCTTCATCCATCTTGTTATTGGGAGGTCTTGTTCTGAACTGGTCAAGCTATGTTGTATGTCTGTTGTCTATCTATCTATCTATCTATCTATCTATCTATCTATCTATCTATGTCTGTCTGTTTGTTTATTGACACATCTACTTTCCTTCTATTTACTCTCTCTCTCTCTCTCTCTCTCTCTCTCTCTCTCTCTCTCTTCAGTGACGTAAATACAAAGTCTAGGGACTTAATATATTGCCAGACGCTTCAAACAAATAAAAACATGCCCTCTCTGCCAAGGTTGAGAAAATTCTTCTCTCTTCCTTTCTTCTCTCTCTCTCTCTCTCTCTCTCTCTCTCTCTCTCTCTCTCTCTCTCTCTCTCTCTCTCCTTAACTCCCTGGACTTGTGTCGTTGTTTCACGAATCTCACCCCTCTGCAAGCCTGTGTATATGTTATTGTCTTGCATACATACACATACACATACATACATACATGCATATAGAAAAAATGTGAGATAATGTGAATGTTATTATAATTGCAGAGAGAGACTGGGGGCTCAAGTTAACACTGGTCATAGACAGTATCACTCACCTGTATTTGTATAACAATGGATCTTTATTACCGAATGTTTGGGAGCTTTTCCTGGTATATTCTCTCTTCTCTCTCTCTCTCTCTCTCTCTCTCTCTCTCTCTCTCTCTCTCTCTTTTTTCTCCATTCTCCAGATTTTAACGACCATTTTGAGTTCTTATTAAACACACACACACACACACACACACACAAAGCGGATCCCATAAAGACACCAATTAGCCGTCGATCAAATGATTCGGGACAAAGCGTGAGAATAGACCAATGGCAAACCGGATACCTTATGACGTCATACCAATACTCTTGACTCCTCGCCAATAGAATCACTGTTAGACCACCGATCTGTCCAATAAGACGCTATTGCCCTCAACTCCTCTTAATAACATATATGGTATAATAATATTTTTATCCTTGAGTTAACCAGTTGAAGTTTTTTATGGCCTGTTAAGCCTTAATTATGCACGAGGATTATGACGTAACTGTAACAGAGACTTAACTATCAGTCTTGTAAGGTAACCAGTCCACGTAACATGTCCTAGTAACGTTTCCTCGGTAATGGTGATATAATGAACCACTATATTCATAAGTTGAAACAGAGACGGTCTTAAATTATTGTCCCCCTGAGGTACACCACACGGCCGACACGAACGAGACGCGTATGTTGGTAATTAGTAAAAAAATAGTTGGTAAAGTTTGTGTCATCTTGTTCTCTTGGTGTCTCTATGTCTGTCTGGTGAGGTATTTCACTAGATTTCATTAATTCATCATATTTTTAACTGTTTCACGCGTAGAATAATCTTATATGTCGCAGCAGCAATCCCACACAGCAGAGATGATCATAAAAATACACCGGGTATACGCCTTTAAATAACTAGGTATTGTTTATGTTTGAACAGCTGATTGGAGAAGTGGGCGTGGTCTGACACTTCCACCAATGAGTTTATATCTCTTTCGTACCTGTAGACGTTATTATCTCTCTCTCTCTCTCTCTCTCTCTCTCTCTCTCTCTCTCTCTCTCTCTGCTTTTTATACCCAATTGATTCACCTGTAATGGCCGACCGGAATTCACCTTTTAAACTTTCCTTTACTGAGTGAACCCTGTCACTCTTAAGAGCCCCCTCGCCCCACTCACCTCACCCCCGTCACTCCTTGAGCCCCCTCACCCCATCCTCACCCCTCACCCCGTCACTCTATAGCTGCTCACCCCTCACCTTCGTCACCCCTTCATCCCACCATTTACAGAATCTCTTCACCGCTTTACCTCCTCCTCACCCCTTCACCTCCTCCTCACCCTTCTTCCCCTCACCCCTTCTCCCTCCCCCTCACCCCTTCCCTTCCTCCTCACCCCTTCACTTCCCCTCCCCTTCACCCTCCCCCTTTCACCTCCCCCTCACCCCTTCACCTGCTCTCACCCCTTCACCACCTCCCCCTCACCCCTTCACCTCCTCCTCACCCCTTCACCTCCCCCTCACCCATTCACCTCCTCCTCACCCCACCCCTCCTCACCCCTTCACCTCCCTCTCACCTTCCTTCCCCCTCACCCCTTCTCCCCCTCACCCCTTCCTTCCCTCTCACCCCTTCACCTCCCCTCATCCCTTCACCCCCCCCTCTTCCCACCCCTCACCCCTTCACTTCCCCTCACCCCTTACCTCCCCTCATCCCTTCACCCCCCTCACCCCTTCACTTCCTCCTCACCCCTTCACTTCCCTCACCCTTTCACCTCCCCCTCACCCTTCACCTCCCCTCACCCCTTCACCTCCCCCTCTCCCTCCCTCATCCCTTCACCCCTCACCCCTTCACTTCCCCTCACCCTTCACTTCCCTCCACCCCCTTCACTTCCCCCTCACCCTCACTTCCCCCTCATCCCTTCAGCCCCCTCACCCCTTCACCTCCCCTCACCTTCTCCTCCTCACCCTTCACCCTCTCTCCTCACCCCTCCTCCCTGGGGCCACCACACACGACTGTCACTCGGATTTTCAGTGGACTTGTGAACGCTTTTCTCGAGGGCCCCGGACTGGACTTCCTCCCTGTCACAACCAGAGCGTCCACGGTCCTAGAGAGGAGAGAGAGAGAGAGAGAGAGAGAGAGAGAGAGAGAGAGAGAGAGAGGGGCAGACAGAGAGAAAGAGAGAGAGATGTCATTAAGGTCATTCCCCCAAGGCATCGAATTATCAAAGGTTCTTACGCTGAACTCTCTCTCTCTCTCTCTCTCTCTCTCTCTCTTAGCCCTAACTCGTAAGGGCTAATATCGTAAGTTAAATGAGTAAATCATGATATAGTGTTGGTATAATTTCGTCGCCATTGCTCTTGACAGGACGCTTATAAGATGATATAGTCCATATATTTGGGTATTATCCCCATTAGTTAGGGTTAGGTTAGGTCTGGGTTAGGGTTAGGATGGAGGTTAGGGTTAGGTTAGGGTTAGGTTAGGTTAGGTTAGGGTTAGGTCAGGTTAGGGTTAGGTTAGGGTTGAGTCAGGTCAGGGTTAGGTTGGGTTAGGTGAGATATTTGTATGAGTTTTGGATCACGTGAAGATTAAGCATCCTAGATGTATTTCATCTGATGATTAAACACTGGAACCTAACCTAACCTTGACCCTACCTAACCTAACCTACGACCTGACCTGACCTAACTTCTAACCTAACCTAACCTGCAACCCCTAACCTAATCTAATCTTCAAGTGACCTTACGTGGTTTATGTGACAGTAGTGAGGAGGAAGGAAGAGAAGGTGAGGTAAGAGGAGGAGGACGACCTTGGCTAGACTTTCCCCTCACCTGTTGCGGCACACTGGTCGTCTTGTTCCCCCTGAGGTGTACAGAGTGTGTGTGTGTGTGTGTGTGTGTGTGTGTGTGTGTGTGTGTGTGTGTGTGTGTGTGTGTGTGTGTGTTAACCTGTGCATTACCTGCGGCCACATTTTGTACCTGTTGCCCTCCTTCCCTCCCTCCCTCTTTCCTTCCATCCGTCTGTATCCCTCCCTCTCCATTTCCCTTTCGCCTTCCGTGCTCATTTCCCTCTTTCTTTCCTTTCGTCGCGGCTCTCTTCCTTCCCCTCTGCCTCCTCCTCCTTCCCTCCCTCCCTCCTCCTCCCTCCAACGTGACTAGAAGGCAAAAAAAAACACGAAATCTTAAGATCAGAAAAAAATGAAGTCAACGTTTTTCTTTTTTTTTTTTGTGTGTTTTCCTCAGGCAGTTTTTTATAACGATAGGGGGGGTGAGGATGGGGTGAAGGAAAAGTGGGGAGATGAATTTGAAGTTGGGGTAAGAGGGAGAGGAAAGGAAAGAAGAGGGAGAAAAGGGGGGTATGAAGGAGGGAAAGACTAGAAGGAGAGGAGAATAGAGAGGGCAGAAAGGGGGAATAATGAGGATAGTGACACCAATCTTTTCTTAACGTTTGATGTTGGCAAGAGAGAGAGACTGACAGGGAGACAGGCAAACAGACAGCTAGACAGAGAGACAAATAGGCTAACAGAGACAAATAAAATTCAGGCAGACAGACAAAGACATAAAGACCGACAGACAGACAGACAGAGACAGTCAAATACGCACTAACAAACACAAACATAAAACAGCCAAACAGAAATTAGGTCAAATAAGAATGAGCCAAGGTGGATGACCAGAAAACTTAAACATGACATAGGAATAAAGAAAGGAATATATAAGAAATTAAAGGAGGAAGGAACAGCTCAGAAATAGGTATAATGAACTATCTAGGAATGTTAAGAAAAATGTAAGGAAAGCAAAGAGAGACTATGAAATCAAAATAGCAAGAGAATCAGGCGAATCCCAAGGGATTTTCCAGGTATATAGGACAAGGTCAAGGACAAAGTTGGGCCTTTAAGTCAGGGAGGAGAAGTGATAAATGGCAGTGAAGAAATAAGCAAAGCATTGAACAGCTACTTATCAGCATTTTCAGAAGAAATTTGCAATGAAATTCCAGAGCGGAACTGATATTTAAGGGAAAGAAAGAAGAGAAATTAAAGAATATCACTATCAGAAGAGGATGTTCTTAAGAAGATAAATAAACTAAAGAAAACAAAATCCCAGGCGGATGAAATTTTCCTTGAGTCTTGAAAGAGTGTAAGGAACAGATTAGCGGCCTCGTAAACTTATTTACAAAATCATTAGACACTGGGTTGTGCCAGACTTGTGAAACAGGCAAATGTAGTACCCATATTCAAAAAGGGAGACAGAGCATCAGCGTCAAATTACCGGCCGATCAGTTTGACGTCAGTAGTGGGGAAATTTCTTGAATCAATTATAGCAGATAGCATCCGATCTCATCTAGAGAAAAGCAAATTAATCTACGACTCTCAACATAGGTTTACAAAGGAAAATCTTGTCTAACAAATCTGCTAACGTTTTTAAGAAAGTCTTCGAGGTAGTAGATAATGACGACAATTACGATATTATTTACTTAGACTTTAGCAAAGCATTTGACAGAGTACCGCATCAGAGGCTTCTGAGAAAAATTAAGGCTCATGGTATCGGGGGAAAGTTTTAAATTGGATAAAATCATGGCTCACCGATAGAACGCAAGAGGGTCAGCGTAGATGGTGTTAAATCTGAGTGGGGCCGTGTAACCAGTGGGGTTCCCCAGGGGTCAGTACTAGGCCCACTCTTGTTCATAATCTACATAAACGATCTAGATATTGGGATCAGCAGTGGCATAAGCAAGTTTGCGGATGACACCAAAATAGGGCGGCAAATTAATTCAGGGCAGGATGCAAATGCATTACAGGAGGATCTAAATAAACTGCAGGGGTGGCCTGAAAAATGGCAAATGAAATTCAACACCAGCAAGTGCAACGTACTTAATATTGGAAGAACAAATACTTATAATGTATACAGCCTTAACAACATCAACCTAGAGAAGTCGACTTGTGAAAGAGACCTAGGGGTATATGTAAGCGGACCTACGGCCTGAAAACAGTGTTAATGTTCGAAATAAGGCAAACAGAGTATTGGGTTTTATATCTAGAAGTGTAAGTAACAAGAGTGCAGAGGTCTTATTGCAACTATATCTTGCGCTAGTCAGGCCGCACCTCGATTATGCGGTTCAGTTCTGGTGCCCCTATTACAGAATGGATATAAATTCACTCGAGTCGGTGCAGCGAAGAATGACAAAAATGATTCCGGGACTTAAAACCTTCCATATCAGGATAGGTTAAAGAAACTTAACTTGCATTCCTAGAAAGACGAAGAGTGCGGGGAGATATGATAGAAGTATTTAAGTGGGTGAAAGGAATCAATAAAGGGATATAGATAAAGTTCTTATAATATCCGAGCAGGATAGGACTCGGAGCAACGGATTCAAGTTGGATAAGTTTAGGTTTAGGAGGAGATAGGAAGAAACTGGTTCACAAATAGGGTGGTGGACGAGTGGAACAAGCTTAACTTTGTAGTAAGTGCGGGAACTCTGGAAAGTTTCAAAAGGAGGCTAGATAGATTCATGGATGATAGAGAGTGGTAGTAACTCTCGACAGGAGCTTGCATGCGCAGGCCAACCGGCCTATTGCAGACTCCTTATTTTCTTATGTTCTTAAATACAGACACAGAGACACAGACAAACAAACATTGACAATACTTAGAACACACACACACACACACACACACACACACACACACACACACACACACACACACACACACACTACATTTACCTATTAAATTAATGTTCTTAAGGTGAGGTCGTCTCGCTGAGTCATCTTCACTACAGAGTAATTCTTTACTGTTACATTAGGTCAGTGTCACTCCTTTACTGATTTGACTGATAGGGCGTTTTTGTGTGTGAGGATTTTTTAAGTGTCCAGTATAACCATTATTTAATGGACTATATAGAGATGGAAGTCCGTTATGTCGAGGAGGTCCGTTAGATGTGTAATCCCCATCTCTCTCTCTTTACCCCTCACACCTCTCACTTCTCCCCCCCTCCCCCTCTCACCCCTCCCCCTCTCTCTCTACAAACATCCACTGCCTCGTTAACCATAATCACCCACACTGACGACACATAAACCTTTGAAGGATAGCCCTCCCCCTCCCCTACGACCTCGTTTTTACATTGAATGACCTCCATATAGTGCCACCCCCACCCCTCTCACCCCCCAAAAACTCTCCACCCCTACCCCTTGCCCCCCTACCTTCACCCCTCCCTACTCTACCCCCTACTTCCGTGTTGTGAAGAGTTAATTAATGATATATCATCTTATTACACTAAAGGTAACATTTCAGTACAGGTGTGGATGGATACAATTACAGGTGTGTGGTTACTAGTGTAGGTACAGGTGTGTTGTGTAGGTATGGAGTAGTGTGTTGTTATGGTGTGGGCTGTTGTTGTTATTATTATTATTTTTTTTTTTGTTATTATTTGGTTGTAATGATGATAGTAATAATAATAGTAAGAAGAAAAAGAATAAGAAAATAATGACATGAAGAAGAATAAGAAATAATAAGAACAAAAGAAGAACAAATAATATGAAGAACAACAACAACAACAACAACAACAAGACTCTGCACCCTACACAACAAACACATTTTAACACAGAAATAAATCCTGCATAACACCTCCTAGTCTTCCCACCTGTTGTTACCTGGGTGCTATCTACACTCTACCTTATGACCAGACACCCACACACGTTACTGAGAAGTGTCATGGTAGAAGCCTGGATTTATGGCTTATTTAAGTTACCTGGTTACCCCTTGTGTTTCTGTAAGTTGTTGTTTGTTTTAGTATGTGGTGAGGTGTGACCGTATGGGTTAATTGGATTACCTGTAGGTGAGGTAGTATAGTTTATTTCACCTGTTCACTGGATTAAACACTTACTCCAAACACATGATTGGATCTGACTTTCTCACACTCTCTTAATACCGTCAGTTTATTAAGACGTAGATTAAAACACACACACACACACACACACACACACACACACACACACACACACACACACACACACACACACACACACACACACACACAATGTCTTAAACCCGCTAAGAGGACCCACCTTGCAACTCTCATTCAAAATAACTTTCTCGATTCTATTCGGTAACTTTATTCGTTTTATTATTCATGACAGCAATAGAATTAATATGAATGGTTAATGGGTTGGTACTGTCTTTAATATGTGATTTTTTCCAAAAAATAATCCACGTTTACCACCAAAATCCCAACATTTCCACACATTTAAATATAATCTATCTCATCTAACTCACAAATGCCCCACAAAAGACACCAAA
Organism: Homarus americanus; assembly: GCF_018991925.1. NCBI lineage: Eukaryota > Metazoa > Arthropoda > Malacostraca > Decapoda > Nephropidae > Homarus > Homarus americanus. Next base: position 6,392,334 of record NW_024724368.1, on the reverse strand, counting down.
ATAACATGAAAAAAATATATATTATTACCAAAGACTAAATCCCGTAATGGTGTTTTAAATTACATCTTTCAAGTTGAGATAAGGAAAAAAATATTGAGAAAAAAATTAAAATCGAGTGAGTTTCATTTTAGAGATGTTTTATGAGTTTGGGCTCAAGTGGTTTATTGAAAAGAGTTGAATATGACACGTGTTGAACCTAGAGAGAGAGAGAGAGAGAGAGAGAGAGAGAGAGAGAGAGAGAGAGAGGAGAGGAGAGGGAAGGGTAGAGAGAGGGGGAAGAGAGAGAGGGGGGAGAGGAAGGAAGAAGAGAGAGAGGGGTAGAGAGAGAGGAAGAGAGAGGGGGAGAGGGAAGGAAGAGGGAGAGGGGAGAGCGGAAGGAAGAGAGAGAGAGGGAGAGAGGAAGGAAGAGAGAGAGGGGGAAGTGGAAGGAAGAGAGAGAGGGGAGAGAGGAAGGAAGAGAGAGAGGGGGAAAGTGGAAGGAAGAGAGAGGAGGGGTAGAGAGAGAGGAAGGAAGAGAGAGAGGGGGAGGAAGGAAGAGAGAGATGAAGGATGGGAGATAGAGAATTAGGAACAAAAAGAGAGAAGGAGAGAAGGGTAGGGGGACAAAGAAAGGGAAAGAGATGGAGAGAGAGAGAAAGTAAGAGAAGAGAATAAAACAGAGACAGGTATGAGAGAACCGAGACACAAACAAACAGGGAGATAGAGAGATAGAGAGACAGAGAAGAAAGAAAGATCAAAGAGAAACAACACATATTGGGTCCTCCAGTTGTCAACTAAACAATAAACAAACATTGAGGCGAGATCTTTGACCCTTGACCCTTGGCGAGGTGAGATCTTTGACCCTTTGGCGAGGCGAGATCTTTGACCCTTGGCGAGGTGAGATCTTTGACCCTTGACCTTGGCGAGGCGAGATCTTTGGACCCTTGGAGGCGAGATCTTACCCTTGGCGAGGCGAGATCTTTAATCTTGGACCCTGGCGAGGTGAGATCTTTGACCCTTGGCGAGGCGAAATCTTTGACCCTTGGCGAGGCGAGAGCATTGACCTGGCGAGGCGAGATCTTTGACCCTTTTGGCGAGGCGAGATCTTTGACCCTTTGCGAGGCGAGATCTTTGACCTTGACCTTGGCGAGGCGAGATCTTTGAACCTGACCCTTGGCGAGGTGAGATCTTGACCTTGGCGAGGCGAGATCTTTACCCTTGACACTTGGCGAGGCGAGAGACATTGACCCTTGGCGAGGCGAGATCTTGACCCTTGGCGAGGCGAGATCTTTGACCTTGACCCTTGGCGAGGTGAGGTCTTTGACCCGGAGGCGAGATCTTTGACCCTTGACGAGGCGAAATCTTTGACCCTTGACCCTTGGCGAGGTCCAGAAAGATAAGTCCTCACATTTGTCTATAATTTCTGTACCAAATAATATCTATAATGGAGTGCGGTGGTTAGCTGTGGTTATAGCTGTGGTTATAGCTGTGGTTATATGTCTTGTCGGTGATTGGTTCGATCCTGTGGTTATCTTAAGCTGTAAATGGATGGGTGCCTAACTTTACAGATGGGGGAAGTGAAGGTTGTCTAGTGTAGTGCCTGTTAATCTATCATGTGGTTTAGTGTGTGTGTGTGGTGTGTGTGTGTGTGTGTGTGTGTGTGTGTGTGTGTGTGTGTGTGTGTGTGTGTGTGTGTGTGTGTGGAGATGGAGACACCCACTACTGGAGTCAATGTGTTAATTACCTGGAGGAACACAGTACTCTTGCACAGGTGTTGAAGGCAGGTGTATCTTGTTAATTATATGTTGAAAGGTAGGCAGGTTAGAGCCCATTATCTACACGCACACGTTTAAATATGAGACGAGATCAGTGTCCCATTTTAGCACAAGAGGAAGGGGAGAGGATATCTAACTTCACAGGCATGAGTTGAAACTTGAATATAACTCTCTTCAGACATTCCCTTACTTCCCCTCCTTCCTCACCCTCGTCCTTCTCTTCCCCTCACCCATCCCCCTTCTCTCCCCCTCACCCCTCCCCTTTTCTCCCCTCCCCCCACCACTCCTCTTCTCCCTTTACACTTTAGGATCCACAAATAGATGAAAATATCCTCTTACCCAGACAAGATCGGAACCAATTTGAAATATGGACCTAAAGTCGTTTCCAAAATCCTTCCATCCAATACGAACCGTTCTGAGTCGCCTGAAACCACTCACATGTGTGTGTGTGCGTGTGTGTGTGTGTGGGACGGTGGATACAGACAGATAAACAGAGGTAGGACTCAGATAGATGGATAGACAGGTTAGAGAAGACATGGAGGATAGATAAATAGACATACAGACACACAGACGTAAATTATATGGAAATTACAGGTGTCTTACAGATAAATGAACAGAAACACACACACACACACACACACACACACAGACACACACACACACACACACACACACACACACACACACACACACACACACACACACACACACACACACACACACACACACCATTATCCAAGTCCCCAGAACATGTCAAAGCTCTTAATGAATAGAAAATGAAACTTTTCTCATTTTAATGGAGAAGGATCCCTAATTTGCAAGCAGGTTGTGCCAGCGTGAAGGTAATCTCTCCTTAATTAATCTCCCGTTCCCAGGTGAGCTGAAGATGTTTTTACGATTTTAAGATAGGTCCCTGGTTCTAATAGGTTACATTCTTATTTGGCCCAGTTCTATTAGGCCGCAGTTCTATTAGGCCTCAGTTCTATTAGGCATCAGTTCTATTAGGCATCAGTTCTATTAGGCTCCAGATCTATTAGGCATCAGTTCTATTAGGCCCCAGTTCTATTAGGCTCCAGTTCTAACAGGCGTTAGTCTTAAGCATCATTCATTATAGGCTCTAATAGGCCCCGATACTAACAGCCCTACCCTAATAGGCCCAGTTCTTACAGACCCTAACCTAACCTAACCTAACCTAACCTAACCTAACCTAACCTAACCTATCCTAACCTAACAGGCCTACCCCTAATAGGGTTCTTACAGGCCCCCTAACCTAACCTAACCTTCCTAACCTAACCTAACCTAACCTAACCTAACCTAACCTAACAGGCCCTACCCCTAATAGGCCCCAGTTCTTACAGACCCCCCTAACCTAACCTAACCTAACCTTGCCTAATGATAGTTCAGGTACTACAGGTATACAGGTACACACAGGTAACAACACTGGTACCTTGGGACAATGGTATAATAGGCTGTGTCTTTGTTGTGGTGGGTTGGTCACTGACAAGTACTCATTATTGGTATTGTGTGAGGGTGGAGGAAGAGGAGGAGGGAGGAAGAAGAGGGGGAGGAGGAAGTGGTAAGAGGAGGAGCAGAAAGAAGAGGTAAGAGGAGGAGGAAGAAGTGGGGGGAAAGGAAGAGGAGGAGGAGGAGGAAGATTCCCCATTTTAACATTCACATTCCCGTTTTAGATGCCATACCCCATTTCCCATTCCAAATTGTCCCATTCCCATTCCTATCAGCACTGTCAGCAAATGCATGTTAAAGGTCGTTGAGCAAACCCTTAGCTGGGTGGTAGAGGATTGGGTGGCAGGATGAAGGCTTGGAGAGGACCTCACGTATTGGGGACAGTTTGGTTTTGTAGGTAAATTATATTGTTATTATTTTTGTTTGTGTTATTAGGTTTATTATTGTTTTTGTTGTTATTGTTGGGTTTTTTTCTTTTTCGTTTTATTATTATTATTATTATTATTATTATTATTATTATTATTGTTATTATTATTACTCCTAGATTATTCTCTGTGTCCTAGTTTCTTTCATTTTACACCTCTCTCTCACACACACACACACACACACACACACACACACACACACACACACACACCCTGAGTAGCTGTCAGAACCCTCCAGGAATAAGAATATTTTCCTCTCCTCTTCAATCCTTTGGAGATCTGCGGCTGCCACTTCGCCTCGCGCATTCTAGATAGACACCCAGGCAAAGAAAGGCCGTTTGCTGGATGCTGTATTTTAGTGTGTTTTAGCGTGTTTTGATGTGTTTTAGCGTGTTTTAGCGTGTTTTGATGTGTTTTAGCGTGTTTTAGCGTGTTTTGATGTGTTTTAGCGTGTTTTGTTGTGTTTTAGTGTGTTTTAGCGTGTTTTGATGTGTTTTAGCGTGTTTTGATGTGTTTTAGCGTGTTTTGATGTGTTTTAGCGTGTTTTGTTGTGTTATAGTGTGTTTTAGTGTGTTTTAGCGTGTTTTGATGTGTTTTAGCGTGTTTTGATGTGTTTTAGCGTGTTTTGATGTGTTTTAGCGTGTTTTAGCGTGTTTTGTTGTGTTATAGTGTGTTTTAGTGTGTTTTAGCGTGTTTTGATGTGTTTTAGCGTGTTTTGTTGTGTTATAGTGTGTTTTAGTGTGTTTTAGCGTGTTTTGATGTGTTTGTTTTAGCGTGTTTTGTTGTGTTATAGTGTGTTTTAGTGTGTTTTAGCGTGTTTTGATGTGTTTTAGCGTGTTTTAGCGTGTTTTGTTGTGTTATAGTGTGTTTTAGTGTGTTTTAGTGTGTTTTAGCGTGTTTTGATGTGTTTTAGCGTGTTTTAGCGTGTTTTGTTGTGTTTTAGTGTGTTTTAGTGTGTTTTAGTGTGTTTTAGCGTGTTTTGATGTGTTTTGTTGTGTTTTGTTGTGTTTTAGTGTGTTTTGTGTTTTAGCGTGTTTTACTGTGTTTCAGTGTGGCGAATGTGTGTTTTAGTGTTTTTGTTTGTTGTTTTAATATGTTTTAGTGTGTTTTATACATACATACATACGTCCACGCATACATACATACATACATACATACATACATACATACATACATACATACATACACGATCCTCATGGTAAAAAAACATACATTCTGATAACCTTGGGGAAAAAAGACAGATCCCCAGAGTGGGAGGAGGAGACATGTCCCCAAATATCTCTCTGTAGTGACGTCAAAAATGTCTCTTTGGTGACGTCAATCTCTCTCTCTCTCTTTCTCTCCCTCTTCTTTTTCTTCAGCTTCTGTGGAGTCAGAGGTCGATATTCCTCCCCTCCCCTGCCCCCTCAACCTTCGCAAAGAATAAGATCACTGTAGGGGTGGGGTTATACTCATAGGGGTGGGGTTATACTCAGGGGGTGGGGGTTATACTCAGAGGGGTGGGGGTTATACTCAGAGGGGGTGGGGTTATACTCAGAGGGGTGGGGTTATACTCAGGGGGTGGGGGTTATACTCAGGGGGGGAGGGGTGGGGGTTATACTGAGAGGGGGTGAGGGGTTATACTTTAGAGGGGGTGGGGTTGATAGTGTTATTAACGAATTTCTGTTTAGAATTTGCATGTGTGGTTCTTGCAATTATATTATATTCATTTAGATTACACACACACACACACACACACACACACACACACACACACACACACACACACACACACACACACACACACACACACACACACACACACACATACACACACACACACACACACATACACACACACACACACACACACACACACACACACACACACACACACACACACACACACACACACACACACACACACACACACACACACACACACACACACACACACACACACACACACACACACACACGTACCTCAAACAACCATTGCATTTGAATATAAAAAGCTAAAGGAGCTTCACCTCACAGTGACTCAAGCTCTCCAGACCCTGATGCTTCACACAGCGGGTCTATCAAAGGGCGAGTCACACAGGTTTTAATAGCTCATTCCTCCTTACCCCCCCCTCCCCCCCCCTCCCCTTTACCCCCTCCCTCTCGCCTGTGATAGCTGTTTTATATCACACACAATTGTTTTAAATTAATTCTGGAACTCTTAAGTAGCAGGGATGAAATAATCACTTGCTTTAATATTGAAGAGTTTATATACACACTATTTAGCTGGGAGAGAATGTATGGTTAATTCTCCACCAGGGGAAGTGTCTAGAGTGCACTTATATATGAGAATACTTAAATCAGGTGTTTACTGGGTAACTATAGTGATAAGAGTTTTATTTATTTATTTTTTTTATTTATTGGGCACCTCCCCTACATCCTTGTGTAAGGTGAAGCGCAGAAGCGTTTACAGCGCCCAACAGGGAAGCATGCTAAGTTCATGCTTGCCTTTATGTCTCATGAGTTAAGGGCGTAGAAGCCTGAAGAGTCAAGGGCGTAGAAGCCTCTGCCTGCTCCCTCCTCTGAACGTGAGAGAGGAGGAAGGGGTCAAGCTCGTGTTATGATTAGTCAGGTAACCTCAGCTCGACTTGTAAGAGAGTTACAAGCTTAGCGTGTATAACATTAAACAACTACTAAGTCATTGTTGAATAACTTAGTGAATAATGTTGGGATTATACATTTGGGTGAATTTTTATACAGTGTTAAGGTACTATTACACGCCTCTATCACCACCACCTTGGCCAGCCTCAGTGGACAAGCTAAGTTGAAAATTTAATGCGGAGGAAAGCTTATCACGATGGGGGGGGGGGAGGAGAGAGAAGAGGGAAAGGAAAAAGGGAGGGGTGGGGGGAGGGGAGGAAGGCGGGGGGGGGGGGAGGGAGGTAGGAAAGGACGGAGGGGGTGAGGGAGAGAGAGAGACGCACGGAGCGGGTGAGTGAGAGAGAGAGAGACTTACCCAGGCTTCTCCTCCTCTCAAAAGATAACATAAACGTGTAACACCACCAGCTTACTCGAGTATAAAAGCCGATTGTACAACATGACATCCAAAAATTTCCACTACATACACACACTCACATAAACAACATACATATATACATTTCACATACACACACAAATACAGAAAAATCATAAAGGTATATACATATCAAAACATAAGTTCACATTACACATTTTAATACAAGTTTACAGAGAAAATACAAATTAAAAATGTATAGACTTTGAAGAAATACAATTACGAGCATACACCCCATGTAAGTGAAGGCACTAAATCCTCCTGTATACAGTGCTTGTATGACTAACAACTGCGAGTAATGTCTGATTTTTTTTTCGTGTATTGGGCACCCCCCTACATCCTTGTGTAAGGTGAAGCGCAGAAACGTTTACAGCGCCCAACAGGGAATCTGTAGATAAAACCCCTGTAATTTGTCCCTCTTGGTTTGGTTTGGTTAGGTTTGATTAGGTTAGGTTAGGTTAATCTTAAGGGGGGATAAAATCCTCAGGTAATCCAACGAATCTCATTAATTACGATTCACAAATTTACTTCACCTTTGTCATTCACGATTCACCTTTGACCTCTGATTCACATTTGACCTCACATTCACTTTTGACCTCACATTCATATTTGACCTCTAATTAACCTTTGATCTCATTCACCTTTGACCTCTGATTCACCTTGGAACTCAGATTCACCTTTGACCTCTGATTCACATTTGACCTCACATTCACCTTTGACCTCACATTCACCTTTGACTTCACATTTTCTCTCTGATTCACCTTTAACCTCAGATTCACCTTGGACGTCAGATTCACATTTGACTTCTGATTGGCCTTTGACCTCTGATTCACCTTTGGCCTCTGATTCACCTTTGACTTCACGTTTGACCTCTGATTCACCTTTGACCTCAGATTCACCTTTGATCTTACACCTAGGAGCCAGAAAGAAGAGCCACGGGTTGTTATGTCAAGTGGTAGAGATAATGGTACCGACGTGGTCTTGTTAATAAGGTCACCGGTGTTTGTGTACCAAATGTTTGTCACATCTCGGATAAAGTGTAAATTCTAGCAATGAGTAGAGGGTTAAATTCTCTGAGTCTGTCTGTATGTCTGTCAATCTTTCTGTCAAGCTTTCTCTGTCTGTCTGTCCATATCAATCGTTCTCTCTCTCTCTCTCTCTCTCTCTCTCTCTGGGTGTTTGCTCTATTTACCATAAGTAGCACAAGTGGTAGGAACATTCATCACTTTCTCTTGTCAAATGTTAAGCTATTCACAACCAATGACAAAAGAGTAAACAGTTAATATGATGTAAAATTCTAAATATATAACTCTAAACATACTTATATTCTATGACGAAATATGACCCCAAAAAATGAAGAAATGTTGACCTATTTAAACCTAACCTAACCTAACCTAACCTCCCTTAAACCCCCTCCCAGAGTATTTAACCATGAGGGTGCCTAATCTTCATGTGATCACCATTTTTATCATATACAGGTGAACTAATTGACAGGTATTAACAGTATCATAAAGACACTCCAATAACCTACATATGATATAAATTAACTTAAAAGATCCATGTAACTCAGTAATTAAGTTTAATTTTTATGTATAGTTATTCACCTGATGTTGGACATATCAATAAACTGGCTCATTAACCTACATATGATTGCAATATACCTGTCCACCCACCTGCTTGATAATTACCATAAAAGTAATAAACGGTATATATATAAAGACTATTTTAATTCCCCCTAGGTATATTCTTAATTAAATCATCTGAATTACTTTAGGTATTAATTTTAAACTCTCGTTATTGTATGTAAATTATCATACCTGTGTTTTGTACCTGTCACAGCACTTTTAATTATTAAGAAACTTTTAAATACTCTTATGATACTATAACTGTGTGTGGATATTACAGCCATATTACCTGTACTCTAAAACACCCTGTATGTACCTCTAACTCTTACCTGTACTCTAAAACACCCTGTATGTACCTCTAACTCTTACCTGTACTCTAAAACACCCTGTATGTACCTCATGGTGTTGTAATATATGAATTAAACCCTATCCGAACACAGTTGAATTTCTAGAGTCAAATATGTATAGCAATTAGCAAGTGATACCTCTAACATTACGGTAATAATCTGCATATTGGCTTTACACTCTCACGATATTGGATAACTGGCTGGCGAATTATTACACTAATATTGACATCATCAGGGGTGGGCTTCTGGCAAATTTGGGTGGGTGATTTTAGTTAAACAGGTGGCGACAGCTGGGCAATTCCTGGTCCAGCTGTAGGGTTCCGGATCCAGCTGGTGACGTGTTGAGACAAATAGAACCAATTGTGGAAAAAGGGGGGGGTTGCTTGACCTAGTTAGTACCAGCTGGGGCTTTTGGCCCAGGTGGTTAACTCATTAATGTGTCTTGTCTTCACCAGCTGTTGTTTACGTTGTCAAATGGATCTGTTTATGTCTGGAGAATATGATGAAATGGGTTTGTTTTTGTTGTTTATGAGGGACATTCTCTCTCTCTCTCTCTCTCTCTCTCTCTCTCTCTCTCTCTCTCTCTCTCTATCTCTCTCTCTCTCTCTCTCTCTCTCTCTCTCTCTCTCTCTCTCTCTCTCTCTCTCTCTCTTCCTCTCTCTCTCTCTCTCTCTCTCTCTCTCTCTCTCTCTTTTCCTGCTGCTAGAACTAATTAGATGCATGAGGCCACAGGTGACACGAAAAGTCTCAAGGGAATTTCACCTCCTTTAGTAATTATCGATATTTTTACCTGTATTTTTGGGGTTTTATTTTTATTATTTTTTAATCGTTTTTTACCTTTTGTTTAAGTTTCCTCTTTAGCTTTTGTGTTTTTTATTTCTCTCTATTTCCCTTTTTTTTCATCTTGTTTATTCGTCCTCCCTGTTCTCTTTTTTCCCCCTACTCTTCCTTCCTGTTTTTCTCTTATTTTTATCCTCTCTATCTATCTCTTCTTCTTTTTCAACTCATATTCTCTCTGCCTCCCCTCCTCCTCCTGTCTTCTCTTTCCTCTTCCTCCTCCTCCTCCTGTCTTCTCTTTCCTCTTCTTCCTCCTCCTCCTCCTTCATCTTCTCCCTCCCCACCCTCATTTTTCCTCCCCTTGTTCGTATCTCTAGAAGCTGTGAAAACTTGGGACAGGGTGATAAAGGAGAGAGAGAGAGAGAGAGAGAGAGAGAGAGAGAGAGAAAACTTGTCAACTGTAAAGGCAAGAGAGAGAAAGAAGAGAGAGCATAAAACCACGAGAAACAGACAGACATAGGTGGGTTTATTCCCTATTACACCTTTCTGTATCCATATACGTCTTCTATATCCTATAACCCCCTATAATCCCTATAACCCCTATAATCTATAACTCCTAATCCCGACCTCTACCTCTTGCCTTTACAACTAAAAAAATATTCACAACTTTTCTGTTTGTCCAATAATTTTCTTTTCTTATTATCACTTATATTACAGGGAGCGGCAGGGTATATCTCTCTCTCTCTCT
>NW_024724368.1:6367142-6377142 GCF_018991925.1 Homarus americanus | reverse complement strand
GGATATCTCTCTCTCTCTCTCTCTCTCTCTCTCTCTCTCTCTCTCTCTCTCTCTCTCTCTCTCTCTCTCTCTCTCTTTCTCTCTCTCTCACTGCCTTATAGATTTTCGGGGAGACTGCGTTCAAGTGTTGTATTACCACTGCAACATTGTCCTCACCTACTGGGAATTCAGGACAATGTTGGTTTTGTACCAGAAACATTCATAATAAACTGTACTGTGTGTTAGTAAGTTTAGTTTATCAATATTAAATTTAACTTGACTATTTAATCTTCTGTACCATGATAAAACAACACTGTAAACTTTAAAAAAAAAAATACATCGTAATACAATGGCTTGATTCGTACGTGTTGTGCTGTAGTGGTTTAATACAGTGATGAAAGTGGTTTACAGTTACATAGTGTGGTTTTATGTTTGTTTATTTTACCTGTGTCAGAGGTAATATATTCTACACCTGTGTATTTCTGATTGGTTCATTTTACACCTGTTTACACCTGTTCACATATGTTTACCTCATGCGTAATTATTGTCTCATTTTCACTTTACATCTTTCCACATTCTACATGCATTGACTACACACACACACACACACACACACACACACACACACACACATGGTCATTCCAAACATGCTCATACTCCACACCTGTTCTCACCTACACAAGCTTACCAACACGCCTGTCCACACTCCACACCTGTCCACACTCCACACCTGTCCACACTCCACACCTATACTTTTCAAACTTTATTTATTTTTTCATTATGACATAAAAATATTCCCACTCGGGCGAGGAAATTAAAAATAAATAAATAAATGAACCTTTTTGACCAGAATAAATTGGTCGTTCATCAACAAGCTTTTTCATTTTATTTTTATTTTTTATGATAATTGTAATTAATCACTCTAATGGTCAATAGCTCTCCCGCAGGCTTCCCACCCGACGCCTGATTGGTGGTTTAAACATCGACGTCATTTGCCTGTTTGCTTCCTCTGATGTCTGATTGGTTGTTTAAACATTGACGTCACTTTCCCTGCTTGCCTCTTCTGACGTCTGATTGGTTGTTTAAACATTGACGTCACTTTCCCTGCTTGTCTCTCCTGACGTCTGATTGGTTGTTTAAACATTGACGTCACTTTCCCTGCTTGCCTCTCCTGACGTCTGATTGGTTGTTTAAACATTGACGTCACTTTCCCTGCTTGCCTCTCCTGACGTCTGATTGGTGGTTTTTTACGTCACCTTTTTTTGGCCAATCCTCCACTCGGCATTTGATTGGTAGCTAAAACAATGACTTAACTTTCACCACATAGAAACTCATTAGATTGTCTATGTCCAGATTGGGTGAGGGGAGAAGGCGGGGTGGTGAGGGGAGAAGGCGGTGGTGAGGTGGGGTGGTGAGGGGAAGGTGGTGGTGAGGAAGGCAGAGATGGTGAGGCAGGATGGTGAGGCGGGTGGTGAGGCAGGGTGGTGGGAGAGAAGGCGGGGTGGTGAGGGAGAAGGCAGGGGTGGTGAGGCGGGGTGGGGAGGGGGTGGTGAGGGGAGAAGGCGGGGTGGTGGAGGGAGGGTGGGGAGAGGGGCCATACCATCTCTCTCTCTCTCTCTCTCTCTCTCTCTCTCTCTCTCTCTCTCTCTCTCTCTCTCTCTCTCCGCCTTATCTCACCTTCCACACTGGTGACATGGGCGCCAGTAAATGGTTGTTTGTGTGTACCCAGCTGGCTCACTGTGGCCTCCTGTATGTGAGGTGAGGGCTACTGTATACACAATTAGGGGAAACACGCATGGGGAGATATATGTAAATAGGGAGACACACGAATAGGGTGGAGGAGAGGTAAGATTTTTGGTAATATGGTGTGTGTAATAATAATAATAATTAACGGTTTATTGAAAGAACTTGGCAGCCAGAAGGTTGAAAATATACAGTTACATATTTGGGGAATGGGTTACGAATTACAAATAATATACAAGTAACATAAGTGATACAAATAAGACATATAATAACTAGATGGGGATCAGCTCAAACTACAGTTCATTTCAACATAGTGACAGTGTAAGGAGCAGTGTTTACCGGGAGTGAATACACTGATTTATTACAAGTTATTGATAATTTTTACAATGGTTGGGACTGGGCTGTTCTTATAGCGATCAGTTCGTGCACGTATGGGCTGGATGCGGTTGCGGGTGTGTGTGTGTGTGTGTAATAATCTGTACTACACCTCATCCTTACTTTCAGATAATGTGAAACAACGTATTAGACAGACAGACAGACAGACAGACAGACAGACAGACAGACAGATAGATAGACAGACAGTTACTAGGCGTGGTCGTTGAAGACTTTAACCCTGCACACACACACACACACACACACACACACACACACACACACACACACACACACACACACACCCATCTTTCTTTCTCTTCACGTTTAGGATCGATATCTCTTCGTCTTGTCACCCAAAGGAGCACTTCACAGACGGCTGTGAACAAAAGGTTAATCTTGGCCATCCTTGTCGGCGGGTACGTGGTGAAGCTACTGTTACTTGCTGTTACTGTTACTTGCTGTTACTTGTTGTTGTTGTTGTTACATGTTGTTTCTGTTGTTACTTGCTGTTACTGTTACTTCCGGCTGTTGGTTGTGATTAAATGTAACTTTTTTGTGCCATGGTGTTTCTGTCTGTCTGTCTGTCTGTCTGTCTTCCTGTCTAGTCTTATACATAACTAACACACACATACTCAAATACAGGTAAGTTCATTAATCATCTAATTACTCCAACTTCCTGAGATTTAATTAACAGGTAAAAAGACCATTAAAATTTTAAACACGAAAGTAAGAAAAAGAAAAAATAACTATATATTAAATGACTCGAAACTTGACATATTCTCACGGGGACTCAAGGCAGTAAAATTATTGTATGAAGATGAATTTAATTTTAGGGACTTATGAAGAAAAAAACCGATTAGATTGTGCCTTCATTCCAGTGTCCAGTAAGTTTAGATCAGACTTTAAAGTTGACTAAAAAATATAAGGGTTCTTATTTGGTCAGCATTTCCTAGGTTGGGGTGAAGTGTGTGTGTGTGTGTGTGTGTGTGTGTGTGTAAAATAATAATAATAATTAACGGTTTATTGAAAGAGCTTGGCAGCCAGAAGGCTGAAAATTTACAGTTACATATTTGGTGAATGGGTTACGAATTACAAATAATATACAAGTAACATAAGTGACACAAATAAGACATATAATAACTTAGATGGGGATCAGCTCAAACTACAGTTCATTTCAACATAGTGACAGTGTAAGGAGCAGTGTTTACCGGGAGTGAATACACTGATTTATTACATGTTATTGATAATTTTTACAATGGTTGGGACTGGGCTGTTCTTATAGCGATCAGTTCGTGCACGTATGGGCTGGATGCGGTTGTGGTGTCGAACAGCAATTCTCGGACAGGGGATGTCAGGTGGTAGTAGGAGCCGGTGTCGGGGATGGTGTAGAAGCTTCTTACCAAATTTGTAGATGAGGTCGTGGTGATGGTCAGTGAGAGTCGAAAGGGTCAGTGTGTTGAGCGCTTCTTGATATGTGGAGTAGGAAGTGTGTGTGTGTGTGTGTGTGTGTGTGTGTGTGTGTGTGTGTGTGTGTGTGTGTGTGTTACTCTCAAATCGTTTCCCTTGTATATAGAGAATCCTTTTAGCAAAACGTTCATCATTGCAAAAGTCGGATTTATTTCTGTTTTTTACAATTCGTGTATGGCAGTTTTTTGATAAGATTCAGTGACCTGTATCTTACACACACACACACAAGATCTCAAGTAATACCTGAACATTTGCATAATCTCGTCATGTCATCAGCGTTAGGCACTGAAACAAGCTGCACCTTCTCTCATTTACATATCAACATAAGCACGGCCGTTCGTCATAATATAAACAGTCAGACGCGCGTGAGTAATCCGTTCGTCACTGTAACATCCGGATACTTACGTTTATTCAAGGCATAACAGAGGAAGACTAACAAAGATTCACATTTTGTTTTGACTGAATTCAAATAAATTCTAGATTACAACCTATTCGTTATATATTCCAAAGTTTAGAATAAGATAAGAAATATATCTTTTTTACAATTTACATTTTTTTTACAATTTATATTTTTTTTACAATTTACAGATTTTTTGTTACAATTTACAGATATTTTTTAAAATTTATAGATTTTTTGTAAAAAATTACAAATATTTTTTTACACTTTACAGATATATTTTTTACAATTTACAGATTTTGTTTACAAGTTACAATATATATAGAATTAAAAAGGTGTTATAGTTTGTATGTCCGTTTGTTTGTCATGTAAATAATATCAATAATATGTTTCTTCCTTCCAGGGTTCGCGTTATGCCTCTCAGCCATTGTATTAGAATTGGAATGGAAGAAAAACTCGGAAATACGGAAGAGGAGGAAAAAAATCGGTGACCTTATCTACGTCAAGTGAGTAGTTAATGAGCGTTTTTATCCGTCAGTTAGTAAGTCAGTCAGTCAGTCAGTCAGTTATTAAGTCAGTCAGTCAGTTAATAATTCAGTCAGGCCGTCACATAGTTTATTACTCAACACGTGAACGTTCTTTATGATTTTGTGTGTGTGTGTGTGTTGTTTTTTTCACATAAACAAATGTTTGGTGTCTGCTCTACTTTCGGTAATATTCGTAATGGGAATAAATTTTTCAATGTGACGAGGAACATTATGCTTGAATTATTGCAGCCATTGTGTGTGTGTGTGTGTGTGTGTGTGTGTGTGTGTAAGGAGTTATCTATCTATCTATCTATCTAACTAATCCGAATGAGCCTGTCTGTCTGTCTGTCTGTCCCTCCAGCCAGCGCTATATGTTAAACAGCTTCTAAAATAATTACTTATCTCAATCATTTATACCTGACTCATACACCTGTCATAAACCTTTGATCTCACAGACTTACCTGACTCTCAAAGCCAGACCACTGCGACACGAGAGGTTTAATTAGTAACAACACCTGACTCGTGAAACAGGTGAAAGAATGTTTCCTTTAATGACTTACTAGTGTTTTTTTTTCTATTAGTAGTTTATATGGTGTTCTATTAGGGTAAATCTTAGGACCAGTATCGTTCATGTTGTAAGGATTTGATACTGTGACCTCCAGTGTACATGTATAGAACAGGTTATATACACGAGACAGTTCTAACCTCCACTGTACATGTATATAACAGGTTTACATACAAACGAAATTAAATCCGTTTTCCTCCTCAACAAGTATTATGAATCGTGAATTAAATGCCGTCAAGATTATGCCTTGTAAACAAAACATCTAACGTTAGTCCACAGAAATAACACAACTCACTCAGAATTGTAAGCCGGCTCTATATTACTAACTCAACTATGACAATAACACAACACGGCATTATTACTCATCTATCTATTTATACACTAAATGCCAATAAACAGTGTAATAATTCATGCCTCGCTGGTTACCTGCTCCACGTGACAACATTGAAATACCTGTGTAGTTATTTAATTAATTTTCAGGTAATTTTATGCAGTTTATGTAAAACAATTATGAAAATATACAGTATAGACATAAATGTACATATACAATACATATATATATTTGTTGACTTTGTGTGTTTGTATTTGATAACATTAAAAATTCTTGTTCTCTTATTTTATTTTTTTTGTAATCTGTGTATCGCTGTATTGAAATTATTTACCTGTAATTACCTTCACTTGCGACTTGATGAGAAATAGACCTTCAGAGACCTCACCTGTATCCTGGTAGTCAATTTACACACCTGTACACACACACACACACACACACACACACACACACACACTCACTTCCCAGTCTTCCTTTACCCCTTTCCTCTCCCTCTCCTCCCCTTCCCTCTCCCCATCTCTTTCTTCCCCCTCCTCCTCCCCCCTTTCCCATCCCCGCCCCCCCCCCCTCCGCACTAACACGCGGTCAATTAGCTTCCTCCTAACGAGCACAAAAACATCTTGATATTCGTGTTGATTTGGTATCTCTAATTGCCCTCGATTCCCACCTAATTAGTAATTGAACTGTTAAGACCCCAGGCTCTAGACCTTCTGAGTAATTGCTGTTGACCTCTATTACAACTGGTCTTAAGTTCTTTGTAATTTGAGATGCTGTTGAATAAGCAAGGGAGTGGGGGGGGTAGATGAGGAGAGGGGTGGAAGAGGTGGAGAAGGAAGAGAGGGAGGAGGAAGAGAGGGAGGAGGAAGAGAGGGAGGAGGAAGTGGAAAAGGAAGGGCAGGAAGGAGGGTGTTAATGGAGACTGAGACACGTGTTTGTATTTGAGGCAAGATCATCATCATCCTCATCATCACCATCATCATCCTCATCATCCTCATCATCGTCATCATCATCATCTCATCATCATCGTCATCATCATCATCATCATCATCATCATCATCATCCCCATCATCATCATCGTCACCATCATCATCATCATCCTCATCATCATCATCATCATCATCCCCATCATCATCATCATCATCATCATCATCATCATCATCATCATCATCATCCTCATCATCATCATCATCATCATCATCATCATCATCATCATCATCATCATCATCACGAGTTTGCTGTACACGGATGGCAACTTAACGTCCTTAATAAGAGACTCGTAAGATGCAGGTGTCAATATTCGTCTTCTCTCTCTCTCGATAACATTGTAAATACCGGCATATAATTTCTAAATATCTAATAATGATAGATAGATAGATAGATAGATAGATAGATAGACCTACCCTCCACCATCAGAACATAACTATTGTCTAACTCACCTTTATATGTACAGGTAAATAACTAATTAGCCATTATTCTCTTGCGTATTATCAACGTTGAGGAAAAATTAATAACATAAAAATAAAAATATCAATTAAATATATTTCTGTTTATATATTTTGTAGTTATTAGAAAAGTTTAATAAAATTCGTATATTATATTGACTTACACGATATTTTTGGCGTAATTGTAATACTATACCGGTTGAGTGGTTACAGTAGTCCGTTTTTGTGTTAAGGGGTCATTGGTTCGCTCCCAACTGTGAATGGTTACCTTACTTTACACATGAGGAAAGTGGAGGCTGTCATGTGCAGTGCCGGTCACCTTGGTTGTCTGGGATCTGAGAGACAGGGTTTGTGATCTGAGAGGCAGGGTCTGTATTTAACCCTCAGCCAAATTACTTACTCACTATTGAAACCTTTATTTTTACTCACTCACCTACTCACTGACGGATAAAATTCTAACCTTGTGTTATTCTGATACTGTTGTGTTTGTTGCTGTCAGAGTTAACAAACCCAAAGTGTAGAGTGTGTTCTGTCACTATTTATTTACACTATAACACGTAAGAAACCTATGAATAAACTCCTCCAATACATTAGTTTATTTCCACTATTGAATTATCATCTACAGGACTTTAAAAAAAAAAATGGATACATAACGCTTGGACTAAACACATATACTACAGGAGATACAAAATCCACTGTAATCATGTAAAATAAATATTCTTGGAACCTCGAGTAAATTTTCACTATCTATGGCTAAACAAACTAAGTCTTGTGTAACCCCCCCAAAATAAGTCTTGTTTAGCTTGTGTTTATCCTGTTATTCAGTATTATAGCGTGAGATTAGCGATTCATACCAGGGGTCGGAGTTCAGGGTTATTATCTGATGTCCCATTCAACAGCTGTGGAAGGATTAAAGGCTTGTAAACAGGTGGTGATGTTGATAACCCCCATTGGGACTTCTTTTTTTTTTTTTTAGAGAGAGAGAGGGTGAAATTTTTTCGTTTTTATGGGGTGGGAATTTAGTCGGTGGGAGTTTAGTCGGTGGGAGTTTAGTCGGTGGGAATTCGGTCAATGAACCTTTGGGTTATTAATTGGAAGTTGATGTAAAGGTGAGTATGTGTTTGTATGAATGTAATGACAATGGTGGTTAGAGATGCTAGTGATAATTTGTGTGTGTGTGGGGGAGAAATTATCGTTTTGATATGAGTATAAGTGAAGTCATGACTTAAATTATGAGAGCAATTATAAGTATAAGGATTCAAACGCGTATGATAATTGGTATAATTATGACCATGAGTAAGAGTATAATAATCATGAATGTGTAAATTGCTATAATCTATGAGTACAATATTAATAATTTATTCAACGATTACTATTGTTTATCTGTTTAAGTCTGGTGATGGCAGGCGAAGAATATCCATCACGTGTTTTTTTCCTAGGTGAGACTCCGCAGTATGGAAAGAAGTAAATCGTGTGTTGATTATGAATACCAGGATGAGTTTGAATTCCAGGATGTGGTAAACTCCTGAAACTTACTCGAGTGTCAGTGTTGGGGAACGATGTCTCTAGTTTTTAAGGGCGTGTGGTTTGGTCGTGTGAAGAATAGACGTCCTATATTTTATTCCCAGGCGGACCTGCTCCTCCTCCTCCTGCTCTTCGTCATCAGGGAGATTTTCACAGGCAGGAGTTTTTGGAAAGTTTTAATGCTTCCTTCATCCACGGTGAAGCTTGTAATCCAAACTTTGCTTGTGAATTTATTTTTTTATTGCTTGTCTCCAACATTTTTTTTTTTGTGGGAGGGATGAGGGAGGAGAGAAAGAAGAGGGAGGGTAACATCGAAGACCTGAATATATAGATAATCCACAAAGACCTTGAGACTCCTGGCGACAACATAATTTGATACCCTGAAGGTGAAGGGTTGATAATGCATTCCTGAAGCTTCATTCACCTGGAAATTTCCTTCTTCATGTTTTCGTGTTTTTTTTCTTTTGTGTGTGTTTGTTGACCTTATTAAAAAAAAATTCAAGGTGTTTTAAGAACTTTGGTTACGACGCCTAGGAGCAATAGTTAAAGGCACCTGAGAGCGTCACCTGAGCTTCTTGTGTACCTTTTATGGTTTGGACACACACACACACACACACACACACACACACACACACACACACACATACACACACAGTAACTGTCTGTAACATGTGCCTCCTGTCGTCACCTCACCGCCCATGCCTTCGCTTTGCTTCGGTGTTTTGACTCTTGTTTTATCACCGAAATTTGTCCTGGATTTTGTTTTTTTTCTCCGTCGTAAAAATTTGTTCGTTGTGGTTTTTTGTCGTGTGATTTTATATTGGGTGTTAATTTACTGATTTTTTTTTATTTTATTTATTTATTTGTATTTTATTTATTTATTTATTTATTTTTTTATATTTCCATCTTCTGGGGTTTATAAAAAATATATATTAATTGCTTTCTTTTGATGTTTCTTTCGTGTTCCTTTAAATTGCAATTATTGTCAATTATGTCTTTATGGGTAGTTATTCCTTTATTTTATGCACCCTTGTTCTTGGTTATTTTCTCGACGATTTTGTTTTATTTTTTTATTTCTCTCCTTTTTTTAAGTCTTTGTGTTGGTATATTTTATTTTTTGTCTTGTTTTTTTGCTTTAATGTTAATTTTGTCTTGGTGTTCCTTGGTTGTGGATATTAGTGTGTTATAGTTGTATGTTATAATGTTGTAGTTATAGTGAAACCCTATAACAGGTTGACGAATGATGCGTTATAATACATGTGTGTGTGTGTGTGTGTGTGTGTGTGTGTGTGTGTGTGTGTGTGTGTGTGTGTGTGTGTGTGTGTGTGTGACAATAGAACAATGCAACGTCGATAATTGGGTATAGTTATATGCAGGGAGATTATAAATACATATTCTTAAACAAAGGTGTGGTAGGGAGGGTGAGTTGTGAGAGACTGGTGTACACTCTCATTAACCCAGGTAACCAGGTAACTGACAGGTATATAGTGTTAGGGGTCAGGTTGTGTTTGACTAACTTTTGCCTACCTTCTGCCCGCACTGGTGAAATCTGACGACACAAGGCTTACTTTCAACAGTGTGCCAGGCGAACGTTCGCTCACGTTATGGGATAAGTCTCTCCTGCCAACCAACACTATTTAAAGGCGCTTGCAT
>NW_024724368.1:6334642-6362142 GCF_018991925.1 Homarus americanus | reverse complement strand
AGTATGCCCTTAGCAAAGTTGCTTAACTTGTCCTTAAAAACAGGTGTAGTACCAGAATCCTGGAGGATAGCGAATGTAATACCGATTTTCAAGAAGGGGAATAGATCACTATACTCTAACTACTGTCCAATCAGTCTAACATCAATTGTAGGCAAATTACTGGAAGCAATCATTTCAAACTCTATTCAAAACCACCTGGAGAAGCACAAATTGATCAATGATTCCCAGCGTGGCTTCACAAGCGGGCGTTCATGTCTAATTACTCTATTAACATTCTTTTCATCAGCTTTCGAATCGGTGGACGAGGGGCACAATTATGATGTGGTATATCTCGACTTTAGCAAAGCCTTCGACAGAGTCCCCCACGAAAGACTAATAAGAAAGGTAGAAGCACATGGCATTAAAGGTAATATTCTAAAATGGATTAGGGCGTGATTACAGGACAGGAAACAGAGAGTGAGCATTAACGGCACTAAATCCCATTGGAGCAACGTCACAAGTGGAGTTCCCCAAGGTTCAGTACTTGGACCATTTTTATTCATTATACACATAAACGACATAGATATCGGCATAGACAGCAACATAAGTAAATTTGCTGATGACACTAAAATAGGACGTGTAATTAAATCTGACGAGGACTCCGCAAATCTACAGGAAGATCTAAACAAATTTTTCGAATGGTCTGAAAAATGGCAGATGAAATTCAATGTGGACAAATGTAAAGTACTCAGTATAGGAGATGTAAACAGGGAAACCAGTTACCAGATGAACAACGATGCCATTGTGAAATCCGACTGCGAGAGAGATTTAGAAGTAATGATAAGTAGGAATCTTAAGCCAAGTAAACAATGTGTTTTTGCTCGTAACAAGGCTTATAAAGTACTTGGGTTCATATAAAGGAGTGTTAGTTACAAGACTAGCGAGGTCATCTTAAGATTATATCTTGCGCTTGTGAGACCTCACCTGGATTACGCAGTTCAGTTCTGGTCACCGTATTACAGAAAGGATATAGAATCCTTGGAAAGAATCCAGAGGAGAATGACAAGACTAATCCCCGGCATTAGGAACCTTGAGTACAGAGACAGGTTAAAGCATCTTAATTTGCACTCCCTCGAGAGACGTAGAGCGAGGGGTGACATGATAGAGGTGTATAAATGGAAGTTGGCTAAACAAAGGGGACGTTACAAAGGTACTCAAACTATCCACCCAGGAGCGAACTCGTAACAATGGTTTTAAATTAGACAAATTTAGATTTAGGCGCGAAATTGGTAAACATTGGTTTGGAAACAGAGTAGTGGATGAATGGATCAAGTTACCAAATATCATCATTAACTCGAATACGCTGGATAGCTTCAAACATAGGTTGGATGTTTATATGAGCAATAGGGGTTGGGTGTAAATGGGACTGCCCAGTATGGGCCAATAGGCCCGCTGCAGTTTCCTCCATTCTTATGTTCTTATGTCTGTCTGTCTGCCTGCCTGCGTCTGTCTGTCTGACTGTCTGTCTGTCTGTCTGTCTGCGTTCTGTCTGTCTTTCTGTCTTTCTGTCTGCGTTCTGTCTGTCTGTCTTTCTGTCTGCGTCTGTCTGTCTGCCTGTCTGTCTCATTAACGTTAGAGAGATTTCACGTTCAGGGTTAAAGGAAAAATTTTCAGATGAGGTTAGGTGAGGTGAGGTGAGTTGAGGTTTATTTGTTTTTCGTTTATGTATGTATGTTATTATTATTATTATATTATTATTATTACGGACAATATAACCCGTGCCTCTTGCTAATAACACACACACACAAACACACACACACACACGCACACACACATACACACACACACACACACACACACACACACACACACACACACACACACACACACACACACACACACACACACACACACACACACACACACACACACACACGCACGCACCATGGTATAGTTACACCAAGTAAGTATTTATCTCTGATAGAACAACAATTCAAACAACACATAACTTTTGATGATTGTAGCGAAAGTATTAAGTGTAAATAACAGTAACAAGTATATGTAGGCATTGGTAATGGCTGTGTAATATGTTGTATGTATATATCTAATATGTATGTCAGCTATCCAACTCAAAACTTTGTCAGTATAATGAGTGTGTTTATGAAACATGAAATAGTGAGTGGAAATGTGTGTGTGTGTGTGTGTGTGTGTGTGTGTGTGGGTAGGTGTAGGCGTGGGTAGTAGGTGTGTGTGGGCGTTGGTGCGGGTGAGTGTGTAGGCGTTGGTGCGAGGTGGGTGTGTGTGGGTGTGTGTGTGGGGGGGTGTTTACGTTTTTGTTATATACAGTTTATCTATTATGACATTATTATTTTTTATTATTATTGTTTTTATGGTTGTTGTTGTTGTTGTTGTTGTTGTTGTTGTTATTTACACTAACTAGCTCACCTGCCATTTAGTACAGTAATTAACTCACCTGCCTTACAATAACAAGCTCTACACCCTTTCGTCTGTATAAACCAGTATTAAACCGAAGAATAAACCACAGCATAATTGATTGGTGGTAATACTTCTCATTACAGATAAACCAAAATTACGTTCTGTATTTCAACCCTCCGTCATGCACCCCTTCCTGAACGGCGTAATTAATCACCTGTAATGTTTAATGTTATGGTAGTGGTAATTCGGTGTTTTTATTTGTGGTTGAAGGCGATTATACCGGGTCGTTCAGTCGTGGTTTTTGCTCTAGTGAAGGTGTGTGTGTTTGATGTGAGTGATGATGATTATTATTATTATTATTGTAATGATGATATTATTACTACTACTCCTATTACGACTACTACGACGATGACGACTACTATTACTACTACTTTTTTTTGTTTTTTCAAAATGGCCTCCAGCCTCACCCAATAGTCACACCTTCGCCGCCATTTTATTACCTTAATATTAAATATCCTAATACATAAGTAGCTATCATATCTGTGTTGAGTTAGTTGAGCCGCAGATCTATGCGGCATTCAGTGACTGTTACTACTACTACTACTACTACTACTAATAATAATAATAATAATAATAATAATAATAATTTGGTAGGGAGGTGCGGATGACCAGGTAATTCAACTCATTATTATTATTATTATTATTACTATTATTATTATTATTGTTGTTGCTGTTGTTATTATTATTATTATTATTATTATTATTATTATTATTATTGTTATTATTATTATTATTATTATTATTATTATGTCATTATTATCATTATTATTCATAACAACAATGATAATAGCATTAGCTATTTCACACCAGGTATTCCCGACACTGATTAAGCAAGCAACAATAATTGCGTAAAACACACACACACACACACACACACACACACACACACACACACACACGTACGTATGACCAAACAAATACAGAAAAAACACATCTCTCTCTCTCTCTCTCTCTCTCTCTCTCTCCTCTCTCTCTCTCTCTCTCTCTCTCTCTCTCTCTCTCTCTCTCTCTCTCTCTCTCTCTCTACCTGAAAAGAAGGTTATCTCATAGACAAGCTGGCGTCTTGCTTCTTCTATCTTTATAGGAGGAGAGGGAAGGAGGAGGGGAGGAAGATAGGTTAGAGAAGGGGAGGAAGGAGAGGAAAGGGGAAGGAAGATGGGGAGGTGAAGAAGGGAAGGAGAAAGAAAATGTGCATCGGATGAGGGGGACGGGGTGGAGAAGAAGGAGGAGGGAAGGGAAAAGGAGGGGGCAGGAGAAGGAGGAGGGGGAAAGTGAAGAAAGGAAGGGAAAATAAACGTTGTATAGGGATAAATGGGAAGAACAGTAGAAGGAGGAGAGGAAGCGTTGAAGAATGAAACGGGTAAGAGGGAGAAGGGGAAGGAATAGGGAGAGAGAAAGAAAGAGTAGAATGAGGAGATATATGAAATGAAGAAGAATTATATTGTTATATCTGTTGAGAGGGAGGGAGGAAGAGGAAGGGAGAGGAGGTGGTGTTGGGGATGGAGGGGGAGGGAGAGGAGTAGGAGGTAGGGAAGAAGTAGAAGAAGAGGAAGGAGGAGAAAGAAAGGAAGATTATTGTCCAACAGCTGATAACTCATTCATAAATTACATGATCTATATAGTCTCGGGGACCATTGTTATGCGTCAGTGTTGTATTGACTGTGGGTGGAGTCAGACGTGTGTGGTGATCAAACCCGGAAACACTTGTACATAAGAACATAAGAAGATAAGGAGTCTGCATTAGGCCGGTTGGCCTGCGCATGGCAGCTCCTGTCGAGAGTTACTACCACTCTCTATCATCCATGAATCTATCTAGCCTCCTTTTAAAACATTCCAGCTTTCCAGCATTTACTACAAAGTTGCTAAGCTTGTTCCACTCGTCCACCACCCTATTTGTGAACCAGTTTCTTCCTATCTCCCTCCTAAACCAATACTTATCCAACTTAAATCCGTTGCTCCGAGTCCTATCCTGCTCTGATATTATAAGAGCTTTATCTATATCCCCTTTATTGATTCCTTTCACCCACTTAAATACTTCTATCATATCTCCCCGCACTCTTCGTCTTTCTAGGGAATGCAATTTTAGTTTCTTTAACCTATCTTGATATGGAAGGTTTCTAAGTCCTGGAATCATTTTCGTCATTCTTCGCTGCACCGACTCTAGTGAATTGATATCCATTCTATAATAAGGGCACCAGAACTAAACCGCATAATCGAGGTGCGGCCTGTCTCCTTCACCTGACTGTCCTGGTCTGAGATCAGAACACTAAATTAAGTCATCACAAGTCGAGGAGGAAAGTATTCGTTTAAACACAACATCAAAGGAATTAAATTTAGTTTATATACAGAGAGATGTACTTTTTTGTTTAAACGGTTTTCACCACTTGATACAGTTTATGATATTGATCAACATAAATGGTCAGTTCTGAACACCTGTGCATAAGTGATGGGCGGTCTTATCAATAGCACAGGTGGACGGAGAGGTGGCAGGTATCACACGGTCTTAGTTGATGTTTAATACCAACAAGTCTGAGGTCAGTAGATGTAGTCTCGGTGTGTACTAACCTGGTGGTGTTATGGTAGCTTCGGTTTGCACTCCTACGTGTTGTCTATGATCGTCAGTATAGGAAGGTCAACGCTGAGCCCCAAACACGACATAATCTTAAGTAAATTTAGCCTCAGGTCGGTGAGTTAGTATCGTCTCTTGTCTAGTTCACCGGGACACCAATAATGAACTCCCGGACTGACGTTGGCAGCTGACGATGATTACTGATGCAGTCGAGTGTAGTAGGATAATTATGTACACACACACACACACACACACACACACACACACACACACACACACATACATAAACTGGACCCACAACAAAGGAGCCTTCTTCTATAGGCTTCTCTAGGGGTTCCTCTCTCTTCTCTCACTGAACTGAACCGGTTAGGCTCCTCTGCTTCACATATCGACCTCCTGTTGTCCCTCCCGATCACCACATATTAGTCACACGTCCACCAATAACCTCAAGAAAGACCAGATATTGTTCTAGGTCACCCGTCCATCGTAGGTCACTGGAGCATCGTTAACCTTGACTCAAACTCACCTCGTTTATACACAAATATGAACACAGCCTGGAGACGCGTGGTGGGGGGGGGGGGTTGTTTACATAGTCACATAGGCCTCTGTATATTGTCTATAAGGATTTAAAACAGTAAAAACAATCTAATTTAGGCCTATGGTTAAGTCTTTATGCTGTTAGAGACACGATATATATTAACTAACACGTATAAATAGGCTTCAAACATCAACACTTAAGATGTTATACTTTACTCTTCTGTAAACTAACTTATGGAGTCTTGTCTTGATACTCTGTAAAGGATACAGATTAAGAAAGAGTTAAACATCTTATTAAAATATATTGTTTGAAATTAAAGAAGAAAAGTGTTCCAAGTGGCAGTGCCTTATTGTTTAGAAAGTGAAAGAGGAAGAGGAAGGGGAGGTGAAGGAAGAGGAAGGGAGGGTGGAGGAAGGGAGGTGAAGGAAGAGGAAGGGAGGTGAAGGAAGAGGAAGGGAGGTGGAGGAAGGGGAGGTGAAGGAAGAGGAAGGGAGGTGAAGGAAGAGGAAGGGGAGGTGGAGGAAGGGAGGTGAAGGAAGGAAAGGAAAGGGGAGGTGAAGAAGGAAGAGGAAGGGGAGGAGTGAAGGAAGAGGAAGGGGAGAGTGAAGGAAGAGGAAGGGGAGGTGAAGGAAGAGGAAGGGGAGGTGGAGGAAGGGGAGGAGTGAAGGAGAAGAGGAAGGGGAGGTGAAGGAGAAGGAAGAAAGGGGAGGTGAAGGAAGAGGAAGGGGAGGTATGAGAAGGAGAAGGAAAAGGGGAGGAGTGAGAAAGGAGGAAGAGAGAGGAAGGGAGGTGGAGGAAGGGGAGGTGAAGGAAGAGGAAGAGGAAGGGGAGGTGAAGGAAGAGGAAGGGGAGGTGAAGGAAGAGGAAGGGGAGGTGAAGGAAGAGGAAGAGGAAGGGGAGGTGAAGGAAGAGGAAGGGAAGTATTTCAGTTATCTTACAGTGGGAGAGGATCCGTCGGTAACTTCTCGACCAATCAAGAACTTGTAACCAAACTGGAATTTTCACTCGAGGATTCTATTCGCTGCCTGGTGACTGTGCAAAAGGCTACCAGGCGAGGAATTTAGGTTGATACACACACACTCTCTCTCTCTCTCTCTCTCTCTCTCTCTCTCTCTCTCTCTCTCTCTCTCTCTCTCTCTCTCTCTCTCAGTAGTCACCGACTCACGCACACCTTGTCACCAGCCCACCTGTAATTATGGATTGACCGCCCACACACTATCACCACCACCACCACCACCACGCTTCAGCCACACCCACCTCACCTCCACCACACCGTGCTACCGCTTACACTCCTACCCTACCTACACCCATCACCCTCCCATCACCCACGCTTCACTCACACCAGCACCCACACCCCAGCCCAACCAACCACCACTGTTAGCCCGCCTATCCCCGCTGCCGCCCACGTTAAACTCTCTCTCTCTCTCTCTCTCTCTCTCTCTCTCTCTCTCTCTCTCTCTCTCTCTCTCTCTCTCTCTCTCTCTCTCTCTCTCTCTCTCTCTAGATTTTGCTCTCTTCCCTCTCTTCCCGCCTCTGTCCCGCCAGCCAGATCTCACCCCCTCCTTTTCTCTCCCAGTAGCCAGACCTCCCACCCCCTTCTCTCTCCTCCCCAGTAGCCAGACCTCACCCCCCCCCTTTTCTCCTCCCCAGTAGCCAGACCTCCCCGCCCTTCTCTCTCCTCCCAGTAGCCAGACCTCCCCCCTTCTCTCCTCCCCCAGTAGCCAGACCTCCACCCCCCCTTCTCTCCTCCCCAGTAGCCCAGACCCCACCCTTCCTCTTCTCCCACACAACCAGACCTCCCTTCACCTCCCCCCAGACCCCTCCTCACCAGCCAGCCAGCCAGACCACATCAAGGTATCATAGCGTCAAAATAAAGGTTATATACTAGTAATTATTCCTAATAGACCCTCATTTAAGTTACCTCAACCACTTAAGACCCGTTACTATTGACGGCCATTAGGACAGATTCCCATAATTTAATGTTTCATATATTTAACGTTTACTATATTTCGCAAACTGGTGATTATTATGACTCATTAAAACAATGAAGAGATGGAAATCAAAATGGCGTCAGATGAATACCTAACCTAACCTAACCTAACCTAACCTTATATGAGTCGTTAAACGGATATGAATTTACGTACGAATCTTTGTGAATCTGAAGAGGCAATTTTAGGACTCGTAATAACTCGCCTCTTCAATGAACGAATCAACTTACAGTACAGTTGAACTTTACCTGTCTAATTAAGTGCAGGTAAAGTAATTAGTAACATTACATACAGGTGTTGCCTTAATCCATTAATAAACAAGAACATTTATTTATTTTTATCAATTACAGAACTATAACCAATTAGTAGATAATTAATAGCCAGTATCAGGGTATTATTACTATCTATTGTGTCTATCGTCTGTCTGTGGTGAGCCTCGATAGACAGATACGGGGAGGAGGCCAAGATCAGACGGGACAGGTGGGTCATTTAGCTCCTGTCATGGTAAATTAACAGGTGACTTAATTTATTCATCACCTTGATACCTGTGTTACCTGTTTCTGGGATTCTTGAAGGTAATGTAATTGTGATGTGTCTGTCTGTCTGTCTGTCTGTCTGTCCTTTTTGGCTTTGTCTGTCTGTTCCTGTCAATCTCTCTCTGAACTAATGATCAATACCCCCTTTCCCTTTCCTCCTCCTCATTCTTCCCTCCCCTCCCTTTACTCCTCGCCTCCCCCCCCCCTTACTCCTCTTCCCTCCCTTGACTGGTGGTGTGGGGCCAATTTTCACTCCAATTGTTTATGTTTTGTTCCCACCTTTTGTTTATATACTACATGTAAGAACAAAAGCCCATCGGGGTAGAATGCAGCCCATTCTAGGTGATTGGAAAGGTGTTAAATAAAAGTGAAAGAACAGAGATTGGATTTAAAAGGATTAATTAATTCTAGCTATTTATTCAGCTTCTGATTATGAGGTAAAATAATATCGGTACTGTGAGGAATTTTGTTCATTAATTACGTATAAATTAGTCATTTTATCTTGCCAGGGTTATAAGTATGTTTCACACTCGCGGTCAAAACAAGTATCTATACGGTTTTATACGAGACAATATGACACAACGGACGATGGATTTTGATAACTTTACCGATACAATGGGGGTGGTAGTGTTCGTTGTGAAATTCATCGTTCCCCCTCGGTAAAGATAATTTTTTTTGGGGGGGAAGTGTTTACCTGAGCTTGTATCTTTATCTGTAGTTTTATTAATATATCAAGCTGTACAGGTAATAATGACTGGTTGGAGGTCAAATGAGCACCCCAGTCTTATTGTAGTTCCAGTCTTAACAGATCCCATAATGACTGAAACCAATTAAGACTGTAATCCTATCTTAATTGCTTGATTGGGCTAACTTGGGTGCTCCATAGAACTAGCGATTAAACTGATGAAATTAAATTACCCCCATGTAAAAATAGAATAGCCGGAGTTGATGTAAATGGACATAGAAAGACGAATAAGTCTTTACCAGTAGATAGTTATAAGACCTTCACGTCAACTTTGTCAAGGATAATAAGATAAAGGTGTGTAAATGTTGAGCATTATTGTGACTTTTAGGTGTACAGCGATAAATGCCAGAGATTTTGAGGTATTGACTCACTTAATGCCAGAGATTTTAAGGTATTGACTCACTTAATGCCAGAGATTTTGAGGTATTGACTCACTTAATGCCAGAGAATTTGAGGTATTGACTCACTTAATGCTAGAGATTTTAAGGTATTGACTCACTTAATGCCAGAGATTTTAAGGTATTGACTCACTTAATGCCAGAGATTTTGAGGTAT
The DNA here is from genome assembly GCF_018991925.1 of Homarus americanus. Lineage (NCBI taxonomy): Eukaryota > Metazoa > Arthropoda > Malacostraca > Decapoda > Nephropidae > Homarus > Homarus americanus. Next base: position 6,352,736 of record NW_024724368.1, on the reverse strand, counting down.
TGACTCACTTAATGCCAGAGAATTTGAGGTATTGACTCACTTAATGCCAGAGATTTTAAGGTATTGACTCACTTAATGCCAGAGAATTTGAGGATTAACTCACTTAATGCCAGAGATTTTAAGGTATTGACTCACTTAATGCCAGAGAATTTGAGGTATTGACTCACTTAATGCCAGAGATTTTAAGGTATTGACTCACTTAATGCCAGAGAATTTGAGGATTAACTCACTTAATGCCAGAGAATTTGAGGTATTGACTCAGTGAAATGCCAGAGAATTTAAGGTATTGACTCACTTAATGCCAGAGAATTTGAGGTATTGACTCACTTAATGCCAGAGATTTTAAGGTATTGACTCACTTAATGCCAAAGATTTTAAGGTATTGACTCACTTAATGCCAGAGAATTTGAGGTATTGACTCAGTGAAATGCCAGAGAATTTAAGGTATTGACTCACTTAATGCCAGAGATTTTAAGGTATTGACTCAGTGAAATGCCAGAGATTTTAAGGTATTGACTCAGTGAAATGCCAGAGAATTTGAGGTATTGACTCAGTGAAATGCCAGAGAATTTAAGGTATTGACTCACTTAATGCCAGAGATTTTAAGGTATTGACTCACTTAATGCCAGAGATTTTAAGGTATTGACTCAGTGAAATGCCAGAGATTTTAAGGTATTGACTCAGTGAAATGCCAGAGACTTTAAGGTATTGACTCACTTAATGCCAGAGAATATGAGGTATTGACTCACTTAATGCCAGAGAATTTAAAGGATTGACTCACTTAATGACAGAGAATTTGAGGTATTGACTCACTTAATGCCAGAGAATTTGGGGTATTGACTCACTTAATGCCAGAGATTTTAAGGTATTGACTCACTTAATGCCAGAGAATTTAAGGTATTGACTCACTTAATGCCAGAGAATTTGAGGTATTGATTCACTTAATGCCAGAGAATTTGAGGTATTGACTCACTTAATGCTTAAGAGATTTTAAGGTATTGACTCAGTGAAATGCCAGAGATTTTAAGGTATTGACTCAGTGAAATGCCAGAGACTTTAAGGTATTGACTCACTTAATGCCAGAGAATATGAGGTATTGACTCACTTAATGCCAGAGAATTTAAGGGATTGACTCACTTAATGACAGAGAATTTGAGGTATTGACTCACTTAATGCCAGAGAATTTGAGGTATTGACTCACTTAATGCCAGAGATTTTAAGGTATTGACTCACTTAATGCCAGAGAATTTAAGGTATTGACTCACTTAATGCCAGAGAATTTGAGGTATTGATTCACTTAATGCCAGAGAATTTGAGGTATTGACTCACTTAATGCCAGAGAATTTGAGGTATTGACTCACTTAATGCCAGAGATTTTAAGGTATTGACTCACTTAATGCCAGAGATTTTAAGGTATTGACTCACTTAATGCCAGAGAATTTGAGGTATTGATTCACTTAATGCCAGAGAATTTGAGGTATTGACTCACTTAATGCCAGAGATTTTAAGGTATTGACTCACTTAATGCCAGAGAATTTGAGGTATTGATTCACTTAATGCCAGAGAATTTGAGGTATTGACTCACTTAATGCCAGAGAATTTGAGGTATTGACTCACTTAATGCCAGAGATTTTAAGGTATTGACTCACTTAATGCCAGAGATTTTAAGGTATTGACTCACTTAATGCCAGAGAATTTGAGGTATTGATTCACTTAATGCCAGAGAATTTGAGGTATTGACTCACTTAATGCCAGAGATTTTAAGGTATTGACTCACTTAATGCCAGAGATTTTAAGGTATTGACTCACTTAATGCCAGAGAATTTAAGGTATTGACTCACTTAATGCCAGAGATTTTAAGGTATTGACTCACTTAATGCCAGAGATTTTAAGGTATTGACTCACTTAATGCCAGAGATTTTAAGGTATTGACTCTGTGTTGAAGCGCCTTAAGGGAACGCACTTTGAGGTGATGTGTATGTGTGATAATAATATTTATGGAGTTTGTTCAAGGTTGTATACAAGGGAGAACCAAACAGTAGGGGACGTCGAGAGAGATAGAGATAAAGTGAGACAAAGACAGGGAGATATATTGAGAGAGACAGATACATAGAGAGAGAGACACACATACAGTATACATTAAGAGAGAGAAAAAGAAAGATATATTTAGAGCGAGAGATAGACAGACAGAGAGATACCACAGTCGAGGAAGCAGAAAGGTGAGAGAGATATAATAGCATTTTGAAGTATGGTGTGTGTGTGTGTGTGTGTGTGTGTGTGTGTGTGTGTGTGTGTGTGTGTGTGTGTGTGTGTGTGTGTGTGTGTGTGTGTGTGTGTGTGTGATTAGTATTTTTTTTTTTGGTGTTGTGTGTATGAGTGTCTTGTGAATATAGTATTAGTATAAAATAGTAGTAATAATAATAGTAAGTATTAATAGTAGTAATAGTAGTAGCAAACGCTGGACCACTAACCACCTTAACACACCCCCCCCCTCCTCTCAGGTAACATACACAACTTGCTAAACAGTGTCCATGAATGTGTTACTTTGGTGGTATATAATATCTTTGGCTCTCTGGTAACTACTACTACTACTACCTACTACTACTTATTAGTGGATCGCTTAGTCAACTCCAAGGCGTCTGTAGATCGTGTGGTTTGGTCTCAAGGTTTACAGTGTCTCAGCGTTTGGCCTAAATTGGTTCAATACTGTGAGTGAATGAGTGAATTGGTGAGTGAGTGGGTGGGTGAGTGAGTGAGTGGGTGGGTGGGTGGTTGGGTGAGTGAGTGAGTGGGTGGGTGGTAGGTGGGTGAGTGAGTGGGTGGGTGAGTGAGTGGTGGGTGGGTGAGTGGGTGAGTGATTGGGGGGTGGGTGAGTGGGTTTATTATACATGTTGTTTAATTTTGTATATTTTATAATGTATTTCAGTTGTATTTTCTATAATATACCTCGAATACTTCGTCTGGATACTTTATATAATTGCTGTATTTTCATATTTAGTAAAACAGCAAGAACACCTTTACCGTGTCATTTGTATATTCAATAACACCTTTACTGCTTTATTTACATATTCAATAACACCTGTTTTGCGTCATTTGCGTCATTTGCATATTCAATAATACCTGTACTGCGTCATTTGTATATTCAATAACACCTGTACTGCGTCATTTGTATATTCAATAACACCTGTACTGCGTCATTTGTATATTCAATAACACCTGTACTGCGTCATTTGCATATTCAATAACACCTGTACTGCGTCATTTGTATATTCAATAACACCTGTACTGCGTCATTTGTATATTCAATAACACCTGTACTGCGTCATTTTGTATATTCAATAACACACATACTGCGTCATTTGTATATTCAATAACACCTGTACTGCGTCATTTTGTATATTCAATAACACCTGTACTGCGTCATTTGTATATTCAATAACACCTGTACTGCGTCATTTTGCATATTCAATAACACCTGTACTGCGTCATTTGTATATTCAATAACACCTGTACTGCGTCATTTGCATATTCAATAACACCTGTACTGCGTCATTTGCATATTCAATAACACCTGTACTGCGTCATTTGTATATTCAATAACACCTGTACTGCGTCATTTGTATATTCAATAACACCTGTACTGCGTCATTTGTATATTCAATAACACCTGTACTGCGTCATTTGTATATTCAATAACACCTGTACTGCGTCATTTGTATATTCAATAACACCTGTACTGCGTCATTTGCATATTCAATAACACCTGTACTGCGTCATTTGTATATTCAATAACACCTGTACTGCGTCATTTGCATATTCAATAACACCTGTACTGCGTCATTTGCAAGTTAACACACCTGTACTACCTCACATATATAATTCTTTATTTCGTTTCACTTTGGCCAAGTTAAACAGTCAGTAATTTTTAAAGAAACGTTCGGTGCTTTAATCAACAATTCTCAAACTAAGAAAAATTTTACCTCAAATTATATAGAAATACAAAGTTCATTTACCTTTCCTTTCATTCAATACTTCACCAATGGGAAATCTCTTCAATGGACAGAATTCCCTTCCATCTACGACTTTCAGCGACTATTAATACGATATTTAATGTAATTGACTAAATAATCGACTCAATTAGCCTTTGTTGTCTAATGTGTTCGCCTGCGTCTTCTCCAGTTATTTCTGAAGTGAGTGTTTGAATGGAAGGAGAGGGTCATTGTCTGCATGTCGCGTCGTATAAAAAAAAGCCCACATCTATATTAAGACGTAGGTATAGGAAGTATGCGTGTATATTCTGTGTGATTCTGATAAGTGTAAGAAACTAATGAACAGAACACACCGAGCGTTAGAACCTCAGGTGTTATATTCTGAAACAATTTGTTCTTCACACCTCGTGGAAAATATTTCACAGCTGAGGTAAACTTCACAACGCTTAAAAGTTGTTATCTCGTATCTTTAAACTGAATCTTTATAACCATCACAACACCTTAATGGTTGCCTGTCGTGTAATACCCAGGTTCCCAGTTACTGCCGGGTAGACAGAGGCAAATAGCGTAGAGGAACTTGCCCACAGCTTCACCCTGCCTGGGGATCGAACGTGGGTCCGCTCGCTTGCAAGGCTAACATGCTGACCATTACACCACAGGTCGCCACAACACCATTACCACATAAAATAACCACAAGATCAACATAACTTAAAACATTCTAGATTTGTTAATTATTTTTGTATTTTTATTTTTACATTCACCCCGACAATCTCTTAAGATCTGCGCCACCACCCACCCCACCTACTCCCCCACCCACCCCACCTACTCCCCCACTCACCCCACCTACTCCCTCTACCATCTGAGAATGTATATAACAGCCCACTCACTCCCTAGCAGATGTTTCGTGTTATCCTTATTTGAAGTTGTGTTACACCTGTCATCCACACATGATGTCTTGTATACCTGGGGAGGGTGGATGGGAAGGGAGGAAAAGGTGTGGTAGGGGTTGGGAAGGAGGGAGGAGGAAGGAGGAAAAGGTAATGTTAGGGATTGGGAGGGTGGATGGGAAGGGAGGGGAAAGGTGTGGTAGGGGTTGGGAAGGAGGAGGAGGGAAGGGAGGGTTATATTTACGTGTGAAGATAATTGACTTGACTTACCTGGGTGTTGCTGGGGTTGAAGAGTTGATTGATTGAGGAAGTTGAAAGTTGATTTGTTTTGTTGCTTCCGCCACTTCTTCCTCACCTCACTGGTATTTTGTCTCTCTCTCTCTCCACTATTTGTTTCTCTGTTTATGTTAGTTCACGCGATTTCTTCTGTTTTATCAGTGAAATTACACAACTTTTTTCAATATTTTTTGGGGGGTTACTTTTCATTCGTGTATCTTTTTAATTCGGGGATTATATGTACCCTCTAATTCCTTATAATTTCTCAAAGTCAATTTTTCATTTTTTTTCAGTCAAGTTTCCGTGAATAATTTATTTTATTTCATTTATTTATTAATTTCTATTCTTCTCGTTTATTGAGTCAAAATCCACAACTATTTCTCGTGGTCACAATGCAATTTCCATTTATTTCCTCTAAGTCACTTTTTACACACTGTCATCTTGTCACTACAACTCACCTCAAGGACGATTTATCATGTCTAGTAATATTGATATTTTCTCACATCTTTGTTTAACCTGAAAGTTCTCCTGAAACACCTGTTGAGTAAAACACTAATATTGAGCTTCATTATCCAGGTGTGTGAACATATGACTCCAACACACCTGAGTTAATTAATAGTTTTACCTGTGTTATATTTCTAAACCTGATCACTATGTTGTTATTGTTTTTTGTAATTAATCAGTTATTGGGTGATAAAAGTAATATATTTGGGGGATCTTTTACTTCATATTATTTTTCTCTGGAGTTAATACAGGTAACTCAATCACTTCTCGTCAGGTGATGTGGTTTGTCTTACTGGAATGTCAAGTCAGCTGATGGGTGTTTACATTTTGACGCGCGTAGTCACTCGTTTGGTGTTCATTGGTTTGTTCATCAGCTGACACAGGGGCTCTTGTTAAGGTGAGCTCGGGTGAACACACACACACACACACACACACACACACACACACACACCTCAACCAGTCTAGGTGAGGACAGGTGAACAGACACACAAAAACACGTGAACACACTCATCTGAATTCACACAGGGCAGGTGAGGGCAGGTGAACACCCCTGAGTTAACACAGGCCATGGAAGCCGCCCCTCCCCTCCCACGCCTGATTAGAGACAGGCCAGGTGAAAGACCTGGCCAGAACAGGTGACGGCAGGTGATGATGACACTTACACTTGTATTAACGCGATAACACTATGAGGTCAGCTCAAGTGAATGAACACACACACACTCACACACACACACACACACACACCCGCAACACACACACCCGCAACACACACACACACACACACACACCCGCAACACACACACACACCCGCAACACACACACACACCTGTTGGTAGTGGCGGCAGCGGCGTGACGGGAGAAGGATCGACAAGAGTGAGCGAGCGACCCAACAGCGCGAGGACCTGAGGTCTTCTGAACCGATGGCGGTCGACCAGCTCCCCCCTCCCTCTCTCCCTCTCTCGGTGGTGGGGCGGAGCTTACCGTGCCTACCACCTTCCTCCTTCCCTCCTTCTCGCCCATTCCTTCCTCCTTTCCCATTATTTCCTCCTTCCTTCTCTCACTTCATTCCCTTCCGTTCTCTACCTCCCTTCCTCCCTCCCCCCTTCTTCCTTCTCTCACTTCCTTTTCGTTTTTCCTCCCTCCCTCCGCTCTCTCCTTTCCCCCATTTTCACCCTCCATCCTTCCTTTTACCTCCCACCTTTCCTCCCTCATTTCTCCCTCACTTTTCTTCCAATTTTACTTCATTTCCTCTTTTATTTTCCTTTTAATTCTTATTTTTTCCATTTATTTTTATTATTCCCTCTTTTGTTTTTCTTTCCGTGCTTTTAGTCTTAGTCTTCTTCCCTCTTCTCCATTTCCTTCTTCCAAGAAAAAAATACAAGAAAAAGGAGTAAGAGAGAGAGAGAGAGAGAGAGAGAGAGAGAGAGAGAGAGAGAGAGAGATGGATGATGATGAAAAAGAAAAAATATAAATAACACCATAATAAATAAATAATGAATAATCCAAATAAACTTAAAATAAATAATAAATTGTAAAAATTATACACAAAAAAAAACGAAAAATTCTGAGACCTCCGCAAAAAAAAAATCCTGCCTTACCAAAAATACATAAAATAATAAAATAAAAGTGAGAAAATGTTAAGAGTTTTTACTGTCGACAAAAACTACATAAAACTACAAAATGATTTAAAAACGGGTTATATTAAGTGTGTTACAAAAATAAACTCATTCATGTTTATTTATTATTATTATTTATTTCTTTATGTTTATTTGTTTATTTACTTACGTATCTGTTTGGTTTAAGGTTGAGGATTATTGTTATTTGTGAAGAAAGATTAATTATTATTCAGCTCGATTATATAACCCGGATGTAAATTTAGTTAATAGATACAGATCATGGTTCACTTCTTCTCTCTTATCTTCCTCCATCATTCATCCTTCTCCTCCACCTCCTCCATACCTCTCCACCTCTACCCTCCTCCTCCTCCTCCTTTTCTTGCATCCCTGTATTCCTCTCTCTCTCTCTCTCTCTCTCTCTCTCTCTCTCTCTCTTATCTTTTCATTTCAATTTTCTTCTCAAGTTTTACACAACAATCTGACAGGAGTTCTGGGATAGCTTTCACTAAGGCCTTTGTAGGATTCACCACTTGAAGGATTCTGCAGTAAAGGATAATGAAGGCTCTAGGGATCCCTTGGGATGATATAGTGCAGGAGGGGAGTTTAGTGGAGAGAGGGGGTGAGTTTAGAGAGAGAGGTGAGCTTAGAGAGAGAGGGGGTGAGTTTAGAGAGAGAGGGGGTGGAGTTTAGAGAGAGAGAGAGGGGTGGGGAGTTTAGAGAGAGAGAGAGGGGGGTGAGTTTAGAGAAAGAGAGAGGGGGGAGAGAGTTTAGAGAGAGAGGGGGGGAGAGTTTAGAGAGAGGGGGGGGAGAGTTTTGAGAGAGAGAGGGGGGGAGAGTTTAGAGAGAGAGAGAGGGGGAGAGTTTAGAGAGAGGGGGTGAGTTAGAGAGAGAGAGGGGGAGAGTTAGAGAGAGGGGGGAGAGTTTAGAGAGAGGGGAGTTTAGGAGAGAGGGAGAGTTTAGAGGGGGAGAGTTTAGAGGAGAGAGAGGGGGGGAGAGTTTAGAGAGAGAGAGGGGGGTGAGTTTAGAGGAGAGGGGAGAGTTTAGAGAGGGTGAGAGTTTAGAGAGAGGGGGGAGTGAGAGGTGAGAGAGAGAGAGGGGGGAGGTAAAGGAGGGAGAGAGATATAAAGGCCAGGGGGAAGGAGAGAGAAAGAGATACAGGGAGAGATAGGGAGAGATGAAAGTGAGAGAGAGAGAAAGTTGAAGAAAGACAGGAAGGATGAGAGACATAGATAAGAAATTAGGAAGAGATAGGAGGAAGGAGGAGAGAGAAGGGACAAGAATAAAGACAATAGGAGAAAGAGAAATAGAGGAAAAAGGAAGAAATCAAGTGTAGGAAGTGAGGAAGATTATAGGGGAGAGAAGAAAGAAAGAAAGGAAGGACAAAGAAAGAAGAAAAATGACGTACAGACAGGAGTTCTACATAACACAATAGACCGTGAAGAAAAAATGAAACAAATAAACACATTAACAGAAAAAAACGAATCATAAACTTTCTTTCTTTCTTTCGTATCTCTCTCTCTCTCTCTCTCTCTCTCTCTCTCTCTCTCTCTCTCTCTCTCTCTCTCTCTCTCTCTCTCTCACACAACCTCCTCGCTACTAAGGCATTACAGTAGATTACAGGCGGTACAGTCTGAGTATACTATTGTAGGGAAGTATAATAGTACAGTAATATATACATTGTGTGATCTGTTATGGAATTATTCATAAATATATATATATTGTCTATGTGTCTGTTTGTTTGTTTGTCTTTCTTCTTATCTCTATTTTTATCTTAGAATTGGTCTGTTTATCTATCTATTATATCTTTATCTATCTATTATATCTGTTTATCTATCTATTATATCTATTTATCTATCTATTATATCTATTTATCTATCTATATATCTATCTATCTATTATATCTATTTATCTATTATATCTGTTTATCTATCTATTTATCTATTTATCTATATATCTCTCTATCTATCTATTATATCTATTTATCTATCTTTTATATCTATTTATCTATTTATCTTTTTTAAAGTATTTATATAAGACCAAAAAGGAATTGATAAATTAGACGTAATAGAATTGATAAAAACATAATTAAATAAATACTTGAGTAAAGGTGAATAAAGAAATAAATGTACAAATAAATTAACAAAAACACTGTGGTTAATTTTTTGGGGGAATAAAGTTGAACAAAAATCAAATAAATATAATTAAGTAAATCAGTTCGTGGGATGATTTAACTCAGTGAGATTTTGTCCTCAATTATTGGATTTATTTTTTTGCTGTTAGTCCGATTGATGGTGGTAGTTAAGAAGCCGTGGTTACATATTAATATTAACACGATGACGAGGAGATATTAATATTCTGATGTAATTAAAGGGTTCTACCTACCTCCCCCCCTCTCTCTTTCTCTCTCTATCCTACCCCCCCTCCTTCTCTGGTCTCACCTCTCCTCATTCTCATCTTACCCCCTCCTTCTCTCTCATCCACCCTCCTCATTCTCTATCCTCCCTTCCTTCTCTCTATCCTCCCCTCCTCCTCCTCTTCATTTCTCTCTATCCTCCTCCCTTCATTCTCTCTATCCTCCCCCCTCATTTCTCTATCCTTCCCTCTATATTATCTCTCTCTCCCTTGGTGTTCGATATAGTTATCATGGTAATCGACTTAGTAATTATGTTAATCGACTAACTGGTGTTCGTAATCGACTTATAATTCTGGGTATTCGACTTAGTAATCTTGGTAAACGGACCTCGTAAGTTTCAAATGGACCCATGAAAAGTTTCAAGACAAAGTGTGTTGACAAGTTTATAGTTCACACACACACACACACACACACACACACACACACACACACACACACACACACACACACACACACACACACACACACACACACCACATATCCATCCAATCAGGGGTCACCAAGATCTAATTATTGCTATCAATTAAGCCGGCCTTGACAGATAGATAGATAGACATTCACCTCACTAGCAAGAATCATCCACCAGTCAGGTCAACCAGCGTGGGCCTTGTGATGCGTGGTTAGGTTAGGTTAGGTTACGTTAAGCTAGGTTAGGTTAAGTTAGGTTAGGTTAGTTTACTGATGCAATTAGCTACTGTGTACATTATTAGACAGGTGTGTTTTACATAGTTGGTACAAAGGTGTGGATTAACTGGTACAAAGGTGTGGATTAACTGGTACAAAGGTGTGAATTAACTGGTACAAAGGTGTGGATTAACTGGTACAAAGGTGTGAATTAACTGGTACAAAGGTGTGAATTAACTGGTACAAAGGTGTGGATTAACTGGTACAAAGGTGTGAATTAACTGGTACAAAGGTGTGGATTAACTGGTACAAAGGTGTGGATTAACTGGTTCAAAGGTGTGAATTAACTGGAACAAAGGTGAGAATTAACTGGTACAAGAGGTGCTAATTAACTGGTAAAAAGAGACGAAATAGGGACAGATATACGAATTAACTGTCACAACGATATTTTTTTTTCTGTCTCTGTCTGTCTGTTTGTCTGTCAGAAATTTCACTCTTTCCTGAAACACAAACACGTTATTTTTTTTCCCTATAATAACACGGGCAACACACGGGGTAAAATATATAAGAATAGTGGTATTATCAGGACAGATTGGTTGACGAAATTAAAACACCGATTTATTTTTGTTTTAATTACGAGGCCAATTACTGTGTTTGTGTGTGTGTTTGTTTTGTGTGTTTTTTTATATTATATTATGGTTCAAACAGTAAGTAGTATGCGTTAAGTTTGATTTGGATGTGTGTGTGTGTGTGTGTGTGTGTGTGTGTGTGTGTGTGTGTGTGTGTGTCCAAGCGTATGAATAATAAAACTAAAGGTAAACGAAAACAAAAATTACTAAAGCAATTGTATTCACCTGTTCAAACCAGTAACCAAACAAACAAAACACAAAACAAATACAAACAAACACTGCCAACAACAATAAACAAATAATATATCCCTAATACAATTTCTAGGACTAAAAAAAATAATCGAAATAATAACACGTGTTTATTTTTCATTTAAACTTATTGGCATTTATATATATTTTTTTTTTTTTCATAGTCTGGTTTAAATAACACAGGAATAATGATTATATAATATATTCTTCTCACTGGGGTCATTGTTATATCAGTCATGTCGGTAAAGGTTGGTTAGGTTAGGTTAACATTACTATTAAAATATTGCGATAAGAACAAAATTTAATAAAAGACAAATAAATAATATATGGTTAGTGAGAGAGAGAGAGAGAGAGAGAGAGAGAGAGAGAGAGAGAGAGAGAGGGGTGAAAGAGGTTGCAATGACGCTTAGCTCAAGAGGGGGGGGGGAGGAAGGTAAGCTGAAGGAAGGGAGGAATGCTGACTGATAAATGGAAGGAATAAGATCAAGGTATCAGAGGATTTTCTTGAAACAATCCAGGACTGTTTCCTAAGTCAACATATAACCGAACTCACCCGGGGTAATAATATACTCGATTTAGTTCTGTCGAAGAGAGAAAACCTTATTAGCACTGTCGAGGTAGGGAACGAACTTGCAAACAGCGATCACAAAGAAATTAGATTCCAGTTAGATTTTCAGGTCAGACATAAAGGGAATTCCATTAAAGTACCAGATTTTAGAAGGGCAGACTTTGATAGTTTAAAGAGGCAGCTGAGAGAGGGGGTGTCCCGCTTGGGTGTGAACCTGACAGATGACACCGACCTGATAACGAGATCTGAGATTGCTGAGTTCCAAGACAATTTAAATAATGAGTTACTTAATGCACAAAGGCAGAACATACCATACAAAAAACTCAGATCAGACAACAATGACCCTAAATGGATAAATAATTATTTAAAGAACATTATTGGCCAAAGGAAGGCTATAGGTAGAAGGATAAATCGTGGCGAAATTTACCTCCGGGAGTATTATAAGGTACTGGCCGGTAGGGTTAAGACCGAGATAAGAAAAGCGAAGAGGAATTATGAACTGAAGATAGCAGGGGAGGCGAAGACAAACCCCAAAGGATTCTACCAAATGTATCAAACTAAAACACGAGATAAGATTGGACCAATACTTTCAGATCCCGGCGAGCTAACTGATAACGACTGAAAAATGAGCAGTAATCTTAATAAATATTTTTCAACAGTTTTCACCACCGAAAATTTAAACATGATACCCGAGGCACCGACTCTATTCAGAAATAGTGAAGAAAACAAATTAAGCGAGATAGTAGTGACTAGTAACGATGTTAATAAGCAAATAGACAAACTGAAGCCTAATAAGTCACCTGGTCCCGATGAGATATTTGCCAGAGTATTAAAGGAATGTAAGGAAGAGCTTAGTATGCCCTTAGCAAAGTTGTTTAACATGTCATTAAAAACAGGTGTAGTACGAGAATCCTGGAGGATAGCGAATGTAATACCGATTTTCAAGAAGGGGGATAGATCACTATCCTCTAACTACCTGGGCGGTAAATTAGTAGAATCATTTATTTCAAACTCTATTAGAAAGCACCTGGAGAAGCACAAGATGGCCAATGATTCCCAACATGGCTTCACAAGCGGGCGTTCATGTCTAACTAATCTATTAACATTCTTTTCATCAGTTTTCGAATCGGTGGACGAGGGGCACTATTATGATGTGGTATATCTCGACTTTAGCAAAGCCTTCAACAGAGTCCCCCACGAAAGACTAATTAGAAAGGTAGAAGCGCATGGCATCAAAGGTAATATCCTTAAATGGATTAGGGCGTGGTTACGGGACAGGAAACAACCAGTGAGCCTAAACAACACTAAATCGCATTGGAGCAACGTCACTAGTGGAGTACCCCAGGGCTCAGTACTTGGACCATTATTATTTATTATATACATAAACGACATAGATATCGGCATAGACAGCAACATAAGTAAATTTGCTGATGACACTAAAATAGGATGTGTAATTAAATCTGACGAGGACTCAGCAAAACTACAGGAAGATCTAAACAAATTTTTCGAATGGGCAGAAAAATGGCAGATGAAATTCAATGTGGACAAATGTAAAGTACTCAATATAGGAGATGTAAACAGGGAAACCAGTTACCAGATGAACAACGATGCCATTGTGGAATCCGACTGCGAGAGAGATTTAGGAGTAATGATAAGTAGGAATCTTAAGCCAAGTAAACAATGTGTTTTTGCTCGCAACAAGGCTAATAAAGTACTTGGGTTCATGCAAAGGAGTGTTAGTTACAAGACTAGCGATGTCATCTTAAAATTATATCTAGCGCTTGTGAGACCTCACCTAGATTATGCAGTTCAGTTCTGGTTACCGTATTACAGAATGGATATAGAATCCTTGGAAAGAATCCAGAGGAGAATGACAAGACTACTCCCGGGCATTAGGAACCTTGAATACAGAGACAGGTTAAAGCATCTTAATTTGCACTCCCTCGAGAGACGTAGAGTGAGGGGCGACATGATAGAGGTGTATAAATGGAAGTCAGGGTTAAACAAAGGGGACATTACAAAGGTACATAAACTATCCAACCAGGAGCGAACTCGTAACAATGGTTTTAAATTAGACAAATTTAGATTTAGGCGCGAAATTGGTAAACATTGGTTTGGAAACAGAGTAGTGGATGAATGGAACAAGTTACCAAATATCATCATTAACTCGAATATGATGGATAGCTTCAAACATAGGTTGGATGTTTATATGAGCAATAGGGGTTGGGTATAAACGGGACTGCCCAGTATGGGCCAATAGGCCCGCTGCAGTTTCCTCCATTCCTATGGGAGAATAGATAGATCGAGGGGATATGGGAATCTATCTATCTATCTATCTATCTATCCATCTATCTATCTATCTGTCTGTCTGTCTGTCTATCTATCTATCTATCTGTCTGTCTATCTATCTATTTATCTGTCTATCTATCTATCTATCTGTCTGTGTCTGTCTATCTATCTCTCTATCTATCTATATATCTATCTATCTATCTATCTGTCTGTGTCGGTTTATCTATCTGTCTATCAATCAATCAGTCTATCTATCTATCTCTCAGTGTACCTAACCTAACCTAACCTAACCTGATCTGATTCGATCTCTTCTTAATGTGACTTACAAATTCAAGAGTTTACGTCACCAACATTCAATAAAAATAAAGTAAATTGGTGTTTTTTTTGTGATTATTTTGTTTTTTGTTTTTGAGCAGTGAACATCCTGCTTTGATGGGGTCATGACCGCGTCGCCATTAAGAGAGAACTACGCTTATTATTATTCTTTTTTCTTATTTATGTCTTAAAATGTAAAATTAATCCGGATTTAATGCCTTACATGCGTTTTCCCTTGTGACGCCATAATCCGGATTACGTCGGGTAGTTTAACCGACCGGTATTTTAACATGTCAGATCGGTTAAATCTCATGTTTTTTTTTTTATAAAAATATTTTTAAGCATGAAGTAAATATGGAATTGACAACCCATCAACGTTCATTATAATTGTCGCGTATATTATGGGCGTAAGGGCGTGTATATGGGCGTAGGGGCGTGTATATGGGCGTAGGGGTGTATATGTATATATGGGCGAAGGAGCGTATATATGGGCGTAGGTGCGTGTATATGGGCGTAGGGGTGTATATATGGGCGTAGGGGCGTATATATGGACGTAGAGGCGTATATATGGGCGTAGGGGCGGCGTTATAGAAATGTAATCATGAAAAAAATATGGTGAGAGTAAATGTTTGTCTGTTTATATAAATTCATCATATTAGTTGGTGAAAGACACTTGTAAACACTGACTGGTGACCGTCTTAACTGGCAGTCAGCCTCCACCAACCACATGACTGTCTCACCACTCTGTTTATTTACTGTTTTTGTTTTCCAGTCTTTTAGCATTAGTAGTGACACTGGTGGGGGGAGGGGGGGGACGTAGGGAGTGGGGGGGAGGGGTAGGGGAGCGGGGGGAGGGGTAGGGAGGGGGAGGGGGATAGGGTGTGCGGTGGGGAGGTAGAGCGGGGAAGGGAGGATGGGGTAGGGGGAGGAAGGGGAGGGTAGGGAGAGCGTGGTAGGGGAGGGGTTGAGTGTTGATTCCCAGTCGGCTTTTGTGGGAGGCAAAGAGAACGTCTGGTCATCAAGTGTGTGTGTGTGTGTGTGTGTGTGTGTGTGTGTGTGTGTGTGTGTGTGTGTGTGTGTGTGTGTGTGTGTGTGTGTGTGTGTGTGTGTGTGTGTTATGTTATGTTATGTTACAGGGATTGTTTGTATGTTAATTGAGCTCGTCTGAACGTTTGTTGTCCTGTCCAGTGTAAATACCAGCCCAAGACAGAAATGAAAGTATATCCCAGATGAAGTTGTGTTTATGTGTGTGTCTGTCGCCCGCAGAACTCGTAACCTTGATTTAGTGGTTCCTTGTCGATGTTTCTGAGGTGGTTTTTTTTTTTTTTTTGTTTATCATTGTATGGGGGATGTTAATGGTGTTTGTTTGTTTGTTTGTTTTTGTGTTTAGTTTTATATTATAAATGGAGTTTTGTTGTGTGTTTATGTGTGTGTGTGTGTGTGTATGTGTGTGTGTGTGTGTGTGTGTGTGTGTGTGTGTGTGTGTGTGTGTGTGTGTGTGTGTGTGTGTGTGTAAGCTGATTGATTTACTAACTAACTGACGGAAACAAAATATACACTTTTAAACAGGTCATTACATTAATTTACTTAGCTTACAGTCCCTTTATGAACACCCTCTCACCCTAGTCGACCGTATACAATAAGCAGGTGGAGTTAGGAAGGAGGTGGAGAATGGGAGGTGGAGAATGGGAGGTGCAGGGAAGAAGGAGTTGGAGGGAGGAAGAGGAAGGAAGTGGAGGGAGGTGGGGAAATGAGTTGGAGGGAGGTGAGGGGAAGAGGGAGGGAAAAGAGTACAGTGTAGGTACTCAGGTAAGGAATTAAGCTTAGTACAGGTGTTCCTAATGGTGTTTTTCGAGTAGGTGGACAAACATAACACCTCGTGACGTAAGGGATTAGCGTCACCGTCATGTAGACTTGTCTGACCAATAGCAGGAGAGTATACAGGTTGATGACGTCATAGAGGGAGATAACAGGGAGAGAAGAAGAGGAAAAATAAATAAACTGGTGAAGAAGATAATGGATGAAGGTGAGAAAGTGAGAAATAAATAAGAGAAGACAAAGGAGGAATTAAAGTAGTGATAACAAAAGTCACCTAACCTAACCAAACCTGACCTGAACTGACCTAACCAAACCTGACCTGACCTGACCTGATAACGAAACAAATCCGGGTGGGTTCCGTTGGGGTTGAATTTCTATATATTTACCTGAACACCCAGAGATTAATTAAGGTTATCCGCCGACCCTCAGGTATTTTAAGGTCGATTCTCATTTGTTTTATGCTTCCTACTCCTGGATCTTATTAGGTTAGTGGAATATCCTGTAGGAATCTGTGTATGAGGGCGAGTGGGAGGATCTGAGAAGGTAAAGGGATCCTAGTGTAGTGTAGGATCCCTCAAACAAACTTCGTATCTCAGAGTGATGTCCTTCTAGGCCGTGGACAGACGTGAGGAAATCACTGAGGTAACATCCAGGACCCCCAGACGTGTGTGGGGGAAGAGGGAGAGAGATATAGGAGGGCGGTAGGATCTGGAGGAACTCTGAGCTGAGGTGCAAGATTGGCTCCGGGGAGATATTCAAGTACTCCAGATCGATGTTGAAGACACACTAGCACACGTGGGCGGCTCTTCCCTTAGAAGCCAGCGGTATCTTGAGGACAAAGGGACATACAAAAGACCCTTCTAATAGGACCTCACTCATATAGGATTCTAGGACTCTGAGAGGGGATCTGAAAGGACACTACAATTCTCAATTTGGTGTCTCAGTGCATATAAAGCGAATGATCCTACTGTGAAAACCTTTAAGGATGTAAAGGATATCAAGGAGCCTAATTGTGAGGGCGGAGAGAAGGCGTTTGTGTCCTTCAGGAGGTCACAGTAACTCAGCAGAGCCCCCCGTCTTCTCTCTGGAGACAAGGAGACATAATTAGGTTTACTGCAGTTCTCTTGACGAGGAGGAAGCTTCAACACACTTACACTCGCTCGCTTCTGTCTGGGTGTGTTAGGGTGTGTTGTGTTTGTTTGGGTGTGTGGGGTGTGTTCTACCTCTTAATAATAATAATAATAATAATAATTAACGGTTTATTGAAAAAATTCTGCAGCCCGAAGGCTGAAAATATACATTGGACATAAATGACTTATTACATACATTGGTGGTTTAACAAAAGCCTTCATTAGAGAAAGGTAAAGGAACATACAGTGAACATACAGATTAATGTAGGTGTTGAACAGCAAACTCGTAGTGTAGTAACTCCCTCCCAGATGGTGTTAGGAGGAACTCACGTGGTGTAGTAGTTCCCTCAGATGGTGTTATGAGGGACCTGGCGTGGTGTAGTAATTCCCTCACAGATGGTGTGATGAGGGACTTGACGTGGTGTAGTAATTCCCTCACATATGGTGTTATGAGGGACATGTGGTGTAGTAATTCCCTCACAGATGGTGTTATATGAGTGAGGTTTGGTCCCAGGCCTTCCTATCGTAGACGGATTAACACATCGCTGGTTGTTGTTGGGTCTCACGGGCCGTTATCACTGGGTACCTGGGACCTCACTGTGTGAAGGTTAACTTGGGTACGACTGTTACTGTTGAGTTGTTCTCACTGACTTAAGCACTGTTCACCACTGTTCACCTCTGTTTAACACTGGTTCCATTCCTTTCCTAAATGAAATTGTAACTTCTGGCGAGAACTTGTTGATATTCCGGTGGGGAGGAGGGTTCAGGGGAGGGGGTTGGTATGGGC
>NW_024724368.1:6322142-6332142 GCF_018991925.1 Homarus americanus | reverse complement strand
AATCTGATGGTTTAGAATAGTGGGATGTAAAAATATGTTTTGAATTTTTGTGTGATATGGGGTAAAAGTTAAATCTGTTTGTATTGAAATCTGATGGTTAAAATAGGTTAAAATCTGGGAATTTTAAGTATTTTTTTATGCGGAAATCTGGGATGCTGTGAAATCTGGTCTTTCTTTTGGATTAACTTAAAATCTGGAGCTAGAATTCTAAATAATATGAAATAGCGTTTTTTTGTAATCTAATTAAAATCTGAGGCTAAAACGAGAAAAAACCCATTATTATCAGACTTCATAAATCGACTAAAATCTGAAAATCTGAAACATAACAAAATATGAGACCCTCGATATAGCGGACTTTCATCTCTATATAATTCATTAGAGGAAGGTTTCACATAACGGACCCTCGATATAACGGACTTTCATCTCTATATAATTCATTAGAGGAAGGTTTCACATAACGGACCCTCGATATAACGGACTTTCATCTCTATGTAATTCATTAGAGGAAGGTTTCACATAACGGACCCTCGATATAACGGACTTTCATCTCTATATAATTCATTAGAGGAAGGTTTCACATAACGGACCCTCGATATAACGGACTTTCATCTCTATATAATTCATTAGAGGAAGGTTTCACATAACGGACCCTACTTGATATAGCGGAAATTCCTTATTATAGTCCGTTAAATAGAGGTTTCACTGTATAGAAAAAGGTCAGAATTACTTAACAGTTTCCTTTGTCCTCACTGCCTTTGATACCTACTTTACCTACTTTACCTACTTTACCTACTTTCCCTACTTTCCCTACTTTACCTACTTCCCTACTTTACCTACTTTACCTACTTTACCTACTTTCCCTACTTTACCTACTTTACCTACTTTACCTACTTTACCTACTTTACTTACTTTCCCTACTTTAACCTACTTTACCTACTTTACCTACTTTACCTACTTTCCCTACTTTACCTACTTTCCCTACTTTCCCTACTTTCCCTACTTTACCTACTTCCCTACTTTACCTACTTTACCTACTTTACCTACTTTACCTACTTTCCCTACTTTACCTACTTTACCTACTTTACCTACTTTCCCTACTTTACCTACTTTACCTACTTTACTTACTTTACCTACTTTACCTACTTTACCTACTTTACCTACTCTTTACCTACTTTACCTACTTTACCCACTTTACCTACTTTACTTACTTTACCTACTTTCCCTACTTTACCTACTTTACCTACTTTACCTACTTTCCCTACTTTACCTACTTTACCTACTTTACCTACTTTACCTACTTTCCCTACTTTACCTACTTTACCTACTTTCCCTACTTTACCTACTTTACCTACTTTACCTACTTGTATTTGGGTTCTTGATACATTGGGTAAAATTTGTTTAAAGATCCTAGTCATCTTGTGCCTATGTGTTGATGTGACTTAGAGAGGAAAAAAAAAATTATGAAAGACCAGAGGGAGGTGAGGAAGGAGATATGATTATTTTTTTTATCATCATCACAATAACTCAAATCAACCTGAAAATCCTCTCTAAATTGATTAAGACAAACCTCATTAAATCCCCAGTCTTACGAAGAACACCAGACTGTAATCCCTAATCTGATTCCACCCCCCCTCCCCTCATCTGTCCTACACCACCACCACCTGTAACATAATGTACGTGGGATTATTACATAGACTTAAGACTTTACAGGTAGGATAAAATGTTCATACATACATACATACATACATACATACATACATACATACATAGTTCATAGGTAGAGTGTGACCTCATTACCGCCCACCTAACAACTATCTTATGAGTAGGAGGAAAATTATTGGCCATTCATAAGATTAAAGGGAAAATATCTCGTGTTTATTTCACTTTATTAGACTAGAATTTGTTTCATGCTAATAAGACGAGAGAGAGAGATCAGTCACTTGCTCTAGCAAAACACACAGACCCCAGCTTAGTAAACAGCCTACCTACTATGTGTACATGTTTAACTATTATTTCACTGGGGTCATTAGCCTTAATTACGATGCTACGACACCCACGTTATAGGTATTGCCTCTCTCTCTCTCTCTCTCTCTCTCTCTCTCTCTCTCTCTCTCTCTCTCTCTCTCTCTCTCTCTCTCTCTCTCTCTCTCTCTCTCTCTCTCTCTCTCTCTCTCTCTCTCTCTCTCACGTTACGGTAGTTTGATCTCAAAAGTCACTTAACATAAGGATCAAATTACCTTCATTACTCTGGTATATATAAAAAAAAAACACGTAATTTTGTTGATGTGTTTATTGATGTGTGACGTGTGTGTTGACATACTGAGTCACCCAAAAAGAATAGTACCCAGGTTTTATATGATTGTGTAGTAAAATTATGGTGTTTTTTTTCCCCATGGCCCTGTAAGGTGGTGTTTACAAATCGTGTGTTTGATTGTGTAGATGTTTATTGTGTTTTATTTTCGTCTGTTTACATTTTTTTTATTAATTTTTTTTTTACTCAGAATTTTTTACATTGTATTGAGTTTTGGTGTATATATGTGTATGTATACTGTTATTATTCATCATGTATACACAGGTAGTAGGCAGCTCTCATACAGGGAGGTACTATCACCTGGGAAGATATTGGAAGCATAATGGTAGACCCTGCTGCCATATGTGACCAAGTCCCAGGTTACTGATCTGACTTTCTGCCTCATTTACACACAATTGCAGGGTCTCAATTGTTTCTCTTTCTTTGACAACACAACATACATAAATAATTTTTCACTCTTGATCTGTTTTTTATGGTTTATTATTAATATTTTCATTTATTTTTTATTATAATTTTTGTAATTTTATTTATTTATTTATTATTATTATTATTATTATTATTATTATTATTATTATTATTATTATTATTAAATTTTCGCCCCCAGGCCTCGATGTGGGTTAGTGACCTGTGCCCGGGTGGACTAATCCCTGTAAAAAAAATATATCTTAATTTATTTATCTTTGGTTAACTCGTAGACAGTTTCTTTATCTTAATGGGAGGAAATTAGACCAGATTGAAAGCACAACGGGAGGGTCCTTCTGAACTGTAATCTAATCTCTGCTGGGAAGTGTTATGAGTGATAGAAGAAGTAGTTTATGATAAGTCAATTCTTCTGACCCTATCACCCAACCACCGCTACCCACCTACCATCCACCGATTACCACTCACCCACCCACCACCACCACCACCACTCACCCACCCACCACCACCACCCACCGATCACCACCCACCACCCACCACCCACCTTCATTGAGATTTTGACGGTAATGATAACTAATGGAGGGAAAATGAAAGCAAAAATTACAGGTGATGTCTAATGAATGTTTCCCCTCAAGGCGATTCGCTGGGGGAGGCTTCATTTTTTTTCTTTCTCTCTTTTTCTGGAGTTCGGTGCAAAATTTTCACCGTCAATCAAGGGAGGTTATCTCTCACTGGGTGGCTCTCACTGGCTGTATCTCTTATCTCTCTGGGTTTTATTTCGCGTATCTCTTATTATCTCTTTACTTGACCTCTCTTTTTTTTTCACTTGCTAAAATGTTCTGCTTAGAGTCATTGCCCAAAGGGAGTTGGTGTTGACCAGGGCGGCGGATATTCAGGGGTAGTCGTCTCTCTCTCTCTCTCTCTCTCTCTCTCTCTCTCTCTCTCTCTCTCTCTCTCTCTCTCTCTCTCTCTCTCTCTCATAGCCCACCTTCTCGATCTCCCCATCCCTAAATTCTCTACCTCCCTCCCTCACCACCCCACCCACCCACCCACCCACCCTCCCTCTACCTACCCCGAAATCTCAGCACCACCGGCGACTGCCCCCCCCCTCTTCTTGCTAGGGAGAGCCGCTTTATATCCTCCAGCGAGCAGAGTTGTTGGCTGGCGTGAACTTCGAGACTTTTTATACAAATATTCATCATCTTTGTTCCTCCAGTTTGTTGTTGTTGGTTTATTCATTTTTATTATCTTTTGTTTATATGTTCCTTTATTATTATTATTATTATTATTATTATTATTATTATTATTATTATTATTATTAATCAGTAACAACACATCAACAACAAGAAACTTAAAACGACTCAGCCTTTGACCTAACCTTCCTTCGTCTTATCTCCCGTCACCTTAACTTCACACACTCCCCCACCCACCCCCTCCCCCACACCCCCCCTCCGTACCTCAGGACTGCCAACAGCCTCGCTATGATATCTTCAGGGTTTAAAAAGTTTTACCTTTAAGTTTCTGTTGCAAAATTTTTCTTTCTGCTTGGTGTTTGTTTTGTGGATGATGATGTGTTGTTTTTAGGTGTGTGTGTGGGTGTGTGTGTGGGTGTGGGTGGGTGTGTGTGTGTGGGTGTGTGTGTGTGTGGGTGTGTGTGGGTGTGGGTGTGTGTGTGTGTGTGTGTATGTGTGTGTGTGTGTGTGTGTGTGTGGGTGTGTGTGTGTGGGTGTGGGTGTGTGTGTGTGTGGGTGTTGGTGTGTGGGTGTGTGTGTGTGTGTGTGTGTGTGATGATGATGGTAGTGATGATGGTTATGATAAGAAGGAGGAGGAAGAGGAAGAAGCAGAGGAAGGGAGGAATAATAATAATAATAAGAGGAGCAGGAGGAGGAGGAAGAGGAGAAATGACTTTGATAACGACGATGATGATAATAAAAAGTTGAACGAAATATTATAAATCTTAACATATATTTTCGTTCACCAGAAGAAAAGTTGAATAAATTGTTAAGATTTTATACTCTGTCAGTTTGTTTCGTCATGTGAGAAGCGCTATTTTTTGGTTTGTGATATAGTTTAATGCTCAGTGCTCTCTCTCTCTCTCTCTCTCTCTCTCTCTCTCTCTCTCTCTCTCTCTCTCTCTCTCTCTCTCTCTCTCTCTTTCTCTCTTTCTCTCTTTCTTTTTTCACACTTTTAACCTTCAATTCTGCATTACAATATTGTCTGTCTGTTTGTCTGTTTCTCTTTTCACACACACAATATTTATTACTTTATTTTATTTAATACTATCCATTATCCACATAATTTATCAGTCTTTTTATTCCTTTCTTTATCATTTTATTCTTATATATACACTTCCTTACCATCCACGGCATTCATTATTTACATTCCTCACTTCTATCATTTCTTTCTTTCATTATACTTTTTTTTAAACTGCATTCAATATTTTTTATCGTGTCTCTATCTCCCCCTTCTCCTTTCCCATTAATGGTGACTGTGTTATCTCTCCCTGTCTCACAACTTCTTCAGGAGAGAGACACTTACCTGATCACGTCTCTATTTATCTCTTTATCAGCCCTTCAGGACCTGCCGTCTGCTGTGGTAAAGGAGGTGGTGGTGGTGGTGGAGGAGGAGGGGGAGGAAGAGATGGCGGAGGAGGGGTAGGGGAGGAGGGGGGTAGGGAAAGTAAGAGGGAGAGGGGAATGATGAGGACGGGGGGGATGACGGTGAGGAAGAGGGGAAAGCAGGGAGGAGGAGGAGGAGGAGGGAGAGAAGCAGGAAGAAGTCATGCCATCAGAAGTTAAGTCATCGTACTCAAGGGCTTAAGTTATCGTACTCAAGGGCTTACTTCACCGTATTCGAGGGCTTAATTCATCGTACTCAAGGGCTTAAGTCATCGTACTCAAGGGTTAAACCCAACTTTTTTTTTCAGGGATTAGCCCACCCGGGCACAGGTCACTGATCCACATCAGGGCCCAGAGGTCGAAAATGTAATAATAATAATAATTCATAGTAATAAATTTTATAATAAAAAGTAAAATAAAATATTAATGGTAATAATAATATTAACACTGTGATAATAATAATAATAAATACTAAGAAATACAAGAATTAAAAGAAATCAACAGTGAGAAACGCTATATGTATGTTGTTTTGTCATGTAAGAGAAACAATTGAGACCCTGCAATTGTGTGTAAATGAGACAGAAAGTCAGATCAGCAACCTGGGACTTGGTCACAATTTTCGTGATGCCATATGGCAGCAGGGTCTACCATAGACAACACATTATGCTTCCAATATCTTCCCAGGCGGTAGTACCTCCCTGTTTGGTAGCTGCCTACTACCTACTTCCTAGGGGTTGAAATAAAATTAATGGCTTTATTATAGTTTCTAACGCACCTGGATGTGTTAATTTGTGTTAAAGATATCAATAAACACAGGTAAAAGTTAATTATGTTTGGTCGTACACCTGTGGCTTATTTCCTATGTAGAAATCCACTTAAAGTTAACACCTATAAATTCAAGAGTTAATGTCTATCTATCTATCTATCTATCTATCTCCTCACCTTGCTTGCCAAATTAATTACCTCACCTGGCGTTGTCATTGATGGATGGTCCTACACCTGTACGTTACCTGAGATAATTCACAGTGAGTTACGACGCTTTACAAACTCATCTGTTTCTCAAAGGATCTTACGATAAATTTTCCTCTTAAATGGGGATGTAAGAACGTGTTAACCCTTACACTTACCTTAATGTAACCTTACCTGACCGTAATTAACACTCGTCTTACCTTTTATAATGTAACTTCTACATACAAATTACTGTATCTGTTTGGTATCCAATTGAAACATACAGATACAGTATTAATCCCTGTAGTGTGTGTCTGTTATTCACTCTGTAACCAATTAGATCACTGTATTATACCACTCAGATCACTATTACACCACTCAGATCACTGCATTATTATAATACTCAGATCATTACATTATTATACCACTCAGATCACTATTACACCACTCAGATCACTGCATTATTATAATACTCAGATCATTACATTATTATCAGTGATAATTTATCACTCAGATCACTATTACACCACTCAGATCACTACATTATTATACCACTCAGATCACTACATAATTATTCCACTCAGATCACTACATTATTATAATATTCAGATCAGTACATTATTTCCACTCAGATCAACATTACACCACTCAGATCACTGCATTATTATACCAATCAGATCATTGCTTTCTAATTCTCGTTACTCATTCTCAACTCTTAGGGTACACTGAAGACTCCTGGAGCCAAGAGTCCATATTCTGAGAAGTTCTTTAATCTCGTCTCTTCACGGAACTGGCTGACTGAGGACAAGAGTGGGGAAAGATTATCATGGTAAATAATATTGTTTTTGGCTCTCCTAGCTCGTGTGTGTGTGTGTGTGTGTGTGTGTGTGTGTGTGTGTGTGTGTGTGTGTGTGTCGTATTTTATGTGAGAAGATAAGGAATGATAATCACATCCTCTCTCTCTCTCTCTCTCTCTCTCTCTCTCTCTCTCTCTCTCTCTCTCTCTCTCTCTCTCTCTCTCTCTCTCTCTCTCTCTCTCTCTCTCTCTCAGAGGAGGTTGCCACGGAGACTCAACACGGAGATACAGGCAATTTGATAAGTCACGCATGTAAGGTGTCTGTAACATCGTTCTGTGTGCCGGGAAACTTTTTCCTATAAGAGAGGGTCGATCACCCTTTGCTATGTATCCCGAGCACCAAGCAGGCAATTGACACGTTCACAAGAGTGAAATATCCTGTTTGTCAGATATTAGTCGTGTGTGTGTGTGTGTGTGTGTGTGTGTGTGTGTGTGTGTGTGTGTGTGTGTGTGTGCGTGTGTGTGTCATTTATACATTCGATAACATAATGGTGTTGTTTAGAATGTGGGCCTAATATGAGTACGTGTTTAAGGACTTAGAGTATGTGTTTGAGTTATTAGAAGTACGTAATTGAGTTATTAGAGTCCGTGAGGTGAGGACTTTCTTAGAGTACGAGTTTAAAGACTTTGATTGAGTACATATTTTAAAGACTCTCCTACACAATGTTTAAAATATAACCCGGCTCTTTGTTTACATTATATCCCAACATGGCCGACACCTCACTAGACGGAAGTGACGTCATTCTCGTCCTCCTCCATTTGTTTACAGTAATTAACAAGTCTCACCCATCGTTAAGAACACAAACTAGCGGAAAATTGACAAAACTATGACTGTAATGATTTGATTGACTTTATCTGCATGAGTGGTTAACTAGAGAAACTATTTAACTTTGTCGTGTAAACGTATGAGTTTTGGAACACATACATACATACATCCTTACCTATACCTTTACACATACATACATACATACATACATACATACATACATACATACATCTTTCCTCTTTACCGCCTTCAAATCTACTTTCACTTGATTCATTCACATAAGAAAGCTTCCGTGTTTGTTTCTGTTTGACACGTAGCCCAGTAAACTTAACTATAATCCGTGTTGACAATCCCCCATTCCCAAAGTAACTCCCTCGTGTGAATCGTCTTTGAGAATGGCTGTAGAGTCGAGGGTATTCGATTTTCTTATTAATGGAAGCCCCCCCATCCTTTGATATGCAAATTAGTGTGATTTAGGATTTTTCTTCTTCTTTAGGATGTGTTAAAAGCACTTAGTTTATAGTAGACTTGATTTATATTAACGTGATCATGTGTATGTGTGTGTGTGTGTGTGTGTGTGTGTGTGTGTGTGTGTGTGTGTGTGTGTGTGTGTGTGTTTTGTAAAATAAAATGAAGTGTAAAAAGAGAAAGAAACAGAGAAACAGAATTAGAGTAGATGAGTAAGGGAAAGAGAGAGAGAGAGAGAGAGAGAGAGAGAGAGAGAGAAAACAAAGATAAATAGAGGAAGATAGTCACACACAAGGAGAATGAGAGATAAAAATAAAGAGATAAACATATATAAAGATAGAGAAAGAGAACTATGAGAAAGATGATAATATCTCTCATAAATAAATGCATTATATTAACAAAAATAAACCCCTTCCTTCCTTAACAGATACACGGGGTCTTTGCCTTCATGAAATAGACCACTACTCTCCAATATACAAATTCAATTAAAATAAACCAATCATGACCTAAAACTGAATACATACAAGCATTTAATAAAAGCTTCTCACTGGGACAATTGGAACATGCTTGTTAAAATTAATAACGATGATCTTACGGTCAAAACACACAGTTGGGGGTTTCATCTTTCCTGTCTGGCGTGAGTGTTGGGTGGCATACCGCAAGGGAGAGTGTTTGGACCAGTTCTAGTTATTATATTGCGTTTGTTTACTTAGAGCTGCAGTCATGCTAAGTGAAGTGTGTCAGATCTTTCTCTCCATTGTTTTTGAGAGTCTTGGCTGATTGTTTCACCTGAAGATTAACTTCCCTGGCGGTAACTTAGTTTAACTTAACCTAACCTCACCTTACTAGAGATCATACAAACAGACAGACAGACAGACAAAACACACAGACTACAGAACATAGTAACCCATAGACACACACACACACACACACACACACACACACACACACACACACACACACACACACACACACACACACACACACACACACACACACGTACATACATAGCAAAAACAGATGTTAGACCCATCCAATCAGCAGACTACACCACGTGAGTTCCTCCTAACACCATCTGGGAGGGAGTTACTACACTACGAGTTTGCTGTTCATCACCATTAATCTGTATGTTCACTGTATGTTCCTTTACCTTTCTCTACTGAAGGCTTTTGTTAAACCACCAATGTTTAAGCCATTTATGTCCAATGTATATTTTCAGCCTTCGGGAATTATTATTATTATTATTATTATTATTATTATTATTATTATTATTATTATTATTATTATTATAGATGAACATGACCTCTCTGGGTAACATATCCTGGGGTAATCATTTCCTCCAATATAATTCGGTGACGCTAATGAGGATAATTAGGTAGTTAATGAGAAGTTAGCAAGGCTGCTATGACCTAGTTGATGAGGCGGTCGAAGATGGCCTGTGATTGGTCGGTTGTTTTATGTTGTTTGTTGGTTTGTTTACTCTCTCTCTCTCTCTCTCTCTCTCTCTCTCTCTCTCTCTCTCTCTCTCTACTCGCCCCTGAAAGAGTCTCACAAGAGGGGAAACAAAGGGAAAGCAGCGTATTACCTGTACAAAGACTTACCTGAGATCTCTG
>NW_024724368.1:6302142-6319642 GCF_018991925.1 Homarus americanus | reverse complement strand
TTATTTGTCCTTTGTTTACGAGTTACGGGGTAGTCGACTTCCAGACGCTCGGAGCTGTAGAAAAACCGGAAATAGCTGATGAATAACGAGCCGTAGTGCTGTATTCTGTAGACTGTGACCTAAGTCCGTGTTATATTGTAGAGACGTTGCCTTAGCTATGTCTACGAATATTACCATTCATTTTTTATTCATTTTATTTATCTTATTTCAAGGTGTCTGGTTAAAGTTCTCATGGTATTAACTAAGTGAACGTATCTGGTTAAAGTTCTCTTGGTATTAACACCCCTAACTAGTACTGAATGAACGTGTATGGTTAAAGCTTATGGTATTATCGAGTGACATTAACTTCTAACTAGTTCTGTGTGAATTTATCTGGTTAAAGGTAAATCTGGAGGCATTTACCCTCTAAGTCAAGTTAGAGTCTCTTAACTTTATCCACCTTATAACTGTTAAGTGAACCTATGTAGTTAAGGTAGAGTCTGTGTGTAATTCTTCCTCTTCCCCACCCTTCTGAGGTTATTTATACACACACACACACACACACACACACACACACACACACACACACACACACACACACACACACACACACACATTAAACCAACAAAGTCCATATAAATTCTGACCGAGTTTAATAATATTTTTATGTAATATTTCAACCAAAATTCATTAACTCACATAAAGGTCTCGTGTCTCTCTCTGTCTCTTGTCATAGAGATAAACAAAAATTATAATGTCTCTCTAACACACTCCAGCTCAGTACGGCGTTAATGAGGTTGTGTGATGTGCTTGAGTGTGCTTGAGGTGTGCTTGAGGTGTGCATGTGATGTGCCTGTGATGTTAAGATGGTGAAAAGAAAAACGGACCTAAGTTTATTTATATTTTCTGTTTGGTAGTGTGTGTGTGTGTGTGTGTGTGTGTGTGTGTGTGTGTGTGTAATAATAATAATAATTAACGGTTTATTGAAAAGTTCTGCAGCCCGAAGGCTGAAAATACATTGGACATAAATGACTTATTACATACAGTGGTGGTTTAACAAAAGCCTTCATTAGAGAAAGGTAAAGGCATACAGTGAACATACAGATTAATGTAGGATTGTAGGTGTTGAACAGCAAACTCGTAGTTTAGTAACTCCCTCCCAGATGGTGTTAGGAGGACCTCACGTGATGTAGTAGTTCCCTCAGATGTTATGAGGACCTCACGTGGTGTAGTAATTCCCTCACAGATGGTGTTATGGGGGCCTCACGTGGTGTAGTAATTCCCTCACAGATGGTGTTATGAGGACCTCACGTGGTGTAGTAGTTCCCTCAGATGTTGTTATGAGGGACCTCACGTGGTGTAGTAATTCCCTCACAGATGGTGTTATGAGGGGCCTCACGTGGTGTAGTAATTCCCTCACAGATGGTGTTATGAGGGACCTCACGTGGTGTAGTAATTCCTCAAAGATGGTGTTATGAGGGACCTCACGTGGTGTAGTAATTCCTCACAGATGGTGTTATGAGGCTCCGTGGTGTAGTAATTCCCTCACAGATGGTGTTATGAGGGACCTCACGTGGTGTAGTAATTCCCTCACAGATGGTGTTATGAGGGACCTCACGTGGTGTAGTATTCCCTCATGGTGTTATGAGGGACTTGACGTGGTGTAGTAATTCCCTCACAGATGGTGTTATATGAGTGAGGTTTGGTCCCAGGCCTTCATCGTAGACGGATTAACACATCGGTGGTTGTTGTTGGGTCTCATGAGGGCCGTTATCACTGGAGTACCTGGGACCTCACTGTGTGAAGGTTAACTTGGGTAGACTGTTAGTGTTGAGTTGTTCTCACTGACTTAAGCTCTGTTCACCACTGTTCACCTCTGTTTAACACTGGTTCCGTTCCTTTCTAAATGAAATTGTAACTTCTGGCGAGAACTTGTTGATATTCCGGTGGGGAGGAGGGTTCAGGGGAGGGGTTGCTATGGGCCAACTTAACAGTTGACCTGGCTGCTCCGAGAGGAGCGCCAGGTACGTCTTGACCCTTCGGTGGTCAAGGATGTAGTGTGTGTGTGTGTGTGTGTGTGTCAATCTACTTTACCTGGTAACTCATCTAATTATCAGTTACCTATCGCCCACTCTACCTGTGATGGACCTCCTGGACAGGTATACGTCGTGTACATCATACTTGTACTCAACCCTGACGTATACTACACATGACAAAACGTGAGTACTTCTGAGTACACTTGAGTACATTTATTTTATATTATTTTGTGGTCATTAGGGATAATTACTATCTCTCTCTCTCTCTCTCTCTTTTCCTCCTTTCATTTTATCATTCTCTCTATCTCTCGAAAGAAAAATAGTTTAGTGAGTCTGAGAGAGATATGAACTGAGACGTAAATGGCTTTTGTGTACCGTAGGAAAGTCGACCTCGGGCACCAGGTCTGAGAGAGAGAGAGAGAGAGAGAGGAGAGAGATCATAAAGAAAAGAATAGATAAATAGATAGATGGAACAAGAATGATTGGCACACAGACAGACAGACAGAGACAGACAGTCATATACCTTCTCAAAAGCTTCACCAATGACTGTCTACATCAGTTAGGTACACGAGAACACACTTGAATCGTGATCACTCAAAGGCGCGACAGACACACGAACTGGCTTGGTAATGGCCTCTGGAAATTGCTCGGTGACTTGACCGTAACGGGATATGGCCACTCAGTCCAGCAAAGGATGTGTGTGTGTGTGTGTGTGTGTGTGTGTGTGTGTGTGTGTGTGTGTGTGTGTGTGTGTGTGTGTGTGTGTGTGTGTTTGCGAGAGAAGGTGTTTGAGGCGTGTTAGAACCTTTCCTCTCTTTTTTTTTTTTTTTTTTCTCTGTCTCTCTCTCTCTTATTCTTTCCACCCCAACTAACTCGCATTATCTTTATCCTCTTCACCCTCATTTATCAAGCTTCCTACTTCTCATCTTCCATCTAGTTTTATGCCTCACACCTTTTCTTTCTCTTCTCTTGGTCTTCATTTTCATTCTCTTTATCTTCTTATTCGTCTTCTTTATTCGCCCTTCCATCGTCTTCATCTTCATCATCATCATCTCTGGTCCATCTCTTATCTTGTTATTCATTTATTCAACCTTTTGTTCCTTCTCTTTCATTTTTTCTCTCCCGTTCTTATCCATTTATCATATTTTCCTGCTTCCCATTCCTATCCAATCATCCTTCCCTCCTTTTACCGACCTACCTACCTACCTACCCCACCCACCCACCCCACCCAACCACCCACCCACCACCCACACCCACCACCACCCACCCACACACAGTACTGTAAGCCAATTAACTTTTAATAAAGATGAATACGCACTGAAACCTGACTTTACTGCTACCCCCCTCCCCTCCCTCCTCCCTCCCCCCTCCCTCCCTCCCCTCCTCAAGAATTAATATACAACACCTCTGAGAACGGATATAAGTACTACTTCTTGGACAATAAACTTGGTATACAGTATATATAACTCAGATAATTAACCTGTACCCCCCCCCACCCCCACCCCTCCAAACTCCTTCCTTAGGTAATTAGTTTATTTATCTTTCAGACCTGCAGGTATATTGTGTGTGTGTGAGGTAAATGCCACACATTCCTTCCTGTCTCCTCCTCTACCTCGTCTCTTCCATTTTCTTTTCCTCTCTCTTTCACCTCCCCATCCTTCTTTTCTTCCCCTTTTCTCTCCTTCCCTCCTTCTCTCCCTCACTCCGATTTTCTCCTTACTCCTCTCTTTGCCACTGCTCTTCCCTCCCTCTTTTCCCTCTTTCTTCCCTTCCTGTTTCCTGCCTTCCCTCTTTCCTCCCTCCCTCCTTCCTTCTTTCCTTCCCTCCTCCCTTCTTTTTTTCCTCCCTCCTCCTTCCTTCTTTCCTCCCCTCCTCCTTCCTTCTTTCCTCCTCCCCTCCTTCCTTCTTTCCTTCCTTCTTTCCTTCCTCCTTCCCTCTTTCCTCCCCTCCCTTCTTCCTTCTTTCCTTCCTCCCTCCTTCCTTCTTTCCTCCCCTCCTCCTTCCTTCTTTCCTCCCTCCTCCTTCCTTCTTTCCTTCCTTCTTTCCTCCTCCCTCCTTCCTTCTTTCCTCCCTCCTCCTTCCTTCTTTCCTCCCCCCCTCCTCCTTCCTTCTTCCTCCCCTCCTCCTTCCTTCTTTCCTTCCTTCTTTCCTTCCCTCCCTCCTTCCCGTCTTTCCTTCCCTCCCTCCTTCCTTCCCTCTCCATC
The DNA here is from genome assembly GCF_018991925.1 of Homarus americanus. Classification (NCBI taxonomy): domain Eukaryota; kingdom Metazoa; phylum Arthropoda; class Malacostraca; order Decapoda; family Nephropidae; genus Homarus; species Homarus americanus. The sequence goes on along the minus strand of NW_024724368.1, from coordinate 6,315,423 downwards.
ACTACATTCCGGGACAACAGTGTGATCGTAACCTCATAGTTTGTCTCCTTTGATCCCATGATGACCGGGGACACCAGGGCTTGTTGAGGTCAGGTCAGGTCAGGTCAGGTCACTGGGAGAGTAAGTACATGAGAGAAAATCAATGGACAGAGGAGAGAGAGAGAGAGAGAGAGTGTGTGTGTGTGTGTGACAGAACGAAAGTGCGAGAGACAGATCGAGAAGGGAGAAGAGAGAGCGACGAAATGAGAGACGTTGAGATAGAAAGAGGGAGGGAGAAAGAGGAGCAGACGGAGCGTGAAAAACAGACAAAGACACAGTTAGAAAAAAAGAGAGAGAGAGAGAGATTGCCCACAGTTCTCTCTCTCTCTCTCTCTCTCTCTCTCTCTCTTTTTTTTTTTTTTTTTTTCTTCTCTCTCTCTCTCTCTCTCTCCCCAGTAGTATCCAGCCCCTTTGCCTCCTTAATTAGCCCCATAAACTAAGTAGCCCAAACCATTAAATAGTCTCCTAGTTGTAACCTTTTATTAGTACCTAGTCTTAGCCACCAGGTCTAGTCCCCATTTTTAGCCCCCAACTAGTCTCCAGTTTTAGCCCCCCAACTTTTAAGTTTAGTTTAACAAATTTATTGACAAAGCTTGTAGTACAGTTTGCCTATTCTGAGTAATTCAGTCAGGTCTTGACACTGAGGGTGGTATAACTTCTCACTGCCATGCAGGACAGAGGTTCATACACAGAGATGCATCATAATCATTGACACTATACTGTATATAGGTCAGATTCACCAACTAGTCCCCAGTTTTAACCCCTCAACTAGTCCCCAGTTTTAGCCCCCAACTAGTCCCCAGTTTTAGCCCCCAACTAGTTCCCAGTTTTAGCCCCTCAACTAGTCCCCAGTTTTAGCCTCTCCCCATTAGTCCCCAGTTTTAACCCTCCAACTAGTTCCCAGTTTTAGTCCCTTTAACCCTCCTACTAGTCCCCAGGTGTAGCCCTCTATTGGCTACTCAGAGAAGGGGTTGGGGCACCAAACAGAAGAATTCTTGTCCGTTTGTTTATTTTTTCAGGAATGGGAAAATGTGTGTAAGGGAATGAGAGAGAGATTTAGTGTGAGGGAATGGGAAGGATTAAGTGAGAGGAGGAGGATTTAGAGAGAGAGAGAGAGAGGAGGCTCATTTAGAGAGAGGGAGAGAACGGAGGAGGATTTAGAGAGAGAGTGAGAGAGGAGGAGGAGGAGGATTTAGAATTTAGAGAAAGAGAGAGGGAGAGATAAATAATGAGAGAATGGGGGTTAAAAACAGAGAAAGAGAATAAAGGAAAACAGAGATAATGAGAGATAGAGAGAGAGGAAAAAGAGAAATAGAAAGAGATCTTTAGAGCCTTAGCCTTATGAGGTCACACAATCTGCCAGACTCTCTCTCTCTCTCTCCCTTCCTTCCTTCAACGCTATGGACAAAACTAGCTTAATGGTGTTAGTGTGTCCGTCACTAAACACCACAAAGGAAGGATCACTTTGATGGTGTAAGATGGGACTCCTGTTGTGACGTCTTGGGATTCAATCTTGCCTTTTGGTGTGTGGTGTGAGAGGGAGGGTGGAGAAAGGAGAGGGGGGAGAGGGGGTAGGGGAGAGGGGTAGGGGAGAGGGGGGGTAGGGGGAGAGGGGGGTAGGGGAGAGGGGGGGTAGGGGGAGAGGGGGGGTAGGGGGGGTAGGGGAGAGGGGGTAGGGGGGAGAGGGGGGGGTAGGAGGGAGAGGGAGGGGGTAGGGGGAGAGGGAAGGGTAGAGGGTGATAAAGGAGAGGGAAAGATGGTGGGAGGAAAGGAGAGGGAGAGAGGAAGGAGGTGGAGGGGAGAGGGAGGAAGAGAGGGCAGATAAAAGAGAGAGGGAAGGTGTGTGAAAGGAGGCAAGAGAGAGAGAGAGAGAGAGAGAGAGAGGGCGGGGGCAAGGAATAGAGTGAGAGAGAGAGTCATTGACTAATTGGAAAAAAGGAATTCTGTCTTCACACGTTTTCTCTTCTTTCGGACGAGAGAGAGAGAGAGAGAGAGAGAGAGAGAGAGAGAGAGAGGTAGAGAGAGAGAGAGAGAGAGAGAGAGACTCAGCCGTTCACTAAACTGGGAAAAAAATAAGGTTTTATCGACACAGCTGAACGTGACATTGACTGAGGAAAGCGACTTCCTCTCTATCTTTCTTTTCGTCTTCGTGAGAGAGAGAAAACCTTGTCAGTGATCCCAATATAATCAACTGTTTAAATAAAAAAAAGGGAGAGAGAGAGAGAGAGACAGGTAACTAAACAGAGAAAATGAGAGAAATGGAGAGGGAGACGAAAATAAGAGGAAGAGAGAGATTAAAGAAAGAGAAAGAGGCAGACAAACACACACAAACACACACACACACACACACATACTCACATACACACACACACATACACACACACACACACACACACACATACACACATACACACCCACACACAGAAAGAGAGAGACAAAATGAGAGACAGACACAAAAATAAGAAAAAGAAGAAAGAAAGAAAGAAAGAAACTAACTTTAATTACAAAGCACATATAGAAAAACAGGTAACATAATTACACCATCTCCATCTCATGGCTTAGTTGTAAATGCTCTCGACAGCCAACCTACGTGCCAAGGGTTCGATCCCATGTGAGGAGAGGTTGGTGGTGGAGACGTTTATTGCGTGTGTCTGTCTGTCTGTGTGTGTGTGTGTGTGTGTGTGTGTGTAAGTCGTCAATGGCTGAGAGGAAGATTAATATTCCTGCCCGAGTCTCTTATTAAACTCGTCCTAACTTACCAAACACATCAGCTGTTCATTTTTGTTTACTTCTCTGTCCTTTTGTCTCCCTGTCTCTCTGTCCTCCTGTCTCTGTCTTCCTATGTCCCTGTATCTCTGTCTCTTTGTCTCTATCTAGATTAGGTTAGGTTGGGGGTAAGTTGAGTTGGGTTAGGTTGGATTAGGATGGGGTTAAATTGGGTTCTGTTAAGTTGGGTTGAGTTAGGTTGGGTTGAATTAGTTCAGGTTACGTTAGGTTAGGTTAGGTTAGGTCAGGTTACGTTAGGTTACGTTAGGTTAGGTTAGGTCAGGTTAGGTTAGGTTAGGTTAGGTTAGGTTAGGTTAGGTTAGGTTATAGGAAGCACACTCCGTTGCACGCTGTTGCACACTCTAACCCCTCGGACAAGGATTGCAACATTTAACCACCTTGTAAACTGTCCACATCGCACATAGTTGACCTTATTAGATCCAATTAGGCTCGTCTCCACCTGTCCCCACTATTCACCTGCTTTTGAAACGGAATCCTGTTCCTGAGTGAAAGCTGATGTCTGATGATGTAACACAAGCAGGCGAGATTCAATGACTTATTCCCCTTATACTGCCTCGTTCTCCTTATACCGTCTCGTTTACCTTACACCGTCTCGTTTACCTTATACCGTCTCGTTTACCTTATACCGTCTCGTTTACCTTATACCGTCTCTTTCACCTTATACCGTCTCGTTTTCCTTATACCGTCTCGTTTACCTTATCCCGTCTCGTTTACCTTATACCGTCTCGTTTACCTTATACCGTCTCTTTCACCTTATACCGTCTCGTTTACCTTATACCGTCTCGTTTACCTTATACCGTCTCTTTCACCTTATACCGTCTCGTTCACCTTATACCGCTTCCTTACCCTCACACCGCCCCCTTACACCTCATACCGTCAATAACTTTCACTAATGTTTATCTCTTCAATTCTGTAGTCTTGGTCTTGGTGATTAAGTCAGTCTCCTGTAACTTCGATATCATCATTATTATCTCTGTTATCAGTTATCATAGAGAAATAACTGTTATCTGTATGTCACCTCTAGTAGTTATTAAAGACACGATCTCTTATACAGAATTAAAATGTCTCAAACTGGTATCCATAGGGTGTAAAGTAAACAGTAAATTTATATAGTACTGTATATACATCAACGAGTATGTCAGTTTATATAGATACATCAAACATTACTTCTGATTTAGCATGAAATACTCGCATGATATCGTTATTTCAAGTGTTATCCATTCCAAGAAGCCTTTGCCTTATGAGTCCTTAGGAGTCCTTGTGAGACATGATGAGTCCTTATGAGGGAGAGTTGCAATGGACTGCCGATAGCTCAGTTTGTTGGGTTACCATGGGGCCTCTTCCGCCTACACCGCCGTTGGGGTCTTGTTGCAGCTCTGTAAGCATGTCTGCCTGATGCGGGGCTCCACCACTGATTTTTCGTGCGGGGTTTATTCCCATAGCCTTATAACTACCAAGGTTAATCCGCAAGGCAGCGGGGCAGTGGTTGGTAGGCGCCAGGACGTGTCCACATGCCAGTGGGCCTATGCGCCGTCCCTCTGGGGCCCACTGCTGTTCCGAAATTCCCTGCTGGTCTAGCCTGGGCCCACTAGGCACCCAGTTACCGTGTGGATATAAATTCACTAGAGTCGGTGCAGCGAAGAATGACAAAAATGATTCCGGGACTTAGAAACCTTCCATATCAGGATAGGTTAAAGAAACTTAACTTGCATTCCGTAGAAAGACGAAGAGTGCGGGGAGATATGATATAAGTATTTAAGTGGGTGAAAGGAATCAATAAAGGGGATATAGATAAGTTCTTATAATATCCGAGCAGGATAGGACTCGGAGCAACGGATTCAAGTTGGATAAGTTTAGGTTTAGGAGGGAGATAGGAAGAAACTGGTTCACAAATAGGGTGGTGGACGAGTGGAACAAGCTTAGCAACTTTGTAGGAAGTGCGGGAACTCTGGAAAGTTTCAAAAGGAGGCTAGATAGATTCATGGATGATGGAGAGTGGTAGTAACTCTCGACAGGAGCTGCCATGCACTTACACAGGCCAACCGGCCTATTGCAGACTCCTTATTTTCTTATGTTCTTATGTTCTTATGTGTGTTGCCACGAAGAGGCACAGCAAGAGTCCTGATGGTGAAGAGGCTGTGTACTGACAGGGCAAGACTTATGCAAGTTGCTTCTCTGTTCGCCACGACGGCTAGCCAGCGGCGGTAGCTGAAAGCGAGAGGGAGTAAGCAGTGCGTGCACCTTAACACTAACATGATGCTGCCACACTAGACGCATTACACACACACACACACACACACACACACACACACACACACACACACACACACACACACACACACACACACACACACACACACACACAGCGCTCATCAGCCAACACACACACACACACACACACACACACACACACACACACACACACACACACACACACACACACACACAGCGCTCATCAGCCAACACACTTTTAAACACGTTGATGTTAGTAGAATTAATGAGTGGTGTTTGTTGTTGTTGTTGATGATGATGAAGGACTTGTTGTTGATGTAGGACTGTATCTGTGACCAGTAAGGGAAGCTATGAATAAATACATCGTTAAGTTTACAAGCCGCGATGCTTGGAGATTATTCATTACATTATACACCATCCCTGCCGTCTGTCCGTTCATTGTAGATGTATACAGAACCCAGCCCCCGAGAAGAGGAGGTTGTGAATAATAAAGATCAATAAATTTACATCATTCAAGTTGTTGTTTTTTCATTGTATTAATATGAGAAGAAGAACTGAACCAAGTGATAAAAATATAATGACAAATAATTATTATATTTCCTACAATTTATAAAATACGGGATTATACTGATGGTATGATAGGTAATTAGTGTGTATACTTGATCTATAATTACGTTTATTTTAATGTGGTTATGATTTATTAAACTATTATTTTTCTTCTGGAATATCTTAATAACTTGTTTTAAAATTTTAATGTATATTTAATATTTCTCAAAACGGGAGAATATTTTTGGTATCTGAGTAATTTTATTTTATTTTTTAAGAATTTCAGGGAATAGAAATTTATAAATGGTGTCCTCATATAGGCAGGTAACACACACACACACACACACACACACACACACACACACACACACACACACACACACTATAAACCTATACGGTCAGGTAAGGTCCCAATGCAATTAAGATGTTTGGTGAGAGTTGGTCCTAATCTTGTTACCTGTTACAAACAACCTGAAACGCGCTACACCGGGTCACAACACACACACACACACACACACACACACACACACACACACACACACACACACACACACACACACACACACACACACACACACACACACACACCTCCAAATTCGGGAAGTTACACGTGTATAACTTTCTTTTGAAGTGAAAATTGAACATATTTTAACTAACTCACGAAATTACGCCACAAAGAAAAAAAAAATCAAAGTCTCAAGACGTAAATATCCCGTGGGAGTAAAATGTCAGAACGTATCTCACTTCCTTTAATACCATCACGACACAATACCGGTGACGTGAATCATATTAACATGCCATTGGTGTTCAAGGATGGGCGTAAAGTATCCCTGTGTTGAAGAAGGTGAAGGTACGAAAGATTGATAAGTTATTGTGTGCGTTTAGTGTTTATGATATACTATTCTTCTCTATCATGTTTCCCTCGGTATACCTGGAGATTACCTGTTAAATTACCTGGATATTACCTGTTAAATTACCTGGAGATTACCTGTTAAATTACCTGGATATTACTTGTTAAATTACCTGGATATTACTTGTTAAATTACCTGGATATTACCTGTTAAATTACCTTGAGATTACCTATTAAATTACCTGGATATTACCTGTTAAAGCACCTGGATATTACCTGTTAAATTACCTGAAGATTACCTGTTAAATCTGACCGTACTCAAGAATGATATAACTACGTGGGAAAATATACTCTTTACTGTACATATATTCGGATATTAAAAATTTCCCTTCATATCACTTATTTAATTATGACTGCACAAACTCCTAACTAATCTACTAACCTATATAATACCTAATTAATGATATAATTGATGTGATACAGTAATTAACAAATATAATTATAACAATTTAGCTACAATGTGCCATTTTGTATATGGTAACACAATTAACATATCTGTTGGTTATTTATGCTACTCTGATTGGTTGATTGTTACTGACGTGTACTCATATCAGGTAGCCAATTACAGGTTAGCAATCAAGGGTAGTTTATATACTTTGGGGGGGGGGGGGATAAAGGTCACTGTAATATTTTGAAAAGGTTGTGTAGTATTTTTTTGTATCGTTGAGAAAATTGCAATGTGGGGTATTTTCAGTCTCTCTCTCTCTCTCTCTCTCTCTCTCTCTCTCTCTCTCTCTCTCTCTCTCTCTCGAATACACAACTCCATACATATTAAGAGAAAACGAAATAGAGGGAACAGAATAAGGTGAAAAAATTAGAGAAAGCGAGAGAGAAGATAAAGACAAACAGAAGAAGAGACATAAAAAAGAAAGAAAGAAAGTTAAAAAAGACAATTAAAGTAAGAAAAAAGAAAACAGAATGCAGTATTATTTTTTTCTCGTAAATACTTGGTACAGTATATATACGGGCTATTACGTCACAGTACAGTATATATACGGGCTATTACGTCACAGTACAGTATATATACAGGCTATTACGTCACAGTACAGTATATATACGGGCTATTACGTCACAGTACAGTATACAGGGCACACACACAGTACAGTATATATACAGGCTATTACACAGTACAGTATATATTGGGCTATTACGTCACAGTACAGTATATATACAGGCTATTACGTCACAGTACAGTATATATACAGGCTATTACGTCACAGTACAGTATATATACAGGCTATTACGTCACAGTACAGTATATATACAGGCTATTACGTCACAGTACAGTATATATACAGGCTATTACGTCACAGTACAGTATATATACAGGCTATTACGTCACAGTACAGTATATATACAGGCTATTACGTCACAGTACAGTATATATACAGGCTATTACGTCACAGTACAGTATATATACAGGCTTACATGTCACAGTACAGTATATATACAGGCTATTACGTCACAGTACAGTATATATATCAGGCTATTACGTCACAGTACAGTATATATCAGCTGTTACGTCACAGTATATATATATATACAGGCTATTATGTCACAGTACAGTATATATACAGGCTATTACGTCACAGTACAGTATATATACAGGCTATTACGTCACAGTAGTATATATATACAGGCTATTATTACATACAGTACAGTATATATACAGACTATTACGTCACAGTACAGTATATATACAGGCTATTACGTCACAGTACAGTATATATACAGGCTATTACGTCACAGTACAGTATATATACAGGCTATTACGTCACAGTACAGTATATATACAGGCTATTACGTCACAGTACAGTATATATACAGGCTATTACGTCACAGTACAGTATATATACAGGCTATTACGTCACAGTACAGTATATATACAGGCTATTACGTCACAGTACAGTATATATACAGGCTATTACGTCACAGTACAGTATATATACAGACTATTACGTCACAGTACAGTATATATACAGACTATTACGTCACAGTACAGTATATATACAGGCTATTACGTCACAGTACAGTATATATACAGGCTATTACGTCACAGTACAGTATATATACAGGCTATTACGTCACAGTACAGTATATATACAGACTATTACGTCACAGTACAGTAGTCTCAAGGGCAACAGATTATCCTGGACCCTGACACTCGCTGCCAACTTGTTCCAGAGCAGCTCGGGGAGGGTGTGTGGCGGTAGAGTATTAATGGTCTAACCTAATCTGACATTCTACGTGACCTAATCTGACCCCTACGTGACCTAAGCTAACCTGACCTATACGTTACCTAACCGAACCTAACCTAACCCCCCAAAAAATACGCATTTCATTATTTTTTTGGGGACGGGGAAATAATATATAATATCAAGGTACATGTGGGTGTTGTAATGGTCTCAGTGTGTAGTGAGACTTGTTGTTTTAATGTGAATAGAGATATGTTGAGTGTATAGCTCTCTCTCTCTCTCTCTCTCTCTCTCTCTCTCTCTCTATTTTTCTCTGTTTATTTATCTTTCTATTAATGTATGTACAGTATGTCAATCTATCTATCTGTATATTTATCTATCTGTCTATCTATCTATCTACCTATTTATTTATTACTTATCATCAATACCCACTTTACTATACCGTATATATATATATATGTAAATCTCTCTAATAATCTTATATATTAAAAAAAGTCACAAACAAAAGGTTTTATCCGTCACAGGACCAGAAAACAAAAGGGAAAATTTCGTTAAGTTAGATTAAAAAAAAAGTATATATTTTTTCCTTCATCTTTAATCTAATGTTTGGTAATTATATTCACGGTGAGAGAGAGAGAGAGAGAGAGAGAGCATCGTTTCTGTACAAGTCCTTCATTTGATTAGGTTCTGAGGGGCATAATATCCATTTATTTTTTACCATGTTGAATATTACGTCACTCTTTATTTTGTGTGAGTTGGTCTCATTTGCATAGAAGTAAATCATCTGTATCGAGAGAGGACTGCACGTTGTTTGTTATTATTATTATTATTATCACCATCATTAATATATTAGTAGTAGTAAGAGTATTATTGTTATTATTGAAATATAGAAACTTAATGAACTATAAGGATCAAAATTTAATCCTCTTAAGAACAACACAAAATAATAGTCTCACCTTTCAACACATTTCCAGGGCATTATAGGTCACTGAACCGCTCGGAGGTAAACACAGCCTTAGCCCTTTAAAGCTACACCTCCTTACGCTCCGAGAAAGTTTTCCCATAAAACCGGATTAAAAGAATTCTACTCTGGCTTAATACAATGGGGGGAAAATATCGTGGAATAGAGAAGTTTAATAATAGTGATGATGGTGATGATGATGGTGGTGGTGATGGTGGTGGTGGTGGTGATGATGGTGGTGGTGATGATGGTGGTGATGATGATGATGTAATTCAAAAGGTCACATACACGCTCACAAGACACACACACACACACACACACACACACACACACACACACACGTGGTAGTAGGTCAGCAGAGTCTATTAGGTGGATATGACTCGTTCTCATGGTGTTGTTGACCTGACTCTCTTGGAAGGATCTGCTCTTCCATTCCCTCTTCCTTCTCTCTTCCTTCTTCATTCTTTTTTCCATCTTCCTTTCATCTTTCTCTTTCCCTTCCTCCTACCCTGAGTCTCTTCTTGCCTTTTCCAGTTTCCTCACTCTCTCTCCTTTCGTTAACTTCATCATCTTTGCCCCTCTTCTCTTTTCTCTGCCCTCCTTCCTTCCTTCCACCGCTCTCTTTCTTTCCTCCTTCCTTCCTTCCTTCCTTCCTCCTACCCTCTCTCGTTATCATATACTTCCTCCTTCCTCCTCGTCCTCCTTTCTCCTCCCTCACTAACTCCACCTCCTCCCTCCCTCTCATACCCCTCCCCTTTTCTTTTCTCTCTCCTCTGAACGTATAATTCTATTCTGATGACCCACAACATACCTTCGAAAAACCTTCCTTCCCAAAGCTTAATTTACAGTAGTCTCCCCAATAGTTATGTCTTACGAAAAAGAAAACGAGAGTGAGAGGTGTATACATACCTTACCTGTACCTATTCAGGCGACAAATGAAGTGGCTTAGGTTGATGATAGAGATGGATTGATAGGCGGGAATGGATAAACAGTGGTTAAGACAGATGGATATTGCTGATGGATAGACAAGTAGGAATGGATAAAAGTGTGACAGTTAACAATGTTTATAATTGCGGAGGGTGGTAGTCGAACAGAGACATCTAGTGGAGGGATTCGTCAACACCGAAACTCCCAAAGTGTGATACGATATATTAAAGTTTCCCTCCTGGTTACAAAAGTATTGACTTGTATGTAAATAGTGTTTAAGTCCTTGTTAATGGTTTAGCAGACGACTAGTTAACTCAGAATCCAATTATAACCTTAAAAATTTATATTATAACAAACAAATTAAAATAAAAACGAAAATAACGTCAAAAAGATGATAATAAACACTAACTTAAATTTAAATCACGAAAAGAAAAATAAATAAATCATAAAAAAATACAATAGTTTTTGTCTTGAACGTAAAAAAGCCCGCCAAAAAATCACAATAAAATGAACTGATTCTCCTGACAGAATTCACTAGTGAACACAGAACTCATTAGTGAACACCTGTGATCATAACCTGGAGATGGACAATTGAACTACGATATGGTAATGTACAGTGACGTGTTTGTTCAATATGTATGTACTGTTTGTTTGAGTCATCTGGGATACAGTTAAAAATGGATTAATGGGTGTGTGGGAGGGAGGTGGGTGGGTGTGGGAGGAGGGGTGGGTGGGGAGGGGAGGTGGGTGGTGGGTGGGGAGGGAGGGGGATGGGTGGGGAGGGAGGTGGATGGTGGTGGGAGGGAGGTGGGGTGTGTTGGAGGGGAGGTGGGATGGGTGGGGAGGGAGGGGGTGGGTGTGGGAGGGATGGGTGGGGTGTGTGGGGAGGGAGGTGGATGGGTGGGGGAGGGAGGTGGATGTGTGTGTGGGAGGGAGGTGGATGGGTGTGTGGGGAGGGAGGTGGGTGGGTGTGTTGGAGGGAGGTGGATGGGTGTGTGGGAGGGAGGTGGGTGGGTGTGTGGGAGGGTGGAGGTTGGTAGGGTGGGAAAGGAGAAAGGAGGTAGAAGGAGGAGGGGGGCAGGGAGGGAAGTAGGAGGGAAGTAGGAGATAGGGAGACAAGGGGGAAGGGAGGAAGGAAGGATGAGGAGAGACTGGAAGGGAGGAAAGTAGGGAGGGAGGAATCACGAGTAAGGGAGGGACGCTGGAAGGGAAGGGAGGGTGAGAGCAAGGGAGAGGATCCATTTCTCATCTCCCTTCACGACGAAGAAAATAACGTATGAATATTTGAGTGTGGAGGCAGCTCAGGGAGATTTACGAACTAACTGTAGATGTCCCCCTCTCCCTTTCTCTCCCTTTCTCTCCCTTCTCCCCATCTCCTACCGCCTTTTCCTCTTCCACTCTTCCTGTACCCTCCCTTGCCTCTCTCACATTTTCTTTTCTCTACCTCCCTCTTTTTCCACTTTAACTTCCTCCACTTTCCCTCTCCTCTCTCGCTCTTTCTCCTCTCCCATCCCCTCTCCCCCTGAAACTGATAAAATACAGAGAGAGAGAGAGAGAGAGAGAGAGAGAGAGAGAGAGAGAGAGAGAGAGAGAGAGAGGCTTTCAAAATACTGTACTTTCAGGTTGGCAGAAAGATAAAAGTTTCTTTATGTTCAAGTTACCAACGTGACCATTTCTCTCACAGAATTTAGAACATTTTTAAGATGGTCGAACCGTGGGTTAACTTTGTACAAATTTGACTGTCTATCTCCACACACACACACACACACACACACACACTTCGTTTTCTTTACAGAGATTAAGTTTAGTTTATAGAAAATGACATTGAAAGTAGGGTAGACTAGTGAAAATAGAAAGATATGGATGGATAGATAGATATATAAGTGATGTGGCTACGTGAGAGCTGTATGTCTGTTGTGGGTCACGTGTTGATACTATGTGCTTTTGGTGGAGTGATTTTGTTTTGACTTTGATAATCTCATACGGTGTAAGTTGAACAAATGAACAAGAAAGAGAAAAAAAGTAGGTCTTGTTTGAACTATATACCAAAAGGGCAATGTTTGAGTGATACGTGATCGGAGTTTAGTCTTTTAAAAGCTTTTCAGTTGAGTATATTGTGAGCTGTAGGACTTGGTATTGTAGATATGGTATAATGAAAGTTACTTGGAAGTTAGTGCATTGAAATGGTGATTACAGGTAGATTGATTTGGAAGTTAGTACAGGTAGATTGATTTGGAAGTTAGTACAGGTAGACTGATTTAGAAGTTAGTACAGGTAGATTGATTTGGAAGTTAGTACAGGTAGATTGATTTAGAAGTTAGTACAGGTAGATTGATTTGGAAGTTAGTACAGGTAGATTGATTTAGAAGTTAGTACAGGTAGATTGATTTGGAAGTTAGTACAGGTAGATTGATTTAGAAGTTAGTACAGGTAGATTGATTTAGAAGTTAGTACAGGTAGATTGGTTTAGAAGTTAGTACAGGTAGATTGATTTGGAAGTTAGTACAGGTAGATTGATTTAGAAGTTAGTACAGGTAGATTGATTTGGAAGTTAGTACAGGTAGATTGATTTGGAAGTTAGTACAGGTAGATTGATTTAGAAGTTAGTACAGGTAGATTGATTTGGAAGTTAGTACAGGTAGATTGATTTAGAAGTTAGTACAGGTAGATTGATTTAGAAGTTA